>NC_142481.1:29967727-30270757 GCF_049115385.1 Moschus berezovskii | reverse complement strand
CCTTGAGATCCCTGAGATTTATCTCTGAACCAAAGTGGTACATGTAAGGTATAGTTTGGGCCGAGGTGGAAAAGGAGAGACGACCTTAATGGAGGTAGGTTACCTTTACTCAGGCAAGGAGGGGGCGACAGTCACCCTAACGACTAGGTTGAGCTCAGGAGGGATCAGGGAGGCTTCATATTTAAAGGGAGGCTTGGTCCCATCACTTCATGGGAAATAGATGGGGAAACAGTGGAAACAGTGTCAGACTTTATTTTTTGGGGCTCCAAAATCACTGCGGATGCTGATTGCAGCCATGAAATTAAAAGATGCTTACTCCTTGGAAGGAAAGTTATGACCAACCTAGATAGCATATTAAAAAGCAGAGACATTACTTTGCCAACAAAGGTCCGTCTAGTCAAGGCTATGGTTTTTCCCGTGGTCATGTATGGATGTGAGAGTTGGACTGTGAAGAAAGCTGATCGCCGAAGAATTGATGCTTTTGAACTGTGGTGCTGGAGAAGACTCTTGAGAGTCCCTTGGACTGCAAGGAGATCCAACCAGTCCATTCTAAAGGAGATCAGTCCTGGGTGTTCATTGGAAGGACTGATGCTAAAGCTGAAACTCCAATACTTTGGCCACCTCATGAGAAGAGTTGACTCACTGGAAAAGACTCTGATGCTGGGAGGGATTGGGGGCGGGAGGAGACGGGGACGACAGAGAATGAGATGGCTGGATGGCATCACCGACTCGATGGACATGAGTTTGAGTGACCTCCGGGAGTTGATGATGGACAGGGAGGCCTGGCGTGCTGTGATTCATGGGGTCGCAAAGAGTCGGACACAACTGAGCAACTGAAATGAACTGAACTTGTGGAAGCGATAAGGTAAAACATTAGTCAGGCGGGATGTTTTGGGTATTCTTTAGTTGAGATAGCATTTGTAGTTGAACAGTGGTTGGGAGGTTTTGGGCAGGGGATATTAAGTCCCTGGAAGATGTAGGGGGTGAAATGTTTATGGACAGGGGGTGAAAAGTCCCAGGTAGATGCAGCTGTCTTGGAGCATCAGGGTGGGACCTAAAGTTAGGTTTTGTTTTCCCTGAAGTTAGATGATTCAGCAAGGGCCTTTGAGACCATTGTTTTCTTTTCTAGGCCCAAAGACTCCTTCAGTACAAATGACCATAGGTAGCCCTGTTACAAACCATACACATGTCTTGGATGCTGCTGCGGTCTGGGAGAGTCAGGGCCCTCCCTGTGCCATTGTTCCTGCAAAGCAAAACTGAAACCCCATACCACATGGGATGCAAAGATATTTTGAACAGAGCGAGCACTTCGGAAAAGTCCCTGCAGCTACTGCTGTTTTCCAAGCCCAGTTGGGTCTGGTCTAATCTTTCTGCATCTGACATATTCCTCTGTTCTGTCTTTTGTATCTTCCGAGTTAATATGTTAAAAATATTGTTTTTTTAAAAAAATGGAATGGATGGCTGACACAGAAAGAAAAGACCCCAGGGGATTTCTCACAAAGGACAACAGTGGCCCAAGGATTGTTTTGAAAACTCTGCTGTTCTGGCCCTTCAGGGCATAGACTGGGAGAGAGAGATTGAGATTTGGCAGGAAAAAAAAAAAAAGCTAGCAGATAGTCAGACACACTTGGCTAAAAAGATTTGTTTTCTCAATTTTGTTTGGATCTCTAATGTCATTTTACCTTATTTAGCATTATTATTATTGCCACAGAGAGCTGAACTGAAAAGACTTGCCTTGAGTAATAGTTACAGGCACAAAATAAGAGACCCCTCTAGGCGCCTTCCAGTAAGAAGATAATCCTAGGTAATTGTTTTATTGACAGTGTTTTAAGAGAGGTGACTCTGAAGAATCAGCATATCTACAAATTATTAGGCATGATTGCTTGCTGATTCGCTGTTAATTCATTCTAAATAGGATGATGAGCTTCAAAGGAAGTTTGTAGATACTCAATGTCATTTCCTCAGTGTTGTGCTCAGTATTGATTAAGGAGGATCCAACCCAGTGTCCTGGGAGGAAAGACCCTTTCTGCACCACTGCAGTAGTCATTGGGAACGGGGTGACCCTAGCTGATAGCTTAAGGGCACAGGGTAATTCTAGGGACCCAGCTGGTGAATAAGCAACATTTCCACAGGTTGCAAGACTGGTGATGGGTGGAAGGGGAACAGGAATCCTGTTTTAAGTCCTAGCTCATAAAAATATGAACATCAGCAGTCCTTTTTGTAAAATAAATGAGGTGTCAGAGCTCACGTCTTGATAAATAATGAAGTACCCCTCTCTCTTCCTCTCTTCATACATCCTCTCCTTTATCCCCATTAACTGGTGAACTTTTTTCTGCCAAAGAAATCAGTAGAGATAGTAATGTTCATTTATTTAAGGCCATTTCACTGAATATTGTGTATACAGTCATGGAGTATTGGTGAGCTGAACAGGTGTTCGTAGCTAAAGTAACTTTTGAGAGCCAGGTAAGCATTACCAATTGGAATTTTTCAGAGGCTTATCTTCATTCACATCAGCAGAAAATTTGTTTTCTTCATTAATAAGTGGAGTCACAAACTCTTGTCTTCTTTCCTTTCAATTTAAACCAAATACTGAATATTAATTAACTGCTACTCTGTGCCAAGTAACTGTAGCTGCTAAAAGAGAAACAAAGTAGGTTATGCTCTAAAGAAATATGGTCTAGAGTAGAAGATGGACATACAAAGGCATCGTCATGTACAGTGAGACTATAGCCCTAGATCAATGTATTATGTACAGAAAAGAGAAAAATTGGCTATATATAGTCATGGCATCACACAGGGAAGACTATTTTAAATGCTTAAGATTTTAGCTCATTTTTGAAGAAGGGAAGAAAATTTGTTTGCAGTTTGAACAAAGAGGAAGCAGCAGCCACATTTGCAAGGCATGAAAGTGGGAAATGTCTGGTGTGTTATAAAAAAAAAATAGTTTGGTATTGGTAGAGCATAAATTTGTGTGTAAGCAAGCGATGAAGTCAGCTCTGCAGAAAGCCAGCAACAGGATCTTCTCCTCAAAGAGAAGAAAACATGCCGTTTGGTGCACTTCATCCTCAGCTAGCAGGAAGGACAGGAGCTCAGTGAAATGATCAAAAGATAAGGACCAAGGTGGGTAAAGACTCAGATTCCAGAATTTCTATTACTTTCCCATGCACAGTCATTACCCTGTTTGTTTCCTCAAAACAACAATCAGTGAGACCTTTACAGGAATGTGTAACTTTGAGCTTTTTTGGGTTTTGGGTTTTTTTTCCGAGAGAAGTAAAAAACAAAGAAACTGCGGGGAGATCCTGCACAGGCTGAGATATAGACTTTCCCTAGGGGAGAATGGGTCCAGGCATACCAAAATAAATATAAGCAGGCAAGCTATGCAATGAAACTCATCAGAAGGCAAGAACAGGTGTGGTGTGTGAAATACCTTTTGGGGTCTGAGAAAGGGCCCAGGGATGTGGACTGAAGGGTTACTAGGAAGATGTATTTTTCTCTCACATATAAATCAAGCCAAGGCATGCCTCCCTCAGTTTGAAGATGAAGTCTCCTGCCCCAGGAGAGGACATGAGGCTAGACTGAATACTCTGTCCCAAAGTATGGAAGCATTAATGGACATGTGATTCTCTCTTCTTACTGATAAACCATCCTGCCAAGAATCTTGTCTAAGAATGATGTGAGTTTATCCTTCTTGATGGCCAGGAGAATCAGCCATTTGAGGAGCAAAGTAAAAATATGCAAGTTATTTTTTGAAAACAAGGGGGAAAGAATTGAAACACAACACAAAAGCATACACTCAGAATCATCAGATCCTGGGGATGAAACAGAATACAGAGATCAGAGGTTAAATGCCACGCAAGAAATTGAATCCTCTCCAGTATCTCCCCCACAAGCAGAAACGTTAGCGAATGGTAGGCCCATATATGGGATGAAGAGTTGGGATGCTTACTTGCAAAACAGGGTAACAGTGTTATATATCACATAGGGATCTATTTACTGAAAATGTTTTCCTTCCCAAATATCTGACATCCAGTAACTTCTCCATATGTATGTTCTCTGAGTAATAGCTAAAGAATGTACAATGGCTAATGGGTTCCCTGTGGGGGTCTGGAGAGTATCAAAACCATGCATTAGGTCTCTGTTTTTTTAAGCTCACAATGTTGGAATGAATCAGTTTATTTCAGCAAGATATACTGGATAGAGGTGTGGGATGTTGCATATCTGTTGAATAATGACTGTGTGCTGGGGATGGTGGAAGGAAGTCAAATGGAGATTATCTCTTCTCAACATGAGCATTGAAATGTAGGTGTATTACTAGCCTCACAGATGAGTAAACTGAGTTTGATTAATTTTCCTAAGCTCCCGTTGCTACTGACAGACAAAAGAAAAATCAATGGCCAGTGCTGTTGTTTGTCAAAAAATTATGCTCTTTTCAACAAATGGTGCAGGGACAACTGGATAGTTACAGGCTAAAGAATCAAGTTGGACCCCTTACTTCACACCACACACAAAAATCAACTCAAAACAGATCATACTTCAATGTAAGAGCTAAAACTATAACTATCTTAGAAAATGTAAGAACCATTCTTCATAACTTTAAGGAAGGCAAAAGGGTGATTCTGGGGAACCCACAGGTTAGGCAGTTGGTGATTCAGTTGGTAAAGAGTCTGCCTGCAATGCAGGAAACCCAGGTTTGATCCCTGAGTTGGGATGATTCCCTGAAGAAAGAAATGGCAACCCACTCCAGTGTTCTTGCCTAGAGAATCCCATGGACAGAGGAGCCTGGTGAGCTACAGTCCATGGGGTCACAAGAGTAGGGTACAGCTAAGCAACTAAACCTACCTACCTACCTAGTTGATTTACAATGTTGTGTTGGTTTCAGGTGTACAGTGAAGTGATTCAATTATATATATCTGTATTCATTCTTTCTCATATAGGTTATCGCAGAATATTGAGTAGATTTCTGTGTGCTATATAGTAGGTCTTTGTTGGTCGTCTATATCCTCTAACTAGTAGAGTGTGTATGTTCATCCCACCTCCTGATTTATCCCTCCTCCTACCATTTCTCCTTTGGTAATCATAAGTTTGTTTTTGATATTTGTAAGTCTTTTTCTGTTTTGTAAATAAGTTCATTTGTATCACTTTCAGTTTTTAAAAGTCGGATTCAGCATATAAGTGATATCACGTGATACTTGTCTTTCTATGTCTGACTCACTGCACTTAGTATGATAATCCCTGGATCTATCCATATTGCTGCAGATGACATTATTTCATTTCTCTTTATGGCTGAGTAATATCCCATTATATATATATTATATATATATATATATATAATATTCACATTTTAGTTTAGTTTAAGGCAATACATTAAAAGCACATGTGAAAAAAAATAAATAAATAAATTGGATGACATCAAACTTAAAAATTTTTGTACTACCATTAAGTATGAGAAGACAGCTATGACTCAATAATAAAAAGACAGCTCATTGAAAAACAGGGAAAGGATTTGAATAGATATCTTTCCCAAAATGTATATAAATGACTAATAAGCACATGAAAAGGTATTCAATATTCTTAGTCATTAAGGCAATGCAAATCAAAATTATAATAGTCCCCACTTATCCATGGTTTTCCTTTCTGTGCTTTCAATTACTCATGGTCAACCTTAGTCCTAAAATATTGAAAGGAAAATTCTAGAAATAAACCAATTCATAAATTTTAAATTGCATGCTTTTCCAATTAGTATGATGAAATCTCTCACTGACCCACTCCTTCCCTTCCAGGAAGTGAATCATCCTTTTGTCTAGCATGTCTGTTAGTCGCTTAGTAGCCTTCTTGGTTATTAAACCAACTGTCACGTTATCTCAATGCTTATGTTCAAGTAACCCTTATTTTACTTAATGATGGCCCCAAAGTGCAAGAGCAGTGTTGCTGACAATTCAGATATGCCAAACAGAAGCTGTAAAGTGCTTCCTTTCAGTGACAGGTAAACGTTCTCAACTTAATAAGGAAAGAAAAAAAAAATGATATGTTGAATTTGCTAAGATCTATGGTAAGAAGGGAATCTTCTATTTGTGAAATTGTGAAGAAAGTAAAAGAAATCAATGCTAGTTTTGCTGCAGCACCTCAAGCTGTGAAAGTTATGGCCATGGTGCATGATAAATGCTTAGTGAAGATGGAAAAGGCATTAAATTTTTACAGTAAGGTATTTTGAGAGACAAGGCAAGAGAGAGAGACCATATCCACAAAACTCATATTATAATATATTGTTAAAATTGTTGTATTTTATTACTAGGTATTATTGTTAATTTCTTACAATGCCTAGTTTGTAAATCAACATTTATAATAAATATGTATCAGTCAGTTCAGTTCAGTCTCTCAGTCTTGTCTGACTCTTTGAGACACCATGGACTGCAGTATGCCAGGCTGCCCTGTCCATCACCATCACCTGGAGCTTGCTCAAATTTATGGCCATCAAGTTGGTGATGCCATCCACCCGTCTCATTCTCTGCCATCCCCTTCTCCTCCTGCCTTCAATCTTTCCCAGCATCAAGGTCTTTACTAATGTGTCAGTTCTTCACATCAAGTGGCCAAAGTATTGGAGCTTTAGCATCAGTCCTTCCAATGAATATTCAGGACTGATTTCCTTTAGGATTGACTGGTTTGATCTCCTTGCAGTCTAAGGGACTCTCAGAGTTTTCTCCAACACCACAGTTCAAAAGCATCAAGTTTTTGGCACTCAGCTTTCTTTATGGTCCAACTCTCACATCCATACATGACAACTGGAAGAACCATAACTTTGACTATACAGACCTCTGTCAGCAAAATAGTGCCTCAGCTTTATAATATGCTGCCTAGGTTTATCATAACTTTTTTTCCAAGCAGCAAGCATCTTTTAATTTCATGGCTGCAGGCACCATCTTAAGTGATTTTGGAGCCCAAGAAAATGAAGTCCATCACTGTTTCCATTATTTCCCCATCTACTTGCCATGAAGTGATGGGACCCAGATGCCATGATCTTCGCTTTTTGAATGTTGAGTTTTAAGTCAACTTTTTCACCTTCCTCTTTCACTTTCATCAAGAGGCTCTTTAGTTCCTCTTCACTTTCTGCCATTAGGGTGGCGTCATCTGCATATCTGAGGTTATTGTTATTTCTCCTGGCAATCATGATTCCAGTTTGTGCTTCATCCAGCCCAGCATTTCACATGACGTACTCTGCATATAAGTTAAATAAGCAGAGTGACAATATACAGCCTTGACGTACTCCTTTCCCAATTTTGAACCAGTCATTGTTTCACGTCCAGTTCTAAATGTTGCTTCTTGAGCTGCTTACATATTTCTCAGGAGGCAGGTCAGGTGGTCTGGTATTCCCATATCTTTAAGACTTTTCCACAGTTTGTAGTCAAAGGCTTTGGCATAGTCAATAAAGCATAAGTAGATCTGATTGATAGAGTGCCTGATGAACTCTGGACGGAGGTTCGTGACATTGTACAGGAGACAGGGACCAAGACCATCCCCAGGGAAAAGAAATGCAAAAGAGCGAAATGGCTGTCTGAGGAGGCCTTACAAATAGCTGTAAAAAGAAGAGAGGCGAAAAGCAAAGGAGAAAAGGAAAGATATAAGCATCTGAATGCAGAGTTCCAAAGAATAGCAAGGAGAGATAAGAAAGCCTTCCTCAGTGATCAATGCAAAGAAATAGAGGAAAACAACAGAATAGGAAAAACAAGAGACCTCTTCAAGAAAATTAGAGATTCCAAGGGAACTTTTCATGCAAAGATGGGCTCGATAAAGGACAGAAATGGTATGGACCTAACAGAAGCAGAAGATATTAAGAAGAGGTGGCAGGAATACACAGAAGAACTGTACAAAAAAGATCTTCACGACCAAGATAGTCACGATAATGTGATCACTGACCTAGAGCTAGACATCTTGGAATGTGAAGTCAAGTGGGCCTTAGAAAGCATCACTACGAACAAAGCTAGTGGTGGTGATGGAATTCCAGTTGAGCTATTTCAAGTCTTGAAAGATGATGCTGTGAAAGTGCTGCACTCAATATGCCAGCAGATTTGGAAAACTCAGCAGTGGCCACAGGACTGGAAGAGGTCAGTCTTCATTCCAATCCCAAAGAAAGGCAATGCCAAAGAATGCTCAAACTACCGCACAATTGCACTCATCTCACACGCTAGTAAAGTCATGCTCAAAATTCTCCAAGCCAGGCTTCAGCAGTATGTAAACCGTGAACTCCCAGATGTTCAAGCAGGTTTTAGAAAAGGCAGAGGCACCAGAGATCAAATTGCCAACATCCGCTGGATCATGGAGAAGGCAAGAGAGTTTCAGAAAAACATCTATTTCTGCTTCATTGACTATGCCAAAGCCTTTGACTGTGTGGATCACAATAAACTGTGGAACATTCTGAAAGAGATGGGAATCCCAGACCACCTGACCTGCCTCTTGAGAAACCTGTATGCAGGTCAGGATGCAACAGTTAGAACCGGTCATGGAACAACAGACTGGTTCCAAATAGGAAAAGGAGTGCGTCAAGGTTGTATATTGTCACCTTGCTTATTTAACTTATATGCAGAGTACATCATGAGGAACGCTGGGCTGGAAGAAGCACAAGCTGGAATCAAGATTGCTGGGAGAAATATCAATAACCTCAGATATGCAGATGACACTACCCTTATGGCAGAAAGTGAAGAGGAACTCAAAAGCCTCTTGATGAAAGTGAAAGAGGAGAGTGAAAAGGTTGGCTTGAAGCTCAACATTCAGAAAACAAAGATCATGGCATCTGGTCCCATCACTTCATGGGAAATAGATGGAAAAACAGTGGAAACAGTGTCAGACTTTGTTTTTTTGGGCTCCAAAATCACTGCAGATGCTGATTGCAGCCATGAAATTAAAAGACGCTTGCTCCTTGGAAGGAAAGTTATGACCAACCTTGATAGTATATTAAAAAGCAGAGACATTACTTTGCCGACCAAGGTCCGTCTAGTCAAGGCAATGGTTTTTCCCGTGGTCATGTATGGATGTGAGAGTTGGACTGTGAAGAAAGCTGATCGCCGAAGAATTGATGCTTTTGAACTGTGGTGTTGGAGAAGACTCTTGAGAGTCCCTTATACTGCAAGGAGATCCAACCAGTCCATTCTAAAGGAGATCAATCCTGGATGTTCATTGGAGGGACTGATGCTAAAGCTGAAACTCCAATACTTTGGCCACCTCATGAGACGAGTTGACTCACTGGAAAAGACTCTGATGCTGGGAAAGGTTGGGGGCGGGAGGAGAAGGGGACGACAGAGAATGAGATGGCTGGATGGCATCACCGACTCTGTGGACATGAGTTTGAGTGTACTCCGGGAGTTGGTGATGGACAGGGAGGCCTGGCGTGCTGTGATTCATGGGGTCGCGGAGAGTCGGACACGACTGAGCGACTGAACTGAACTGAACTGAACTGAGATGTTTTTCTGGAACTCTCTTGTTTTCTCTATGATTCAACAGATGTTGGCAACTTGATCTCTGGTTCCTCTGTCTTTTCTAAATCCAGCTTGAACATCTAGAAGTTCTCAGTTCATGTACTGTTGAAGCCCGGCTTGGAGAATTTTGAGTATCATTTTGCTAGTGTGTGAGATGAATGCAATTGTGTGGTGGCTTGAACATTCTTTGGGATTGGAATGAAAACGGACCTTTTCCAGTTCTGTGGCCACTGCTGAGTTTTCCAAATTGGCTGACATATTGAGTGCAGCACTTGCACAGCATCATCTTTTAGGATTTGAAATAGCTCAATTGGAATTCCATCACCTCCTCTAGCTTTGTTCATAGTGATACTTCCTAAGGCTGACTTGACTTTGCACTCCAGGCTGTCTGGCTCTTGGTGAGTGACTACACCATCGAGGTTATCTGGGTTATTTAGATCTTTTTTGTAAGGTTCTTCTGTGTATTCTTGCACCTATTCTTAATATCTTCTGCTTCCATGTATGTGTAGGAGAAAGCATAGAATATATTTGGTATATATTTGATTCAGTACTAATCTGCAGTTTTGGGCATCCACTGAGGATCTTGGAACTTATCCTCTGAGGATAAGGAGTGTTACTGTACAATGAAATACCATTGCATACCCACTAGGATAGTTCAGACTAAAAGGACAGAAAATAGTAAGTGTTGGAAAGAATGTAAAGAATTTGGAACCCTGATAACAATCCTGGGGCTTCCCGGGTGGCACTAGTGGTAAAGAACCCATCTACCAAAGCAGGAAATATAAGAAACTCTGGTTCGATCCCTGTGTTGGAAATATCCCCTGGAGGAGGGAATGGCAACCCACTCCAGTATTCTTGCCTGGTGGTAGGCTTCAGTCCATAGGGTTGCAAAGAGTTGGACACAACTGAAGCAACTTAGTAGGCATGTAAAAATGGCAGGGTCCCTTTGGGAAACAGTTTGAAAGTTCTTCAAAATGTTAAGCATAGAGTTTTCATATTACCCAACAATTCCACTCTTTTGGATATCCTTAAGGAACAGAGAATATACTTATACACAAGAGCACTTGGGCATAAATGTATGTAGTAGCATTATTCATATTAGGCAAAATGTGAAAAAAAATCCAAATACTTATCAGTTATAAATTGGATATATAAAATGTGGCATATCCATACGAAGAACTGTTACTTAGCAATAAAAGTAATGAAGTACTGATACACATTACAACATAGATGAATCTTGAAAGTGTTATCATCAGTAAAGGTACCAGTCATGAAAGACCATCTGTGGTATGATCCTGTTTTCTGAAATGTCCAGAATAGGCTAATCAGTAGAGATAGAAGGGAAATAGTGGTTGCCAAAGAATGCTCAAACTACCGCACAATTGCACTCATCTCACACACTAGTAAAGTCATGCTCAAAATTCTCCAAGCTAGGCTTCAGCAATATGTGAACCGTGAACTTCCAGATGTTCAAGCAAGTTTTAGAAAAGGCAGAGGCACCAGAGATCAAATTGCCAACATCCGCTGGATCATGGAGAAAGCAAGAGGGTTCCAGAAAAACATCTATTTCTGCTTCATTGACTATGCCAAAGCCTTTGACTGTGTGGATCACAGTAAACTGTGGAACATTCTGAAAGAGATGGGAATACCAGACCACCTGACCTGCCTCTTGAGAAACCTGTATGCAGGTCAGGAAGCAACAGTCAGAACTGGACATGGAACAACAGACTGGTTCCAAATAGGAAAAGGGGTACGTCAAGGTTGTATATTGTCACCCTGTTTATTTAACTTATATGCAGAGTACATCATGAGGAACGCTGGGCTGGAAGAAGCACAAGCTGGAAACAAGATTGCCGGAAGAAATATCAATAACCTCAGATATGCAGATGACACCACCCTGATGACAGAAAGTGAAGAGGAACTCAAAGGCCTCTTGATGAAAGTGAAAGAGGAGAGTGAAAAGGTTGGCTTGAAGCTCAACATTCAGAAAACGAAGATCATGGCATCTGGTCCCATCACTTCATGGGAAATAGATGGGGAAACAGTGGAAACAGTGTCAGACTTTATTTTTTTGGGCTCCAAAATCACTGTGGATGCTGATTGCAGCCATGAAATTAAAAGACGCTTGCTCCTTGGAAGGAAAGTTATGACCAACCTAGACAGCATATTAAAAAGCAGAGACATTACTTTGCCAACAAAGGTCCGTCTAGTCCAGGCTATGGTTTTTCCAGTGGTCATGTATGGATGTGAGAGTTGGACTGTGAAGAAAGCTGATCGCCGAAGAATTGATGCCTTTGAACTGTGGTGCTGGAGAAGACTCTTGAGAGTCCCTTGGACTGCAAGGAGATCCAACCAGTCCATTCTAAAGGAGATCAATCCTGGGTGTTCATTGGAAGGACTGATGCTGGGGCTGAAACTCCAAAACTTTGGCTACCTCATGTGAAGAGTTGACTCACTGGAAAAGACTCTAATGCTGGGAGGGATTGGGGGTGGGAGGAGACGGGGATGACAGAGAATGAGATGGCTGGATGGCATCACCGACTCGACGGACATGAGTTTGAGTGAACTCCGGGAGTTGGTGATGGACAGGGAGGCCTGGCGTGCTGTGATTCATGGGGTCGCAAAGAGTCGGACATGACTGAGAGACTGAACTGAACTATACTGAACTGATAACAGGTGGTTGAGAGGTGACTGGGATATAGACTAACAGGTATAGGATTTCTTTTCAGAGGATATACATGCTTTAAAATCAGATTGTGGTTTTTCACAGGATTGGGTTTCCCTGTGAATTTACTAAAATCTTTAAATTTATACTTTAAATGGTTTGGCTATAGCAAGTGAATTATATCTCGATAAAACCATTTAGGGTCTTCCCTGGTGATTACCTCTATGACTTTTTGGGAGCTTCTCTCTCTGTAAGCCTCACTGTTTCTCATCTGTAAAGTAGAACAAAGAGTTTTCATCTCATGGGATTGTCATGAGGATTAAATGAGATAATGTATGTAAAATGCTTAGAGAGTGCTGATATACCTAAGTGCTTTGTCAGATGTTGCTTTTCTCATCTCCCCCCAGTTCTCCCATTTTACCAAAAAGTCTCCAGGTTTAGTCACTGCAACCATTTCCTAGTACCTGCCAACAAGGCTCCCACCAAAACAGCAGTCTCTGCTTTATGGCTGTGTTTATTGTCCATGTTTATTGTCTGTCCTCAGAGGGAAGAGCATGGACTTGTCCATGATAGAGTTAGGTTGAAAGTCTGATTCTACCATAATAGCTTATTAGTCAGCCCCTTCAGCATTCAGTTTTATTAATTGATCAATGATTAGTATTTTTGCCTGGGAATGCTGTTGTTAAATGTTGTGAGTCGTGGTAATATGGAAAACACCAAGCACAGTACTGGGCACTGTGAAGAGACACTCATCCAATATAAGCTATCTTCTCTTCCCCACCCTTTCTGGCTTTCAGCCTCAATGAAATAAAATGATCTAATAAGAACAAAAATGCACTTGACATGAAGGAGGCAAAAAAAAAACACCTTTGCTGATGGTTTTCTCTGCCAAAAAGATCTTACCCAGAGCTTCCTAAATGACTCCAATTAAGAGGCATTTTTTGAAGGCATACACATGTACGCTGTTTTTATTCCCTCTTTCTCCAGTGATCAGGTTAGATGGAAAGAAATAGACTACTTCAATTTCACACAGAGTTTTATGAAAAATTTAAACTCTAACCATTCCTGCTCCCCAAATTGGCATTTATTAAAGTTATGAGGAGAGTTTGCAAGCAGGAACTACATCAAAAATATACACAGGGCTCTTGGAGAGTTACTTTCTGCAAGTGATGATGTCTTACTGTCAGTCTTTGAAAGAAATATCAAAAAGGTAATGTGAGCTGAAGCTTAAGATTTCTCAATATGTCCATTTGAGTTACAAAGGATTTTTATGCTCCATTTCAGACATTATTTAAACATTGTTATTCCTGCAAACATGCCACCCAGAGATAAGGTTTTGCTCTGAACCACATCGAAATGCAGATTGGTCTAGAAAGTCAGTTTCAAAGTGCCTTCTTGGAGGTAACTGTTTATTAAGCCTTGGAGGAATTTCAATTGCAAACCCTCAGTGGAAAGCAAGGGGAGCAGTAAGATTTGTAATATTCTCCTTAATCATGTGATTTGCACAACACTGGTACAGTTATAATCTAAATAAAGTTCCTGGAGCCATCAGGGCATTATACTGTAGCTGCTTCATTTAATCTAATGGCCTACATTTAGGTAATTTTCATGCATTTTAATCTATTTAATGATCACCTTTCTCAGGTGATTTACAGCAACTGGATGTCTGGGGCTCAGGTACCTAGGAGCCATGCACTGTACAATAAACCAGGAGAAAATACTCCTGGAAAATGTATGTTTTGTTTAGATCTGCCCTCATTAAGCACCAGGATAATATTTGCTGAGGATGTCCTTCTGCCTCATGAGATTTATTACTGTACATTGTATAGGCACCCAAAGAACAGAATTAGTCTAAATAATGTAGAGTATATTGAAATACTGAACACTTTAGTGGACAGATAGACACTTACATTTCTTAAGACCAGGCAGGATACCCCAGAATTTTCTGTGAAAGATGATCAAATGTAGTATCTTCTTCACACTGTAAGAGATTTAGGGTTTACTTCATTCATTCAAGGCTCTGAAAAGTTCTGCAAAATGAAGATATATTTTGTTTGCTGTAATCTATGCTTCTTAACCTTCAATCATAGAATCCATCCTACCTTGTTACCCTTTTTTACATCCTTCAGAATATACCTCATGAAAGAGAACATTATTCTATATCCAATATCAGTTTTTCTTTGAAAAAATACAATATAAATTTGGAGACAGACACAACTAGGCTTCCATCTGGCACTTGCAAACATTGAGCTCTCACAATATAAGCTATTTCAGCTCTCTGATCCTTGCTTTTACCTTTTGAAAAGATACCTTTTAGATTATTGAGGGGTTTAAATGAGAAAATATATGTGAAATTACCAGAGAGGTGTCTGGCACATAGTAGGTTCAAATCCATATTAGTGTCTTTCTTCTGTTTTATGCAGTCTCTACAAGGCTGGAAATGCAGCCATAAATAAGATGGTTCCTATTTAGCAGAACTGTAGATTTTTCTCAGTGAAAGACTGGTCTCTGTTTATGTGGCCTTCTACACAGACATGTGGGGAAGCCTGTCATGGAGCTCTCACCGTAAATGAGCACTTCCTGTATGTCAGATGATTTACCGTGCTGTACCTTGTTTCATCCTCATAGCAACCCCATGAAGTGAGCATTTCGAATGGGAGAACTAGGTCTGCTAGAGATAACTATCTAAAATCACACAGCCAGGGCTGGAGAAGTGGGCAGTAAACTTAGTATCATCTCATTAAAAAATCTGTGGTTAATAACCACTAAGTTATTACTTATCGCTAAGAGTATGTTCTTTTTAAAAAGTATTTACTTATCTGGATGCTTTGAGTCTTCTGTGGCACACAGAATCTTTGTTGTACCAGGCGAGATCTTTCCTTATGGTGCTCCTGCTCTCTAGCTGGGACTCGTGGGCTCCAAAGCACATGTGTTTCAGTAGTTGCAGTGCATGGGCTTAGTTGCCCCTCGGCATGTGGGATATTAGTTTCCCAACCAGGAATTGAAACCAAGTCCCCTCCATTGCAAGGTGGATTCTTACTCACTGGACCACCAGGGAACTTGTTCTTGTCCCCAAGAACTTGTTCTTAAACTTCTGAGTATGGGATCAATAACCAGTCATGAAAAGAGAGCTTGAAAGGAAGAGAATGAGGAAAAAAGGAAAATAAGTGGAAAGATACATAAAAAAGCAAAAAAAGGAGCCAGAATGTGAATGAGACTTGGGCCAACTGGGCCATGTCTGACAGCCAAGGATGTTCTCAGGTGATTCTGTGGCGTCATTTTTTGGCAAAATTCTGCAAAATATTGTGAATTTGTCAGAGGCTGGCAAATGTCATGCCTCATTAGGCAATGTAAAGTTCACACTGTTTAATATAGATTAAAATACTATTCCGTTTGCAAGATGTTGTCTATCGTGCATATGCAAGAAATGGTAGAAATTCCCCTCGACTTTTGTCCCAGTAACATCAAAAGGTCCTCTCATTTTTCCATTGTGGGTTATAATTTAGACCTCTATGAAAACCTGTCAGCAAAGGTGAGAGGTTTATAAGAGCTAATTAACTTTTAACTCATTACCGACTGGAGGATTTTTACAGAAATTAAGGCATGTGACTTGCAATTTTTATTTTGGCTGGTCAAAAATTAATTCTGTTATTTCACTATTACTTTGTAGGTTATCACATTCAATAGTTATACCTGACACACCTGGAATGTCTTCTGATTTTTGTGAACTGTTGTCTTCCATCCTCTCTTCTGTGGAGACAAAGGAGCATTCTCCAGCACCGTAAGTTTCATTTTCACTTTCTGTATCAGAATCAGTTGCTAAGGATATTTTTGTCATTTTATTGGCCTAATATTCACATCATCTGAATCAGAACTACATTCTGAAGAACTAACCATCTTCTGAGACCCTAATACATGTGCCTCTTAGACAGTCAGAGAAAGTATCTGCATAGAGTTCACCAAAAAATTGTTATTCCCTAAAAATTTCATGATGTGTCATTTTTTAAAATTTTATGTTTATAATGCATGCAAGGTTGGAACAAAAACCTGATGGAGCAATATGTGAATGATAATGACAGTTATAGGTTGCATAATGAACCCTTGATCAGTTTTAAGCTCTAACAACTTTGCATGGTGATATTTATTGTATCACTCTCTAAAAGCATATTAGTATGTCTCTGGTCAGTAATATGTTAGGATTTTCAAGATGATGATGAGGAAATCATACTTTGACTAAAGTTTGAAGTTGGGAATGATTTCAAATAAGAGCTTTTGCAGACCTTGAGTTTAAATAATTTTGGAAAGTGACAAAATAGTTATCTTTGAATATTTAGAGTGGTGTCATGTTAAATAGGCAAGAAATCTGTACTTTGGGACATTTTTATCCATAACTATAACAGGAAATAATCTGGAAAGTTGGTTTCCATAAATATACTACAGCTATGTTCATCTTACTTAATCAATTAACATTTATTTATTCAACTTATATCTACCATGTACGTACTAATGCCTGGAATTGGGACATATAAAGAAGATAATAAATCTAGGGAATTCCCTGGCGGTCCAGTGGTTAGGATGCCACACTTTGACTGCTGAGGGCCCAGGTCCAATGGCTGGTTGGGGAACTAAGATCCTACAAGTCACGTGTTTTGGCCAAAAAAAAAAAGACAACAGACTTGGATGTCTGCTTGAAGCTCACTGAGAGAAAGAAATGCAAAAGTCATACTAACTCAGTGAAATGAGCTCCAAGAGAAGATCATTTGCATCGGGAGCCTAGGGAGATAAAGGGCTAATTTTTATAGAGGAAGATAATTTGTATTAAAATTTCCAAAAGGATGTGATGTTCCAGTTAAATGTTGAGGGAGGGTAGGATGTTGACTGGGAGATGGTAGGCAAAGAAAACCCAAAGCAGGGGGAACTTGCAGGGCAAAGCCAAGAAGGTGTGAGGTGGGTTGATGTGCTCCATGAGGCACAGCCAGCTTGGAATGCTCAAAGCCACCTGTGTCCCTGGTGAGGGCACCATTTGAGCTGAACCTGTTGGGTGCGGAGGAATCTGGTCCTCATGGGCTTTGGATATTATCCTATGGGGAACAGAAATCCACAGAAGGACTTAAGCAAGACAAGATTGAATGCCCTTCACATAGAAGACCACTTCAGCATTGCTGTGACTGGGTAAACCATTTCATGAGATAAAGAGACATCACAGAGGAGTCAGAAAGGGTCCCTCAGGCATCCACATACACATGCAGCCATCCTTACCGAAAACCCGCCCTCTGGGAAGAATGATGTGCTGTCCATTCAGTAAGAGAAAATCCACCGCATAAAAACTTTGCATAACATCTCAGATCCTTTAGTAGAGTTTTGAATCACACAAAATAGCATAGCTTGGGCAAACTTTCAGTTCTACATATTTTATAGGGCTATTTTGTATTGTCAGAAGTCTAAGATTAAAGAGGCATCAAAGATAATTTAATTTGATCTTTCAGCTGATGCTTGAATCACTTCCATAAAACTCCTATCAAAGGTTGCTCAGTCTCTGATTTCGAGTGACAGGAAACTCACCTTCTGCCCAAATAAAAGTGCTAATCAAACCAGTGGGAACTCATGAGGGATTGGAACACAGTGATGGGCAAATGTGTCCAGGTGGTTAAGTGACCACTGCACTTGGAGCCGGGGGAACTTGTGAAGATCTCCGTTCATGGAGGGCTTTTGTGTCTTCACAGTGGGAGTCACATTCTGAGCAGAATCTACACTGGGATTCAGATGCAAAAGCTAGGAAGTGAAGAAGTCAAGTGGTAGGACTCATGGGCTGGTTGAATCAGTATTATCTGAAGCACAGGGTAAGAGTGGGGGCTGATCACTGCAGATGGATCACAAGGGCAGATGGCAGGTATAGGACTGGTTCAGGGAAAAAGCTCAGGGAAAAGACCATGAAGCCACGAGATTCATCAGAGCACGGTCTTGTGAATGAGGTCTACAGAGTAAAGGCATAGGGTTTTAAAAAGAAACAAGTGAGCCTGGAGAAAGCCTGGATGAATCAGAGCCAGGAAGGATCATTTGGGTTCACAGTGGTGTCGGTCTTTCCCTACAGGGAGCTGTCAGTTCCTTGCACCTTGGCTGATATTTGACTACACACAGGCCTTGGTTTGACTTCAAACCCCAAGGCAAATTCTTTCAGTGTGGAGGCCCCTCTTATTTTCCTGCTACTGTTTTTATTTTGAAAATGTTGAATATGCTAGACAAAAATCAGCTGATTATATGAAGAAAGTGCCTATTAGCGGTGTGTGTGTGATGGGGGAAGGGTAGCCTTTCGTGTGCTGCAAGGAACATAGAGGGCAAAGAACATCCCTGAAGTGATCTTTTTAGGAAATTGCAGAGTTAAAAACAAAGGACAGATTTTCAAACTAGATTTCCTCTCTGAAAGAACATCCTGAGACATCGCTATTAGTCATAGATACATAATTTAAGAGTTCAAAAGAAGTGTCAGAAAACAATTTTCATGCCAATTTTTCAAACTCAAAATGGAGGGATGAAAAATATAGGAGGCGCTGAGGTCATGAACATGCACATCTCTCAGGCTTAATGTCCCGATGTAGCAATTAGAAAAATCAGGTAATTGGACAGGTACTTTGTCAGGATAACTGACTGGTTAAATCAGCTCAGCAGGTGAAAATCTGGGAGCTTGGTTTTGAGCATAAACTCACTAAATAAGATTTTAAATGCATATTTAGGATAAGAAAATCAGATTCTTGTGTTGTGATTAAAAAGCACAAGTTCATGAAAGAAAACCAGGACTGAAGCAAATCAACGTATATTCTCTCTCTCTCTCTCTCTGTCTCCACATATAAACACACACAGATACACAGCACACACACATACACAAACTCCACACATGAATACATTCTGTCAGGAGAACATTTCAGCTTTGCTACGTTAACTAGTCACCGAATGCCAAGACCCAGAAAGAAGCTAAAGGGTATTGTCCTACCTGGATCAACCAGTGAGCACTTCAAACCCATCACCTCTAGGACTTAACTTGTGTGTTCTCCCCTTGCAACTCTTTTCACTTCCTGCTTCCCCAGATTTAGTAAATAGCACTAAATCCACCCCTATGTGCAGATTAGCGACTGGGTATCATTCTTTATAACTATTTCCCTTCTCCCCTCTTTTAAAAGCAGTGTCTATGTTCTGTGTAGTCCTGAATGATTTCCCAAATCTAACCACCACCCCCTCCCATGCCACTACCCATGTCCAAGGTACCATTGTCACTAAACTGGACTGGCTGCCAACCATCCATTACCACATATTCTTCTTGTTCCCAGTCGAATCCATATCCTCACAGGTCAGCTGCCCAATGAGCCTTTTAAAATGTAACCTTAATCATGTACCCCAACCTGCCCCAGCCAAAAACTGTTAGCTTCTCACTGTGGCTTCCCTGGTGGCTCAGTGGTAAAGAATCTGCCTGCCAATGAAGGAGACACAAGTTTGATCCTTGGATCAGGAAGATACCGTGGAGAAGGAAATGGCAACTCCTTCCAGTGTTCTTGCCTGGGAAATCCCATTGTCAGAGGAGCCTGGCAGGCTACAGTCCATGGGGTCACAAAAGGGTCAGACACGATTTAGTGACTAACCAACAACCACTTCTCATTGCTCTTGAAAAAAAAGCGAAATCCTGAATGGACCTGCATATTCTTTCATTAGACCCTGACTTATCCCTGGATTTATTTGTGTCTTTATTCCTATCTGCATTAGTATCTGTTCTGTACACAGATCCTTCAGTTTGCCTCAAACTTGCCTTCAAGGCCTTCCCATATGCCTTTCCCATTACATGGAACTCTATTCATTTCTTAAAATTCAAAGTGATTTCTGTATCACTTAGAACTAAAAGGTACATTCACAGGAAGTTTTCCCAGATCCCCTGGACTGAATCAGTCCCCTGCTTTAAGCCTGTTTGATGTCACTTTTACTGTTGTTGTTGAAATTAGTTGTTTAATAACTATTGACCCTGCTGGAACTGTAAGTTCCATTAATGCAAGAAAAGATCTGTGCTGGTAACCAGCATATCCCCAGAGCCTGAAACAGCATCTCAAACTGAGGAAAAGTCCTAAAAAAAGCATTTGTAAAATGACCCAATGAATTCCTTGAGTGATCTTTTGACCCAATGAATTCCTTGAGTGATCTTTGGTTTATTGGCGTCACAATGAGTGGTACTGATAAACCTCATGGATCCAAAGTTAATATGAAGTTCTGAGCCCACATCCTCAAAGTCAACTGCCCATGAGTGTATGGAGGAAAGAAGATTATGGTTAACTAAACCTGTAATTAAAATAAAATACTCCTGGATGCAGTTGTTAAAGAAGTGATTTTGTAAAGAGAAGTAGATTATCTGGGACAAGAAACGTGGTACTTCTGTTCCACTCTGCACTGTGTAGGATATTCCTGCAACAGTCTGATCAGACCTGGGACTTTACATGTTTGAACAGTCCGGAGGTGAGAGAAGAGGATGCTGAGGAGGACGGGGAACCATGGTAACCGGGAGGTATCGTCGAAGTTCCTGGGGAAGTACTTGGGAACTTGGTTCAAAAATCTGAAGAACTCTCATGTTTGTGATGAAAATGTTCTACATGACCTAAAAGAGAAAGAGCGGCAGGACTTCTTGGGTGAATTTCAGATGGAGCCAGATGATGGCTGTCTGTATGGAGAACAGTTGTGATTAAACATCCTGGACTGTGATATAGGTCCTGCCCTAGACTGAAAGAGTATGCAAGGTGTCAGCATTCTCAGAGGGTAGAATGGGCAAACCCAGAAAGTTGTAAGATGTCTGCCTCTTGATTTGGTCCAGTGTAGACTGGCTGGTCACATGGTGCTGACAGTCAAGGCTTGTTGGGAGTTGGCGTGCGGCCATACCAGTTTTCTATTTAACTGGCATTTATTTGAGGGGCTTTCCTGGTGGCTCAGATGGTAAAGAATCTGCCATCAATTGGGGAGACCTGGGTTCAGTCCCTGGGTTGGGAAGATTCCTTGGAGAAGGGAATGCAACCCACTCCATTATTCTTGCCTGGAGAATCCCACGGGCTGCAGTCCATGGGGTCACAATGAGTTCGACACAACTGAGTGTTTATCACTTTCACTTTTTTGAGAAGACACTGTGTGCCTGAAATTGTGCTGGGCTTGTTCACAAATGCTGACTTATTAGTGCCACACCACAGCTCCATAAGATAGATAATATACTTTTGTAATCCTGTTTTGCAGGTAATGAAAGTGAGATTTAGCAAAGTAAAGAGACCTCTTCAAAATATGCTAATGATCCTTTTTTTAAAAGTTTTTTTTTTTAACATTTATTTATTCACAATTTATTTGGCTGCATCAGGCCTTAGTTGTGGCATGTGGGATCTCTCACAGTAGCACACGCAGGCTCGTTGTTGCTGCTCTCCAGTTTCTTTTGTTGTGGAGCACGGGCTTTAGATGGCATGCGCTTAGTTGCCCCACGGCATGTGGGATCTTAGTTCCCCAACCAGGTAGCGAACCTGCTTCCTCTGCACTGGAAGTCAGATTCTCAACCACTGGACCACCAGGGATGTCCTGGGAAATGACACTTTGCCGGTGGTTCTCCTTTTTCAAAATCCCACAGTCCCGTTTTGCTTTTTCAAAGTAACACTTAGAGGCCGTTCCAGGGCTCATGAGCTCTAATTCTACCATACTGAGCTTGACGCCAAAATGGCCAGCACACTTAGAAACCTGGCTACAGTGATGACCCTTGGCCACAACGAACAAAAAGACAGAAGTCTTCAAACTGGATCATTTCTAATGATCAGATGTAGCTGAGATTACAGAGAATGAAGTAGGGTAGTAATGTGTACATGTGCTCACTGGCTGTGGTCGTTTCCAACTTGCAGCCCTATGGACTATAGCTTGCCAGGCTCCTCTGTCCATGGGATTTTCCAGGCAAGAATATCGGAGTGGGTTGCCATGCCCTCCTTCAGGGAATCTTCCTGATCTGTGTATAGATCGAACCTGCGTCTCCCATGTCTCCTGCAGGTGAATTCTTTACCACTGAGCCACCAGGGAAACCCAGAGTAATAATAGTGGCAGAATATTTGTGATATAGGGCAGGTTGGCTCTCTTAAGTATTTTATTCATGCTTCTTGGGGGTAGAAGTACCAGACTTAGCAACCAGGGGCTTATGACTCAAGCCAATGAAGGCAAAACCCGGAAAATCACAATAAAAACTTCATGATGCTCATAATTAGGCTAAAAATAAGAGCATATGGCAGCTGAGGGAAAACATGAGCTGCATATATTGGATTTCCAGTAGACGGAGTTGAAGAGGAATGGATATGTGAAGGCATATTATTGTCGGTGAAGACAGGAAAGAAATGGATGGAATTAATAACAATTCATCTGGAAAAGTAAGGGAGCTCTGCAGTGATAAATAGAAGTAGAAGAAAATAGACGAATAAATAAAGCAAAGGATAAATAGCCAATAATGCGAGATACTAAAAGCCTAAGCTGCCATCAAAGACAATAAAAAATATCGGGATGGATATATAAAAGATAAAAAAAAAGGCAAGAACAGAATGCATAAGGCAAAAGTGGGGATAGGAAATGTCTTTTTCAAACAATATAAGAAATCTCTTAATTAATGGGTGAGAGGCATGTAGCTCATAAAACTCTTATGAAAGTAGAGGAAATGAGGAAGCTCCAAAAGCACTGGTTAGACATCCTGAGAAAACCGGGGCGGTGCAGTAAAGTAGAAGAGAAAGAGGGAGGTGTTGTAATGTAGGGATTTGTTTTTCTTCCTGCTGGGTGAGGGCCAAGTGGTGTGGGAAGAATGGGGAGGCACATCTGAAACAGCATGGATGAATGTGGGGATCATACCATTGGGGTTAGAGTCTTGGCATTATACTGTGGAGACGATATGCCCTTTGTCACTTTTCCTAACCTCTATAACCTTATGTTTTCTCTGTTGAGCGGAAATTATTAGTCTTTACAACTGGTGTACTGTTGTGAGCATCTGAAATGAAGAATGCATGTCAGTGGCCTACAAAAGAGCCGCCCGCATGACAGCTATTCTGATTGCTAAGTCAGATGGTAGAGTGGAAAGAGCTATCCCAAAAATGAACAGGAGAGAAGGCAGGAAATTCACCTTGACTGAACCCTTGCAGTATTCTGGGCACATACACACATTAATACTCTGATTCCTCACAATAACCTTATGACAGTGACATTAATTTCCCCAAACTTCAGAAGCACAAATGGAGGTGCAGAAAGCTTAAATGAAATGTCTTAGGTCTCTCTGCTAATGATTGATCAATCTGGAAACCAAGCCCAAATTTCTGAACACTGAATTCTTATTCTTTGCATCACATCAGCCAATACCAGTTAAATTATATGAACCATTCAGATCTGTCCGGCTCAGATGCCTAAAAGCTGTGACTTTTGGAGCTCTTACTGTTTGGAGTCCTGTTTTCTCTCCTTAACTTCAAAGAGATTTGTTTTCACCTCCAATCCCTTGAGTGGGCAAAGGACCTTCCGTATACAAGATGTCTTAGGAGTCCGTGAGTTTGAAAAATTACACCAGCTCCACTTTCTTGATCCCAGTAAACGTGCCAGCAGTAGAAGTCACAAGACTTACAAAGACCCCCAAAAGCCAATGGCAGCAAAGCAGGAAAGGGAAGGACCAAAGACAGAGAGCCCTGAGGGGACTCCTGTGCTCCATCTTTCTATCAGCTCAGCCAGCAGACCTTTAATTTAGTTAGAAACTTCAGTCCCCATGGATGCAGGCAGTGCTTAGAAATGTGTTTTCAGCAAGAGAGGTGTCAGGATGGATTCATGAGAGGTGTTTCATGCCTCACAAGTCACCCTGAATATTTCATATACATTAAAAAATTAGTAGACAAAACTGGGGTCGTGGCATATAATTTACCTAGAGTTGCGAGGTGTTTTTGATATGGAGCAGGGCAAAAGATTTATCTGTGGGCACATTAAGCCATGCTTGGAACAGAGTGCATTGGCTCTGCGTTTGCACCCATCAGAGGGGGTAGCAGAGAAAGCTGTGTCATGAGGCAGTAAATATGGGCGTAGCGCAGAGAAATATTAGCTTCATTTTTCTTTCCCTTCTGCAGAGGGCTCTCCGAAGGACAGTATTGCCCCCTGTATGAATGAGTTTACAAGGCATAAACAAGGGAGGCTGATGGCCTTATTCAGAGGGTCCAGCAGGATCTACCTCCTTGCAGATAATGAGATTGTATTCGGAGTAGGTATGCCACCGTGTGAGAAAATGAATTTAATAGAAATATCACTGCTATTTACAACCAAAGGAACACAGGTGAAATGTGCTGAAAAGAGAATGAATTCATGGCCTGAAATGTCTTTTCTTTTTTTTTTAAACGTTTGGAAAAGCACTAAGTATGTGACCCTCATCCTGTGGATAAATGTACTCTGAGTTTATAGTAATTCAGACCTCTGAGTTATGTTTAGCTAAGGTTGAAAGAGTTTGAAAATTCAGCCTTGAGCTACGTTTCCTGGCGGAAGATCAGCGTCTTTTAGTCACTTTCTGCCTCATTTCTAGATTCTAAAACTCTCAGAACTTGACTCCAATCTCTTTTTCTCAACCAAGTGTGTGCCCCACAGTTGGGGCTACAAGGACACAGGTTTGCCCTTCACTCCGTAAACAGTAATTGTGTCTTGATCAGTGATGAAAAGACACACCATCTCTTCTGTTAACAGAAAATCATGCAACTGTGAAGAAGTTTAATTTTAATTTTTTTTTCTTCCTTTTGGCCGGTTGGCTCTCATGAACATGGGTGTGTGTTTCCTCAGAAATCTCATGTTGGGCATGAGTTTAGAGGTCTTTGACTTGCAGAACACACAGATGCGTCTCTACAAATGAATCCAAGTTGTAGGAGGTGGTGTTTATGGACTAGCTTGGTGAAGCTAGTCTCCCTGGAATATAGTGACTTTGCAAACTGTAGGAACTGGAATATAAAGAAACCACTTTTTTCGTAAGATGGTTAGAGAGTAGAGGAACGAGAATTGGTGGACCAGAAAGGAGAGGGGATAGGCAATGCTGATGATGGTCTTGCTGATATATAATCATTTCTCAGTGCCTGAAGACGGTCTGTGTTTTTGAGTTACCCACCTTCCTGTGGCTCTTTTATAGGTGGTTTCATTTGAGTCATACAGCACACTTGCCATTCCTCCATTTTTTAACTGAATTTCAGCATTTTCATGATTCCTTAGAGTCACATCATCTTTGACTAGCAGAATTAGAGTATACATGTATGGTTGACAAGTCATTAGCCCAGGATTCTGGGGCTCAGGACCCTCTAAGAAGTGGATCTTTAGGTAGAGTCATGATCCATCAGAGTGGCTTCAAAATCAGCCCTTCCCTTCTGGCTACCTGATTTCCTCTCTCTTGCCTGATAAGAAACCCAGATTCCTTTTTATGGATGTGGGAAATAAAATGAGATGAATGAGTTGGAGACTTAAATTGTTATAAAACTATTAAAGAGAAATCTGTCTTAAGTTATCACCTGAGGGGCTGGTAAAAATTGGTCGTCATAGAGGTGGATTTTTAAATAAAGGTTGAGCAAAATTACACTCAGATCCCTAAGGATGCTTCTAAATGATCTTTTAAAACAGGAGGTTATGCAGGGAGGTGACCTTCCTGCCTCACTGCCTGCAAGTGTTATACCAAGATACCCTGTGTTGAGCAAGGCTTAAAAGATCTGCACATCCTCAAAGAGTCCATGTGTCCCCCTGGGTCTTCTATTATCTTGCCCAGAGTGATGTACTACTCTTGGAAACAGGGCAGTCAGGGCTTCCTTCAAAACTGGGTCCTCACCTGAAATTTCAACCCTTGAAAATTCAGGATCCTTTGGAGAGTCTTTGACTTCTGCAAATATCTGCATCCATAATGATCTAGAGCCCCATCTCCACTATGTCACTCCCTTGCTTAGAAAGCTGCCACACTTGCCCTGGCTTTCATGGTGGCTTGCTCCATCATCAGCACTACTTCCTGACTCGGCATCATGTTCTACTGGACTCTGCGGTACACAGGTGAGTAGGAACTTCCTCAGCCATCACCTCCTGTGTTAAGAGTTTCTAAACCCAGTGTAACAGAGACAGGTTTTCGTTTCTTTGCATCCTGTACCCACCCTGCCATCTACTCAGCACACAGGTTTGTAATTGCTGGCGACTGAGTCTGTAAGTCTGCAATAATCTCAAAGACAGAGACAGTGGCTCAAGCAGCTCTTCCCCCCTTGCTTCAAGGAGGGTTTGATCCCCTTTAGGGAGGGAGTAAATGTTTACGGAATGAAAAAAAAATGAATGAATGGGTGAGTGGAGGGCTTACTCTGGAAAGGCCAGTGGAAGATTTTCCCGTCTCCAAAGCACTTCTGATCATTCCCACCCCCCACTCCCCCAACTGTTCCTCACACACTGCTGACAGTTTGGAGCCTCCCACTCCATCAAGAGCCCATCCAATAGTGTGCTTCTTCTATGAACACATCTCCTCCAATAATGTCACCCGACAGCTGCATAGTCAGGGAGCCAGTTTGTGTGTGGTGGGAAAGAGAATAAGCTTCAGGGAAGTTTTGCTTTAGGGTGCAGTGGTTTAAGGAGGAGGGGAAAACTTTTCCTTCTTGACCTGATTTTCAGTCTTCCCGAGCAAGGTAAAAGATGGAGCAGAGTGGGAGTGGATGATGTCAGAAAGGAGACACAGGTTGGTGAGCTTTATCTCCCAGATGTGGAAATAGGGCTGTGGGTTCCAGCTAACTCTGTGCCAGATGTGTTCACCAGTTGAGGGGTAGGGGGAGACAGTCCCATCCACCCATTTCAGAGGGGCACCTATTCTCAAGGATGCTTTTTCTCAAAGTGAGATGTTTAAGATCTACCTGAAATTGACACCTTTGGCGGCAGCAAGAGGCAGCCACAGAGAAGAGCCCTTCATCAGCCACCATCCTCCTGGAGGTAGATATTTCACCTCCCGGAGAGTTTACACCAGGTGAAAACCACTTTCCAAAGCAGTTAGTCCAGGTATGCAGAGATGAATAAGACCCACTGCATTGTATCTGCACCTGCCTAAGAAGAATATTGTTTCTGGGCTTCAGACAGTATCATTGTTGTTAGCTGCAATACCACATTCTGTGTGGAGGGGCTTTTGTTGATAGCTCTTTATGACCATGACTCCATTAAGCTTCCTTACACTCACTAGTAGCGGAAACATCCTACGTCCTTCACAGATGGGCAAAATGAGGCTTGGAGAAGTGTGACACTTCTGTGGAGGAAGCAGGTGTGGGATTTGGGAATGATTCCCTGCGTCCTGATTCCTAGCTTACCTGGCAGCCTGAGCTCAGCTTTTCTCTCTGCATCATCTAAAAATCTCCACAATCAGTCAAAAGATTTATATTTTCCTATTGCCTTAGCAGCTTCTTCCAAATAATTTTTTCCCCTCAGCACAAGGAATGAATTTAAAGGAATATATTAAATTAAAAAATGGGCTTGCAAAGCAAGATTCTACTTTGACCCTGATATCTCCCTCAGATTCCTTCCTGCACACACACACCCTTATCAAACACAATTCACCTTCTGTGGAAACAGGATGAGATTGAAGTCATGGCCAAAGGCAGGAACAGAAGTGTAAGCATTACTGGCACAAATAACAAGCAAGTGGATGATGGCTGCGAGGAATTTCAGGTGCTAGACCACTAATTGCTGATGTTTTCCAAGAGTAGAGGAATTAGAGCAGATTATAATTTTAGTACAATTATTTTGAAAAATGAATTTTAAAGATTGAGGTTACTGATTTTTTTTGTATTCTTCCCCATTAGAGGGAATAAAACAATCTTATTAATATAGCCTTATGCCAGACCATTCCCTTAGTGCCATGAGATTTCACACACAAGCTCACTGGGCATTGGAAAAGCAACTGCATGAGCAACTTCAGAAATAAATACCTAGGAACTCCCCTGGTGGTCCAGTGGTTAAAACTCTGCTCTCCCAATGTGGGGGATCCGGGTTCCATCCCTGGGCAGGAAACTAGATCCTACACGCCCCACCACTAAAATTCTGAGTGAGGCAATGAAGACCCAGCACAGTCAGACAGATAGATAGATAGATACTTAAATGTCCACATCTGATGGGCACATGCTGCTTTTCTTAAAACATGGAATGTGTTTGTTACATGAGCTTGATCTCAAAGGAATGATATAGAAAAGATGATATAGTAGACTTTTTATGATACTCTAATTTGATTCAAAATCACACCCAATTCAAAATTTAAAAGTAACTTCTTTGAAAAAATTGCCTTTTTCTTCCCCCCAATGAGAATACACAGTCACTTTGAGGAATTTGGGGAACGAATGCAAAAGCAAGGAAAACAAAAAACACACAGAATCTCACTTCTCAGAAGTAGTTGTTAATAATTTGGTAAATTCTCTATGTGTTAACTTCATTTATCATTTTTCCCACTTGTCAGGTATCATAGCGCCTGTAGAACTTTATATATGTACTCATATTCCTTTTAAGACTCCCTGATACTTGCTTCCCCCATGTTGACAAAAATCTTCATAAACATTTTAATAGTGATTCAGTGTTTTATGATATAGCTACCTTTATTCCCTTATGTTGTGAATTTGGGTTCTTTGAATGCATTTCTTAATGAAAGCAGGATATAAGCAAAGTGAATTTGAATTTATTAATAATTTGCAAGAAGAATGTACAAAATCATAGAATTTTTGAAAAAGATGTGTTTTATTTTTGCTTTTGGCTGTGGTGGTCTTCATCGCTGCACATGGGCTCTCTAGTTGCGTTGAGTAGTTGTGGGGGCTGCTCTCCGTTGCGGTGTGTGGGCTTCTCCTTGTGGTGGAACTCGTTGCCGTGCACAGGCTTAGGCACACAGGCTCAGTAGCTGCAGTTTGTGGGCTCTAGGGCACAGGCTCTGTAGTTGTGGTGCATGGGTTAAGTTACTCCAAGGCATGTGGTTCTTCCCAGAGCAGGGATTGAACCCGTGTCATTCTGTGCATTGGCAGATGGATTTCTAACCACTGGACCACCAGGGGAGACCCTGAAATCATAGAATTTTTAAAGCTAAAAGACATTTGGAAGTTCAAGTGCCCAGCCACCTTGTCTGTTTCAGAGATCTGAGAACCCCAATCCAGAAAGAGGACACTTTTCTAGAGTGACACTGTGAATGGGCAGTCGAGGGCCGATTGGAACTTAAATTGCAGAGATCATCTCCCAGGTCTCACTCTTCCTTGTGGAAGGCCTTTTCCTTCCAGAAAGACGGTGCCCTGGCTTACTTAGGGAAGGACTACTGAGGGAACCAGCTCCCGGGGCCCCGCAGGAACTAAAGGTGGCATTAAACAGTGAGCCAGCACGGGGCACCTGTCATTATTTCAGGCTTGAACAAGATCTTCTGCCAAACCAAATCAGAATGCTGCTCTCAGAACACCTGGGATAATCGGCTTCAAAAAGTTTCAGGTGCCAACATCACAGAAAGTACTGGTGACCCCATGTTCTGAAACATCCTAGACCTTTGATGCTTCATCCCTAAGAGTCCTCACTGTGGCGTTCAAGCAGAAAAACACACTTCCCAATCTTAAAACCTTTGTCGTGTAAGAGGGTAAGGAAAGGAGTTACTTGAAGAAGAGCATTGGGATGGGGAAGTGGCCAGGCTTTGAGGGATGCCACAAAACACACCACTTTCCTCACCTGTGAAACAGGGATAATAGTGTGCCTTTTTCTTATGTTTATTTTAATACTAAATCAAATGAAATAAAACATTTAGTATGATATTTAGCATTACGCAGGCTTCCCTTGTGGCTCAGCTGGTAAAGAATCCACCTGCAATGCAGGAGACCTGAGTTCAATCCTTGGTTTGGAAAGATCCCCTGGAGAAGGGAAAGGCTACCCAGTCCAGTGTTCTGGCCTGGAGAATCCCATGGACTGTATAGTTCATGGGGTCGCAAAGAGTCAGGTATGACTGAGTGACTTTCACTTTCACTTCGCATTTTGCATAAGATGTGCATGAGTCAGTGTTCTAGAGAGATATGTTTTAAGTAATTGGCTCACACAGTTATGGAGGACAGTGAGTCCTAATACCAGCAGGACGCATCGGCAAGCTTGAGACCAAGGATTCTTGAGGGTTTGGTTTCAATCTCAGACTCAGGAGACCCAATGGCATAGTTACTATCCAAAGACTAGCAGGCTTGAAGAAAAGAAAAAGCTGATATTTCAGTTGAGGTCCCATGTCAGGAAAAAAAGCTAATGTCTCAGCCCAAAGGGAGTTGGACAGGAAGAGTTCCCTCTTACTCAGGGGACAATCAGCCTTTTGTTCTACCTAGAGCTTCAACTGATTGGATGAGACCCACCCACATTAGGGAGAACAATCTGCTTTACTCAGTGTACTGATTTAAATGCTTATCTCATTGAAAAACATTCTTACAAATACATCCAGGTTATTGTTTGACCAAATATCTGGGTACCTTGTGGCAAGTCAAGTTGCCACAGAATATTAACACTCAGACACATTCTGAGTGAATGTTGAGTGTTATTGTGATTTTAATAGTTTAGATTATTTTATCTTGCTTCATACTTCCTTTAAGGAAAATACAAACAATTAAACAAATTCTGGATGATGATGGATTGGCATGGTTTTAGTAATACCTTAACTGCAACCTGAAGTCTGGCCAGATTGAGTCTTGCAGGTTGCAACCTTGAAAGCTTAAAAATTTTGTTGACTAAAATATCTGACATGAAAAGTTTTGGAGAATTTTATCATAAGACTCATCTAGGAGTGACCTGTAAATCACACTTTTAAAGGCATTGGTAATAGCCTCTATGCATCTCTATATATAGACATATGACTCCACATCTCAGTTCAGTGAAGTCGCTCAGTCATGTCCGACTCTTTGCGACCCCGTGAACCGCAGCATGCAGACCTCCCTGTCCATCACCAATTTCCGGGGTCCACACAAACCCATGTCCATTGAGTCGGTGATGCCATCCAACCATCTCATCCTCTGTCGTCCCCTTCTTTTCCTGCCCTCAATCTTTCCCACAATCATGGTCTTTTCAAATGAGTCAGCTCTTTGCATCAGATGGCCAAAGTATTAGAGTTTCAGCTTCAACATCAGTCCTTCCAGTGAACACCCAGGACTGATCCACATTAGGATGGATAGGTTGGATCTCCTTGCAGTCCAAGGGACTCTCAAGAGTCTTCTCCAACACTACAGTTCAAAAGCATCAATTCTTTGGCACTCAGCTTTCTTCATAGTCCAACTGTCACATCCATACATGACCACTGGAAAAACCATAGCCTTGACTAGACAGACCTTCATTGACAAAGTAATGTCTCTGCTTTTTAATATGCTCTCCAGGTTGGTCATAACTTTCCTTCCAAGGAGTAAACATCTTTTAATTTCATGGCTGCAATCACCATCTGCAGTGATTTTGGAGCCCAGAAAAATAATGCAGCCACTGTTTCCCCATCTATTTGCCATGAAGTGATGGGACCAGATGCCATGATCTTAGTTTTCTGAATATTGAGCTTTAAGCCAACATTTTCACTCTCCTCTTTCACTTTTATCAAGAGGCTCTTTAGTTCTTCTTCACTTTCTGCCATAAGGGTGGTGTCATCTGCATATCTGAGATTATTGATATTTCTCCTGGCAATCTTGATTCCAGCTTGTGCTTCTTCCAGTCCAGCATTCCTCATGATGTACTCTGCATCATGTTAAATAATGTACTCTGTTAAATAAGCAGGGTGACAACATACAGCCTTGACGTACTCCTTTTCCTATTTGGAAACAGTCTGTTGCTCCATGTCCAGTTCTAACTGTTGCTTCCTGATCTGCATACAGGTTTCTCAAGAGGCAGGTCAGGTGGTCTGGTATTCCCATCTCTTTCAGAATTTCCCACAGTTTATTGTGATCCACACAGTCAAAGGCTTTGACATAGTCAATACAGCAGAAATAGATGTTTTTCTGAAACTCTCTTGCTTTTTCAATGATCCAGGGGATGTTGGCAATTTGATCTCTGGTTCCTCTGCCTTTTCTAAATCCAGCTTGAACATCTGGAAGTTCACGGTTCACGTATTACTGAAGCCTGGCTTGGAAAATTTTAAGCATGACTTCACTAGCGTGTGAGATGAGGCAGTTGTGCAGTAGTTTGAGCATTCTTTGGCATTGCCTTTCTTTGGGATTGGAATGAAGACTGACCTTTTCTAGTCCTGTGGCCACTGCTGAGTTTTCCAAATTCGCTGGCATATTGAGTGCAGCACTTTCACAGCATCATCTTTCAGGATTTGAAATAGCTCAACTGGAATTCCATCATCTCCACGAGCTTTGTTCGTAGTGATGCTTCCTAAGGCCCAGTTGACTTCACATTCCAGGATGTCTGGCTCTAAGTGAGTGATCACAGCATCATGATTTCTTGGTCAGGAAGATTTTTTTGTATAGTTCTTCGGTGTATTCTTGCCACCTCTTCTTAATATCTTCTGCTTCTGTTAGGTCCCTACCATTTCTGTCCTTTATTGAGCCCATCTTTGCATGAAATGTTTCCTTGGTATCTCTAATTTTCTTGAAGAGATCTCTTGTTTTTCCTATTCTGTTGTTTTCCTGTATTTATTTGCATTGATTGCTGAGGAAGGCTTTCTTATCTCTCCTTGCTATGCTTTGGAACTCTGCATTCAGATGCGTATATCGTTCCTTTTCTTCTTTGCTTTTCACTTCTCTTCTTTTCACAGCTATTTGTAAGGCCTCCTCAAAAGCCATTTTGCTTTTTTGCATTTCTTTTCCATGGGGGTGGTCTTGGTCCCTGTCTCCTGTACAATGTCATGAACCTCCGTCCAGAGTTCATCAGGTACTCCTTCTATCAGATCTAGTCCCTTAAATCTATTTCTCACTTCCATTGTATAGATATAAGGGATTGATTTAGGTCATACCATGTATGGTTGTGAGAGTTGGACCGAAGAATCGATGCTTTTGAACTGTGGTGTTGGAGAAGACTCTTGAGAGTCCCTTATACTGCAAGGAGATCCAACCAGTCCATTCTAAAGGAGATCAATCCTGGATGTTCATTGGAGGGACTGATGCTAAAGCTGAAACTGCAATACTTTGGCCACCTCATGCGACGAGTTGACTCACTGGAAAAGACTCTGATGCTGGGAAAGGTTGGGGGCGGGAGGAGAAGGGGACGATGGAGAATGAGATGGCTGGATGGCATCACCGACTCTGTGGACATGAGTTTGAGTGTACTCCGGGAGTTGGTGATGGACAGGGAGGCCTGGTATGCTGTGATTCATTGGGTCGCGGAGAGTCGGACACGACTGAGCGACTGAACTGAACTGAATTGAACTGAATGGTCTAGTGGTTTTCTCCACTTTCTTCAATTTCAGTCACAATTTGGCAATAAGGAGTTCATGATCTGAGCCACAGTCAGCTCCTGGTCTTGTTTTTGCTGATTGTATAGAGCTTCTCCATCTTTGGCTGCAAAGAATATAATCAATCTGATTTCAGTGTCCACCATCTGGTGATGTCCATGTCTACATCTGGGCCTGTACAAATACTCATACACATGTACTCCAAAAGGCTTTTGATAAGTTTGTAATAATTTAGTCAACTTTATGAATTTAATTAAGTTTTTTCCATATGGCATGTTGGAAAAAACAGTAGTTTACACAAAGACCATAATCTAGAAAAAAATTTATTAATTTTTCAGAATAGAAACCAGGTCGACAGGGCAACTGGGACATTTTGCTTGTCAGCAAAATAATTTTATTCTGAATTTATGAATTGATAATAAGCCACCTTCTCATAATGATTAATGGTAATTAACCTTTTAAAGCTCCATCGCTTCCCTGGCCATCTCTGGCTGACAGCCCTTGGAGACAGGACAGAATGCTGATGGTGAGCAGACCTTTGTTTGGACACCCAAGGTCCTGTAAGGTAGAGAACACCCTTTTTGTGTGGAAATGTCCCAGATACGATGCAGCCCCAGAGAATCACAAATAAAGAAAAAAATGCATGCATGGGCCATCCTGGTGAGATGTTTTCAGCCAACTAGGGATCACCGCAGACCAGAGTCAGCCAGCTCTACTGCTTAAACCTGTGTGGCTTTGGTCAAGTCTTTACCCATGTGAGCCCAACCAACTTCCTTCATCTTTAAAATCAGTTCAGTTCAGTTCAGTCGCTCAGTCATGTCCGACTCTTTGTGACCCCATGAATCACAGCACGCCAGGCCTCCCTGTCCATCACCAACTCCCGGAGTTCACTCAAACGCGTGTCCATCGAGTCGGTGATGCCATCCAGCCATCTCATTCTCCGTCGTCCCCTTCTCCTCCCGCCCCCAATCCCTCCCAGCATCAGAGTCCTTTCCAGTGAGTCAACTCGTCTCATGAGGTGGCCAAAGTATTGCAGTTTCAGCTTTAGCATCAGTCCTTCAAATGAACACCTAGGATTGATCTCCTTTAGAATGGACTGGTTGGATCTCCTTGCAGTCCAAGGGACTCTCAAGAGTCTTCTCCAGCACCACACTTCAAAAGCATCAATTCTTCGGCGATCAGCTTTCTTCACAGTCCAACTCTCACATCCATACATGACCACGGGAAAAACCATAGCCTTGACTAGACAGACCCTGGTTGGCAAAGTAATGTCTCTACTTTTTAATATGCTATCTAGGTTGGTCATAACTTTCCTTCCAAGGAGTAAGCATCTTTTAATTTCATGGCTGCAATCAGCATCCGCAGTGATTTTGGAGCCCAAAAAAATAAAGTCTGACACTGTTTCCACTGTTTCCCCATCTATTTGCTATGAAGTGATGGGACCAGATGCCATGATCTTTGTTTTCTGAATGTTGAGCTTCAAGCCAACCTTTTCACTCTCCTCTTTCACTTTCATCAAGAGGCGTTTAGTTCTTCTTCACTTTCTGTCATTAGGGTGGTGTCATCTGCATATCTGAAGTTATTGATATTTCTCCCGGCAATCTTGATTCCAACTTGTGCTTCTTCCAGCCCAGCGTTCCTCATGATGTACTCTGCATATAAGTTAAATAAGCAGGGTGACAATATACAACCTTGACGTACTCCTTTTCCTATTTGGAACCAGTCTGTTGTTCCATGTCCAGTTCTAACTGTTGCTTCCTGACCTGCATCTTTAAAATAGATATCAGCAATTAATATTTTGAATGAGAGTCCTGTGGGCTAGCACAGGACAAAAGGTGAGCTCTCTTGTCATGCAGTTAGCATCACATAAAGCTGTCTTCCAGATGAGCGCTTCTTACACATCCTGACACTAACCTAGGTCCATGATGTTCCTTGCACTTTGCCTGTTCTAGTCCCGTTGCCATTGATGTTGACAGTATGAACCACAGAGATATCTGGGGCGTGGCTTCTGGATTGGGATTTAGCCTAAAGAGCTTTATCATGGGGTGTCCTTAGAACCAACTCGTGTGGCAGAGGAGAAAGAGGCAGGAATCATCAGGGAGAAAAGAAATGTAAAGCACGGTGACAGACGTGGCTGACCTGAAGTTGAGACTGGAGCTGAAATGACCCCAGCAGAATAGTTCTGATTCAGGATCAGTGGCCAGTGTCCTTATCCCCCTGCAGTGACCAATCACAGAATGTGAGCTGCCCCAGGCAGTGTCATAACCTTGACCTGAGAGAATCCTTTAAGGGGCTGAGAGCTGAAGGTCACTGGCAGACAGCACTCCTAGCTGCAGTGGTCATCAGCCCTTCACTGAAGGGGGCACTGGGTGGCCTGTCATATTTGTTGAGCCTTTACTCCATCCCAGAAAACTCTGCTGGGGCTGGTGTCTGCTTTATCACATTTGATCTTACTACAACCCTGTTGGGTAGACGTTAGGATGCCTGTTAGTCACATCGTGAAAAGGAGTGTCTCAAAGTCTAAGAACCAGTAAGTTGTGCAGCTGGCAATCGAGTTATTAATTTGCATGAATTAATTTGCACGAATCCGAGGGTTTGCAGTGAGCTGAGAGTCAGCTGAAACAAACTATCCACTCTTTCTAGCTCTTCCCTGATTTTTACTTGGGGGATTGGTTCAACTTCCTCCCTTGCAGATTCCATTTCTTGGTAGAATTCATTTTAGCCCATGACTAAATAATGGAATTATTTGGGAAATAATCTTGACCTTATCTTTCTTCTCTGAGTATCTGGCTAGCTCTGTGACCTATAAGAAGTTATTTATCTTCACTCAACCTCTGTTTTTCTCATCTGTAATATGGGAATGATAGTAACAGGAAAAACATCAACGTTCTAAGATTTTTTAAAAAATGCATAGGTATTACACTTACCTGCATGCCTGGTATATGATAAGGACTGAGTGTTTGCCAGTATATTATTTGCATGTTCCTCTAATAGAATGCATGTTAGCAATCTCATTGTTTTTGTCCATGTCCATTGATTCTCTCGTTTGTAAGCATCTGGTTTATAAGGATAAAGTAGTGTGATATTCACCTTAATATACTTAGGTCTCAGCATAATGCCTCATAGCAGCAGGTTTCCAATAAAAGACTGGTAAATTGAATTATATTTCAACAAAGATAACAAGTTTTATCAGTTGTAAGCCATTAATACCTTTCATATTTGTTTGTTCATCTCCATGTATCACCCTAGTTCAAGTTACCATTTCTTCCTTCTGATTTGAAATCAGACAGATCTGGGATCAAAGTCTGGCTGGCATTTGTTACTTAACTAGTTTAAACCCTTATTTCTACATTGGTAAAATGGAAAGAGATAGAGTGCCTGCTTCATGGGGTTGTAAAGAGAATTAAATAGGATAGGCAAATGGAGTAATTTATCCAGGACATGACACAAAGCAAACCCACAGATGCTGGTTTCAATAATAGCAACAACAAGTACAGCCAGTTTTAGCCTAGTCATTCTTGTTGAATTTAGTCTTGCTTCTTAGTCTTCTGTGGAGAGAAAAGCAGAAGTAGAATGACACAGTAGAAAGAGCATATACTTTGGAGCCTGATTACGTCAAAAACTGTCTCTTAACCTTTGAACAAGTTAACTGGTCTGCATTAGTCTTGCTTTTTTCATTTTGCAAATGGGAATAATAACAATGCATTTGTCTTAGAGTTTTTAGGGTTAAATGGAGTAACGCAGCTGAAGCATTCCATATAGCTGCTAAGACCTCATAAGCGCACATGAAATGTTAGCTCTCTGATTCAATCTACTAGCACACACGTGAAACAGCACATGGGAGCCTCGCAGAGTTACTGAGCGCTCGGAAACACCCACACCAGCACACGCTGGACCCTTCACACCCCTCAGTCTTTCCATTGTGGATTCTGTTCCACCCTGGGTGAGACAAGAGAGTCCTTGGTCCCACATCCCGCACAATGCTCCAGAAAATGTTAAATGGAAGGGAAAAAACTCTTGACAAAATCTATTTTAATGAGACATCCCGTTAGCATTGACTGCTCACAGGTCAAGCTGCCTGTGTTGGAGCAAGAACGCTAATGGACTAGGTGGCCGTGCCTCTCCGTCAGCCTGGGCTCTGGATTTTTAATGAAGCAAACAGGCCACACACCCAGATGATTTTGGGGTGAGTGCATGTGTGTGCATGCACCTGTGTCTCCAATGACAAATGGTTTTCATCCTAAAAAGAGTGGAAAAAAATGAGAGAATGTGAAGGCTCACAACGTTCCCTGATTTGCATCAGTCAGAGAAAAACTGACCAAGACCTTCCTACACATGCAGATGACCCTCACATGAGGCAGAGGATTAAAAACCACACTGCTTTTCCAGGGGGGCTAGCACACCCTTGAGAGCTCTAACAAAGGCTAGTGTCAGCTGCTTGACTTCTTAATGATGAATAATTCATATACTTCAAAGCAGCCCTCAGAAATTATTTTTTCCTGCAGCCTCAAAGACAATGAAACAACAGCAAAAAGGCCAGAAGGGGAAAGCTTTTTCAAGTCGTATCATCTCTACTATTTTTCCTCTCTACTCTAATATCCCTATTCTGAACTTGATTGAAATTAACTGCAATGTTATTTTATAAAAATAGTTTAAAATCCTTTGATGCTTCTTCACCAGATAATGGCCAACTCCTATTCAGCCTTCAAAGCCCAGCTCAAAAGTCACCACATTTTGAAGTCAATTCTGCCAGCCACCTTCCCAACAGAGTCAATCTAAACTTACCCCTTATGTAAACACCCTTCCTTTGTTGCCGTCATTCCTGAGATCTTACTCCTTTAAATCGTAGGCTCAGACTTAGAACTCCTTAAAGTTAGGCACTCTGTCTCAAGTTTCAGAACCACCAGCCCTTAACACAGAGCCTGAAATACAGTAGACATTCTATAAACGCTCATGGAATTGAAATGACTTGAATTCTTGAAATAAATAAAGCACATACTGAAAGTAAAGAATTGGATAGCATCACCAACACAATGGACATGAATCTGAGCAAGCTCCAGGAGATAGTGAAGGGCAGGGAAGCCTGGTGTGCTGCTGCTGTCCATGGGGTCCCTATGAGTTGGACTTAACTTAGCGACTAAACAACAACAGCAGCAGTATGTATTAAATCTATGAAAACCAAAAGTAAATGAAAAGAGTATCCCCAAAACCTCAAAAACATCATTCACTATTTGTTTTACCATTGGTGTTTATTAAGAACCCAAATCAAAGGATTAGAAATACAGGAAGTTGGGGGAATCTGTTTTGGGAGGTGGTTATCAGTACTCTTTATGAAGGCAAGCATTTTAAAGAGAAGCATTCATCAGAACCAAGATAAAATTAAAAATGGCAGAATCACAATCTAGGTTATTTTCATAGTCTCTCTTAAAACATAAACTCCTTAAACTCCCTTTCTTTTTGATCATCATAAATGAAAATTTACTACAGGCATACACACATCAAAATGCAGATGTTACCCACTTTTTATGTTTCTCAACTGGCTGCTGCTTCAACAAAATACCACTTCAATGTCAGAGGAGAACACATTTCTTTTGTGGAGTAAATGCTTGTTATCAAAGGAAAAAGATATATTTTAAGCTAAAGTCTTTATTCACTGAATATATTATAATGGTATTATGTTCCTGATAGCAGGCCAATGATAAAGGAAAAGTTTGGATTGTAAGATAGATCTCACATTCATGGACATTATAGTCCAGCAAAGGTGAAAGATGTAATGAGATAATTGTTTTAAAATACATATTTTTTTATCCTTAATGTATGAATATAGTTACGGTTTTACAGAAGGTATGGTAACTGATTCTCTGGAAAGTTAGAATCTGCTTCAGGGAGGAGATGATTCTTAATCTGATTTTTAAGGGATACGTGAAGAGAGATTTTTTCCAATGGCAGAAAGGCAGCTGGAGCTGATCAGAAGAAGCTAGCAGTCATTTCAAGGATCTGGCATTGTGGATGGCATTTATGGAAAATTCTATTCTTCTAAGGTATCTAATTCGGAGAAGGCAATGGCAACCCACTCCAGTACTCTTGCCTGGAAAATCCCATGAACGGAGGAGCCTGGTAGGCTGCAGTCCATACGGTTGCAAAGAGTTGGACACGACTGAGGGACTTCACTTTCACTTTTCACTTTCACACATTGGAGAAGGAAATGGCAACCCACTCGTGTTCTTGCCTGGAGACTCCCAGGGACGGGGGAGCCTGGTGGTCTGCCGTCTATGGGGTCGCACAGAGTTGGACATGCCTGAAGCGACTTAACAGCAGCAGCAGCAGCAGGATATCTAATTCGCAGTGAGGGTTAAAGTAGGTAAGACTAGAGAAACCGGAAGTACCTACTGCTAAGAACCTTACATTACCGGTTAAGTGTTTGTGTTGTAAGATGATCCTGTCAGCCTCTTGGGTAGTAGAATGGGGAGAAAGAGAACTGGAAGCGCAGTCATTTCTTTGCAATGAATGAAATGATGAGAGTTTCAACCCACGGCTGTGGAATGCAGAAAGGTCAGGCTGTTGAAGGCGATTGACATCCTCCTGAGGTTGTTGCTGCTGCTGCTGCTAAGTCACTTCAGTCGTATCTGACTCTGTGCGACCCCACAGACAGAAGCCCACCAGGCTCCCCCATCCCTGGGATTCTCCAGGTAAGAACACTGGAGTGGGTTGCCATTTCCTTCTCCACCTGAGGTTGTTACGTGCATGAAAAGGCGGACAGGAGATTGAGGGAGAGGAGCAGAGGATGGCTGAATAGGGTTAACACAGTTTTTCATGAAATTAGTTATGTAATTTCCTGAAAGCTGGGAACATCGCCCAGTTCATTTCAAATGGATATATTGAAACCAAAGATAATAGGATAATTACAAATTGACAGATAATAAATTTGGGGTGAGGGGGTGTGGGTGGGGAAGATAGCCTGGGCTACAGGGACTGGAAACAAGATTGGTCTGCCTTTAACCATTGTTACATCTATGTGTTGTCCAGTGTTCACAGGAACGTTTTAATACAACATCTTAAATGAACCTTGAATAATGAGGCAGGGGAAACTCTGCCTCTGAGTTGTTGCTTAGTCACCAAGCCAAGTCTGATTCTTTTTGCGACCCCATAGACTCCACCAGGCTCCTTTGTCCATGGGATTTCCCAGGCAAGAATACTGGAGTGGGTTACCATGCCCTTCTCCAAGGGATCTTCTCAACCCAGGGTTCAAACCCAGGTCTCCTACATTGGCAGGTGAATTCTTTGCCCCTGAGCCACCAGGAGAGCTCCTGCCTCTTATTAAACACGTGTAAATACCTGCCATTGGTTGAACATAATGAATAAAGATTTCTAATTCTCATCAGAAAACTAAAAGCGTTTTGCTGCCACTTCTGAAACACAGCTGCTTGCTTTACATTCATTAATATGTTAACAGTTATTTATTGAGTACCTACTGGGTGTCAGATGCTGACCAGGACACTGAGGATATAAGAGCGAGCAGAAACAGACTTGACCCCTGTTCCCATGGAATTTATAGTCCACTGAGGAACGATAGACATTAATTGAATAATCACAAACTAAATAATGAATTAAAATTGAAATTAGATCTCAAAAGGGACAGAACAGATTTCTGCAAGTGCATGTAACTAGCATATGTGACCTAGACTGAGGGGTGGGTAAGGCTCCCCCAAGAGAGTGAGCCTTGCGCTGTGATCTCAAGTATATGGGAATATGTTAGAGTCCCAGACAGAAGGAACCTTTGCCTATGCAAATGTCCTATGGCCCGAAGTGCTGAAAATGTTCTCTTGTGGCCGAGAGTACAGAGAATAGGCAAAAGGGAAAAGGGCCATTATTTTGAGAAGAGGCTAAAATTCAAGAAAGGGGCTGTATAGCGTTCTTGCTAAGATTTTAGGCTTTTTCTTTCATTATCATTCTAAGAGCAGTGAGTTTCTATGCACCAGTAAGCTCCATGATTTTGTGTGGGTATTTTTGTTTTGATTTCTTTTTTTTTTTTTTAATATTTATTTGTTTGGCTACGTCAGGTCTTAGTTGCAGCGCGTGGTATCTTTAGTTGCGGCATGTGGGATCTAGTTCCTGACAAGGGATTGAAACTGGGCCCCCTGTGTTGGGAGCGTGGAGTCATATAGCCCCTAAACCACCAGGGAAGTCCCTGTAATTTGTTGCTTCAGTGTGCATATTGCTTTCATTTTCTAACACTTCACAACAATATTTTTTGATCAGAGCTACATATCTGAATCTGAGGAGAAAGCCAGAGAGAGAGAAATAAATTAGAGAGATTTGTAGCTCTCCAGAAACCTATGGTTTACAAGAGAGGCAAGTAACCAGATAATTATGAAACAGTGTTGACATTGGTAGGGGAAAAAAGCTGGAAGGGGCTAATAGGGATAGGGCTAATAGGCTCCTCACCAAACCTCAGGGGCGAGGACAGATTTCCAGGTGTATAACACCTGAGCCCAAAGGACAAGTGGACGTTTCCTAAAATACATAGAATAACAGCTAATGTATATTTAGTGCTTACTCTGTGCCAGGTACTAAGTTAAGTGCTTTTCAAATATATTTAAGAAAACAAAAGCCATACAAGGTATGTTCTATTATTCTCCTCCTTTGAATATTCATTGGAAGGACTGATGTTGAAGCTGGAGTTTCAGTACTTTGGCCACCTGATGTGAAGAGCTGACTCGTTGGAAAAGACCCTGATGCTGGGAAAGATTGAAGGCAGGAGAAGGGGATGACAGAGGACAAGATGGTTGAAGGCATCACTGACTCAATGGACATGAGTTTGAGCAAACTCTGGGAGATCGTGAAGGACAGGGAAGCCTGGTGCTGAAGTCCACGGCATCGCAAAGAGCTGCACACAACTGAGTGACTGAACAATGAACAACAGCAAAAGATGCAGAAACTGAGGATCAGGAAGTTTAAGCAATTTTTTTTTTAAAGATTATACACCTGGGACATGGGAGAGTCATGATTTGGACAAAAATGCCCTGTGCTTTAAGGGCTGGAAGCAGGGAGCTTAAATTGTAAATTTCATATTAAAATATTAAAATATGAGCTGTGTTGATTTAGAATGATGACAAGCTCTTTGAGAAATTTCTGAGGGCCCATCAGCGCAGCATCTTTGCCCTAATCTGTGGATGAGAGCATCAGCCAAAACAGTACTCATCTCCGCTCTTAAAGCAGTGGAGCCTTTTGTGTGATGGCACCATCAGAGAGGAGAGTGTGTGTGCGTGTAATGCATGGGCGTCAGAGAACACATCAGTACTTAGATAATCAGGAAGGACCTGTTTGTGTATCATTTGACTTTCCTTCTGTCCCCCTGTAATTGCTTCATTTCAGCAAAATCGCACTGTGTTATGATTTAACAACTGGAGCTGTCACTTAAGCATGGATATTTTGCCAGCACCTTCCCACCTTCCGCTCTGGACTCGTAAGGGAGAGCAATGGGGGATGACTTAGGGGTCCAGATAAACCACGTGGATATGCCCAGTGGTCAGTGCTGGAACTTTGGTCCTGCCCTGGTTAGCAGCCGCCAGGCCCCTGTTAGCAAATTCTGAGGCAGAACGATCACTGCGTGAACCTGCAGTGAGAACGTAGCTTTTCAGGCAAAGAGAGGTTGGCCGTGGGGGTGGGGGGGCGGCATATCTGACTGCAGGCTGCAGCGCTGCCTCTGCTTTTGAAATGCAGCCCTCCCCCCTTAGGCCCTTCTCAACACCAAAACCTGTCCCTACCTAGTTACTTCCGAATGAAGAGACAAGCGCGTCCTGAAGCTGCATGACGAAATGCAGAGCCCGAATTGTTCCCGTGCTTCCTGCAGATTTGAAATTCCAGCCTGTGGTTCATCCCCGTGTGTTTCTTGTTCAGGCCACACATGTGTCACCAATCAGAGGCATATGGCGGTCCATGAGCTTGCTCTCTGTAAAACGCATCCCTGCAAGAAGGTGGCAGAGCCCTGAGTACAAACAGTGACTTGTGAGGCAAAACTTCAGACATTTAGCCCTGGAAGCGATCTTGAAGACCATCCTCCAGGCCCTGTTGCTTTGATTCATAAGGGGTCTTGGGTCCAGATGGAGCGGGGAGGCAATGCTTGCAGGATGAAATCACTGGCTTCCAGACCTCAAGCCACTGTTGTTCCAGCTATGTAGCACTGACCTAAAATAGATTTGCATTTCATACTTAGGCTGTAGGTCCCCTTCCTTCCTCATCAAAGGCATAATCCATCATCATTTGCAAGGCACTCATTTTAAGAAGTAGGAAATGAAATTCCCCAATGTCATTACAGTTTTAATTTGCCAGGAACCACAGATTTGGGAAGCAGAACCTCTAAAGAAGAAGGTCACCAAAATGCATGCCGGGAGTCAACCCTGCTTCTCAAACTCACAGTGAGTCCAGAGAAGTAGTCTGCAACCTTTTCTCTGTACGAGTCCAGAAAGTAAATATCTTAGGCTTTGTGAACTGTATTATAGCAATGACACACTGCTGTTATAGCAAGAAAGCTGCCATACACAATACATAAAGGACTGGCTGTGGCTGTGTTCCAGTGGGGGTTTAGTCGCTAACTCGTGTCTGACTCTTGCAAACCCATGGACTGTAGCCCACCAGGCTCCTCTGTCCATGGGATTCTCCAGGCAAGAATCCTGGAGTGGGTTGCCATTTCCTTCTCCAGGGGATCTTCCCAACCCAGGGATTGAACCTGGTTCTCTGAACTACAGGCAGATTCTTTACTGACTGAGTTACCAGGGAAGCCCATGTTCCAATAGAACTGTTCATAGACAGTGAAATTTGAATTTCATATACTTTTCACATGACAACAAAATCTTGTTCTTATTTATTTTTTTATTTTTTAAAGCAATTAAAGATGTAAACATTTTTCTTAGCTCACAGCTATCCAAAAACAGATGGTGGACTGGGTTTGTCCTTTGTACCATAGCTGGCTATTCCATGGTGCAGAGTAAGATAGCTGTAAGTCTTCCTCAATATGGTTTGTACTATTAGGAAATCTATATTTGGCTACTGAAGAATTCTTTTAAGCACGAGTCCTGTTTTTCATTGCATTCCATGAAAAAAAAAATCTAGATGGTCCCTTTTAGACAAATCTCCAAAATATTTAAAGGTACAGAGTAAATGTTATTATTTCCCTCCTAGATTATTTTCTTTTAGTTTCCAGTGACCTTGCATCTGTGTCAAGTCACTTCAGTCACATTCAACTCTTTGCAACCCTGTGGACAGTAGCCCACCAGGCCCCTCTATCCATAGGATTTCCCAGGTATGAATACTGGAGTGGGTTGCCATGCACTTCTCCAGGTGATCTTCCCAATCCAGGGATCAAACCTGCGTCTCTTGCATCTCCTGCATTGGCAGACAGGTTCTTTACCACTAGAGCCATCCTGGTCCTCTTCAAAAGAGTACTATGTTTTGTTTGTCTTTAAATCACTGATACATGGCAAACTACCAATCCCATATAATCAGCATCTCATAAAGGATTCTTTGGGTAGATTCTTTACTCTTTGGGTAAAATAAATTCTTTTCCAATACCCTCTTTAGGATACTTCAGTTTTTCCCTCTCACTGTAGACTTTATGATTCCAAGCTCGGTTTCAGTGCTCTTGTATATTTTCTTTCATTTCTTCATTCATTTAATAAATATCTTGTGAGCACCTCCAAGGTGGCATTCAAGGCTCTCTGTGGTCTGACATGGTCGATATGAGATCCTGGTCTCATCTCGTGATGTGCGTCCATACACATTCATTCATTTGTTCAATGGATATTCCATGAATGGTGACAATCCAGAGTGTGCCAGTGGCCACCCCAGCTTCTGAGAATCAATCAGTTAGAATTCCTGTCTTTGTAGAGCTTTCGGCCTGGTGAGGATACTATTAAACACAAAAAACGAATGACTTGCACGTTTGACAAAATCTAGGAAGGTGTAGGCAGAGCACGCTGGGTTGATGTTTGCTTTACACTCCAGTCACACCAGACATCATACAGGACCCAACACAGCCTTAGTTTCCCATGCTGAGCCCTCTGCCCGCTCCTCACATTCTGGTTGACTCCAGCCTCCCAAACTTAATGGTTCCATGGATGAGCCCTTTCCCTTAAAATTTGCCTCCAATTCCAGCTCCCCAAGCTGAGTTAGTTGTACTCACTGCCATGCTTCCCTGGTACACTGGTCTTCTCTGATTGCTGTATTTACATCTCTGTATTGTATTAGAATCGGAGCCCTCTGGGTACTGGCACGCCTTGCTCAGCATTCTCAGCCACCATTCCAGTTGCCCAGCACAGAGTCAGGCTCAGCAGATAAGCAGCGCTGAACACACATATGAATAAATGAATAAGAACATGCACACCTCATGGCTGTGGGCCAGGTTTACCGTGCATGGAAAGTTGCTCACAGGAACATTTATATTATGCATTAAAAGCAGGTCAGCCCTTCTCAGATATTTTATACTCCTCCTCCCCAATGCCTACCCCCAGTGCACTCACATCTCAGTTTCAAAGCAACGTCATTTTCAATTTCTCCTTTATTTGAGAAAACTCACTATTATGGAGGCAGGTCTAGTTGTTTTGCTCTCATTATTTTAGTTAAGGACTCTGACATCCTCCCTTTTTTCTTCAGTCTGACTCTGCTTAGCAATTCCAGAAGGTAAGTCCCCTCGTATCTGAAAGGGGACGACAAAGGCAGCAACTTTCTGCAACTCAACCAATCTACAGAGTCCAGCAGAATCCCCTTAAAAGATCACTCTCCATCAAAGGATAACACCGTTTAACCCCAAATAACTCATATCTTAAGGTCAAGCCTTCTCGTTTACTAACATGAATTGATACGTTATCAATTATGTAAATGCAAACCAATGACGTCCCTTGGCAATTTTTGGAATTAGTATTAAAATCCCTCAGAGTGAGATGTCATCCGGACCCATATTATCCTCCTGGCAGGAGATGTTGCCAAGTGATCATATTTTGTTTTCTGTTCTCTGTTTTGTAAGATTGAATAAAAATCCCTCCATGGTTCACTGAAAGTGGGAAGAAGACAAAATGCATGTCTGGATTCTTCAAGTTGCCCCTTAGAGCTGTTTTTTTATGAAAAAAAAATAGTGAAAAATATTTAAGAGAGGATATATGAGCCACAAACCCTCCTATTTCTCTTCCAACCTGGAGAGAGCAGGCAACACACCCAGGGTTCCATGGATAATGGTGGGGTGGGCAGCAGTCTGAGGGGCACAACTTTGAACTTGGAACTAAATTCAGGTCTATTTCTGTATAATTGCAAGGAATTTTGTTGTTGCTCCATTGCTAAGTCATGCCTGACTTTCTGCAACCTCATGCTGGCAACTACAGCATGCCAGGCTTCCCTGTCCTTCACTATTTCCCAAGTTTTCTCAAACTCTTATCCATTGAGTTGCTGATGCCGTCCAACCATCTCATCCTCTGTCGTCCCCTTCTCCTCCCACCCTCAATCTTTCCCAGCATCAGGGTCTTTTCAAATGAGTCAGCTCTTTGCATCAGGTGGCCAAAGTATTGGAGCTTCAGCTTCAGCATCAGTCTTTCCAGTGAATATTCAGGGTTGATTTCCTTTAGAATTGACTGGTTTGATCTCCTTGCAGTCTAAGGGACTCTCAAGAGTCTTCTACAGCACCACAGTTCAAAAGCATCAATTCTTCAGCATTCAGCCTTCTTTATGGTCAAACTCTCACATTCATACAGAGCTAATGGAAAAAACATAACTTTGACTATACGGACCTTTGTAGGCACAGTGATGTCTCTGCTTTTTAACACACAGTCTAGGTTTGTCATGGGCTTCCCAAGTGGCTCAGATGGTAAAGAATTTGTTCATTGGAAGGACTGATGCTGAGGCTGAAACTCCAATACTTTGGCTACCTCATGCGACGAGTTGACTCACTGGAAAAGACTCTGATTCTGGGAGGGATTGGGGGCGGGAGGAGACGGGAACGACAGAGAATGAGATGGCTGGATGGCATCACCGACTTGATGGACATGAGTTTGAGTGAACTCCAGGAGTTGGTGATGGACAGGGAGGCCTGGTGTGCTGTGATTCATGGGGTTGCAAAGAGTCGGACATGAATGGGTGACTGAACTGAACTGAACTGAACTGTAATGCAAGAGACCCAGGTTCGATCCCTGGATGGGGAAGATTCCCTAGAGAAGGGAATGGGAAACCCACTCCAGTATTCTTGCCTGGAGAATTCCAGGAGGTTTGTCATAATTTTTCTTCCAAGGAATTTACCTAGTCTCTAAAAGACTTGTCTTCTCCATGCGTAAAGTGGACCCGTGCCTCACTCCAGCAGAAACAACTGTGAATGTTACACAAAAGGGTTCATAGTTTGATTCAGAGTGCTTGGTACCAGGAGTAAAGGAAGTGCTCAGTAAATATTAGCTAACGTTGTTTTCATTTCCACAGCCAGATGTTTCAGCATTTCATGATTTCCAGGCGAATTTCAGTGTTTCATGATTTCTAGTCCAATTTCAGCGTTCTTTTGAATTTTCTTTTTTTCACTCATTCGTGTGTTCAATGCATATTTGTTAAGCGTCTCCAAGCTGCATGGAGCTCTGCCACGTCACAGAGGAGGACGTGATGAACAGACAAAGCAGAGCTCCTCTTCTCATGAAGGCTACCTTAACCCACCACAGACAAATACGTCGTTTTTCAATCTAGACATTCAAACAGTCTCAAGCTTTCTCTGATATGAGCAGTTAGGCTGCCAAGAGTTCTCCTTCTGTGCTTGGCACATAATAGTTGCTCAGTAAATGCCAATTGAATGAGTAAATGTCAGTTGAATGCAGAGATGGTTAATGGCAATGCATGTCTCATATTCTCAAACACTGAGGGATGAGTCAGAGGCTGTAGGCCCTTTTTTAATGGTTTTTGAGAGATCGTGTTGTGTATGCATGCATGTGCTTTGCTTAATTTACTCTCAGTCAAAGAAAATATCCTGTGGAGATTTTAGCATGTTAGATTCAAATTCTGAAACTAAACTTTATACCCAGTTGTCATGGCAACTGTGTTATTGAGATAATTAGATACTAACCTGAGTGTTAGCAAGGGCCAGTCATTTCTAGAGAGGACTTCAACTGGAAAAAGAGATTGCTGTTGAACTTCAGATCCTGTCCCTCCCGGTCACCCCTTTCAGAAGGAGAGCCGGAACCCATCAGCCCTTCTGTATTAGTTTGTTAGCACTATCATAACAAAAGACCACAAGCTTGGTGGCCTAAAAACAACAGAAATGTATTGTCTTTCTTTTCTGGAAGCTTGATGTCCAGAGTCAAGGTGTCAGCAAGCGTGGTTCCCTCTAAAGTCTGTGAGGGAAGGAGCTTGCCGCAGGCCTCGGTCAGGGTTGTCGCTGGTCATCCTGTGTCTTCATCACCGTCTCTCTGCTGCCCGTTGTCTCTAGTCTGTGAGCTGCCTGCTCAGTTGTGGCTGACTCTCTGCAGCCCCATATGGACTATAGCCCGCCAGGCTCCTCTGTCCGTGGGATTCTCCAGGCAAGAATTCTGCAGTGGGTAGCCATTTCCTCCTCCAGAGGATCTTCCCAACCCAGGGATGGAGCCTGCTTCTCCTGCCTCTCCTCCACTGGCAGGCAGATTCTTTTCTACTGAGTCATCTGGACGCCCTCCCTCTGTATGTGTCTCTGTCCAAATTCCAAGGATTTGGACAAGGACACCAGTCAGATTGGATTAGGGTCCACCCTCATGACTTCATTTTAACTTGATGACCTTATCTCCAAATCAGATCACATTCAGAGGTGATGGGGTAGGACTTCAATGGGTGAATTTTAGGGGAACACAGTTCAGTCTATAACCCCTTTTCACCACAGGGGAAACTGGATCTTTCTTAGCCCTGCTGTGTGTGACTCTAATGGAGGCATTAGACAGATGTGGTCAGTAGTCCCCCTGTGTACAGAAAAAAGAAGTGAGGCCCACAGAGGTGCAGCTACTTGCATCATGTCAGCTAACCGACGGATTTGGGACATCTTCATTGCATGCTGCTGCTGCTGCTGCTAAGTCACTTCAGTCGTGTCTGACACTGTGTGACCCCATAGACGGAAGCCCACCAGCCTCCCCCGTCTGGGTACCCCAAAATCCTAATGCCCGTTTTTATCCCATCATGTCCAGATGTTTCATGTTTCTTTCATGAGATGAGCAGAATCTCAAGCAGAAGAAGAACGGGGTTGGGCAAAGTCTTCCAGATTCCCCCAATATTAACTTAAAATCAGTTTTGTGGAGCCCTGGCAGACCCGGCAATAAAAGAGATCCAAGGCCTACTTACCTTCCAGACAGTGACCTATATGACTGCCAAAGCTGTCATTTCCGTGCCTTCTGAAAATGAAATGTTAATTTCCCCACTAAGACCTTCCACAGGCTTAGTTTGTGAGGCTAATAACAATTCACATAAGAACAAGGGGAATATCATCTTGCTTTGATGTGTGATCACAAAAAGGGCTATCTTTAAAATTCCCTTCAAAGGGGGTGATGTTTATGAGTCCACTTTCAGTGAGGGATATAAAGGGATTTGTCAAACCCTGATGCGACTTCAGTGATGCAGAAAAACAACAGCCCAGTTCACTGAGCCAGCGTCAAAACACACTCACGCAACGCACCATGCTGCTCTCTGCCCATTGTACCAGCCCTGGGGCTCAGAGCTGCCCTGGCCTCCTGGGTCACTTAGGATGTCCAGGCCATCATTTCCTTCTCTTCTTGCTTATTAATTAATTGATTTGTTTGGCTCTTGTGGTCTTGATTTGAAAAGTGAAGAATACAATGGGAGACTTCTCACCAACATTATCAATCACAGCCCTGGCTAGCCCTTGACACCAGAAATACTGAAGATATTGAGTAGCCTGGGATATCATGGGTGCTTTCCTTTCCAAATCAATGGAAAATAGGTGATTGGACTTGACTTCCTAATAAAGGCTGCCTTCAGAGCAGCTGGGTTTTGTCTGAAGAAAAAGTTGTCAGCAATAGAGTTTGTAGCTACATCATTCAAAGGGAGGAGAAGAATAAAATGTTCTTGTTTTTATGTGTCAGTTACTGGTGGCCTAGGCATCCCTGGTGGCTCAGTTAGTAAAGGATCCTCCTGCAGGGCACGAGACCTGGATTCAATCCCTGGGTCTGGAAGATTCCCTGGAAAAGGGAATGGCAACCCACCCCAGTATTCTTGCCTGGGAAATCCCATGGACAGAGGAGCCTGATGGGCTAGAGTCCATGGGATCACAAGAGTCAGACATGACTTAGTGACTGAGCATACACTCTGGTGGCCTGATATATAGTTTTAGCTGTTTCATATTATATCTAGATTTTAAATTAGGTTTTGTATACCCATTTCGCTGATGAGAAAAATAGAGGCTCAGGGGAATTAAATAATTTTGTCTAATTTGTACAACTCATTTAGACTCCAAAGCATAGATTCAAACCCAGACAGACTGACTTTTTCAACTCCACTGTGATCCCGCTCATTAAAGGATGTTCATATTAACCTACACATATGCTTATTCATAGGTCTGATGACTAGTTACTGCCTTTGTGCTTCTAAAATAATTTACTTTAACCATGATGAAATGGATCAGTTCTATCGAGAAACCTAGAAGAGATGTAGTCCCAGAAGTTTGATGACTCTTTGTTAGATTTTCCCTCATTCAGGATGAGGTTTACTGTTACTCACTTTAGACTCTTCAAAGAGAAGTTCTGTGAATATAATCTTCTCCATGAAGAAAACTTGAAAATCCAACAACTAGAGTCTTGTGGCCTTGGCTGGCATTTAGCTTCTGATGGAGAGTGGTGGGCTGGAAAAAGCACAGCCTGTGGATGGTGAAAGCTGAGCTCTGTGTTCTCCTCCGGTCGTCGCTTGTTTGTATGACCTTTAGTAACTTGCTCAAGTCACAAGACGCCATTTGTAAAATGAGTAAAAGAAAAAAAAATGGGTATGCTATTTAAGAGCATATAAGTGAGTGCATGTGTAGAGCCCACATTAACTGCTCAATTGCAGTCTGACTCTTTGCTACCCCATGGACTAGAGCCCACCATGCTCCTCTGTCCATGGGATTTTCCAGGCAAGGATACTGGAATGGGTTGCCATTTCCTCCTCCAGGGGATCTTTCTGACCCAGGGATCATACCTGGGTCTCCTGCATTGCAGGCAGATTCTTTACAGTCTGAGTTACCAGGGAAGCCTGCATGCATGTGTGCCTCCCCCTATATGTTGTATAAGTATTAACAGGTCTAATTATTATGGTCAATAATTATTGGAACCCTACTAAAAATCAGCTTATGTCCTACAGCTCTTACGGACTTCAAGTACTAAAGGTATTCTTATTTAACAATTAAGATGATTGTATGTCACAGAGATGAAAAGAATTTCCATAGTCCCACAGTGGGGAAGTTACAGATTTAGCTCATGAGTGTCTGACTTTAAATCCATATTCCTTCTGCAATATATATCCCTCCGTCTAGGGTCATTTGAAAGATTTTACCATGATTCATATTGATGCAACAGAAAACTTGAAGTTGAATTTAGAGGAAGCTCAGTAGATGATCCAGCCTTCTAATGGGGGTCTCTGTAAAGGACAATTAAATTTCAGAGGTGCTTGTCTGTCACTGGTGTACACAGCCAGGCAAATGGATAGAAGTCTTGGGCTTCCAGTGGTTCCCTGAACTTGAAAGTGCCCAAGAAGAGTGGGGCAAGCAATCACCAGCTTCAGATACAGCATTTGTTTCCACTCTCATAAGTAGAATGAGATAGTCCATCACTAGTCATCCCACCTGCCTTGAAAATGTGGCTTGTTAGCCAGACACCTGCTACACAAATTTTCCAGCTCCCATTTGACTACAGCTCTACTTTTCTGGCTGTGATTTCCTGCCAGGGAAGCCTGATGACTTGACCTAAGCAAACAACTGTGACCACTGTCTACCTTTGCTACACTGGGTTGAGTCCTCCTTTAAAAGGCAGGCTGTTTTTGGCATCCTCTTTTAGTTACTATGTTCTATTTCTTTTCCTTTTTAGGCAAATCATTTGCTTTAAAAGAAAACCAAACCGAAGCATCTCATACCCTTTTCTGGAAAGAGGAGGGCTCAAGTAGTTTGTGAATAAATAAATGTGGTTTAAAGGTGGAGGATAGTTACCATCACCAGTTCAGAACCACTCACAAGAGTCTCTTCAAATGTATTTCCATAATTCTAAAATTATCTCTCCCTATTTTCATGCATGCTAGTCCTTGCCAGATGCATATGCTCTTCTCATTTTATACTGAAACTGGACCGTTTCTTTCATAATCAAAATTAAGCACCTACTAAGGGCCAGATAGAGTGATAACTGGAAGAGAGGCTCCGCTAACTGCAAGTTTGTGGTGTGAAGGACAGATGTGAAAAGTAGACTAACACAGTGTATTGTAAAGAGTCACCACCACCTCTTCTGGTGGAAGGGACATGTGCATTGCATCTTCATTTCATGTCATTCAACATTTTATCTTTCTGTCACATTTCACATTTAAGTTGACTCACTGGAAAAGACTCTGATGCTGGGAAAGGTTGGGGGCGGGAGGAGAAGGGGACGACGGAGAATGAGATGGCTGGATGGCATCACCGACTCTGTGGACATGAGTTTGAGTGTACTCCGGGAGTTGGTGATGGACAGGGAGGCCTGGCGTGCTGTGATTCATGGGGTCGCGGAGAGTCGGACACGACTGAGCGACTGAACTGAACTGAACTGAACTGAACTACAACTGACTTATCTCCCTTAAATACTGTACCAAGTGTATATATATATATATATATATTTTTTTTTTTTAACCAACCTCTCCCAACCTACTAATCCAGAAGTTGTCAAGGGTTCTCTACTACCTGTAGAATCAAGAATAAATCTAAGGGTGTCCTGGATGCTCAAGGCCCATGCTCTGTACCAAGTCTTATCTCCCACCATCCCCTCCAACTCTGCCTTCCACACAAGCTTGGTTTCATCACTGTCCTCATGCTCACTGGAAAACTCATTCTCACTCATGACCTTTGCTTTTGCTGCTTCTTTCGCCTTGCATGTCCTTCAGCTGTCAGTCCTTAAACTTCACTGAAGCCCTAGCTCTGGACTCAACTCTTTCTAGATCTTCCCCCACTGAACTCATGAAATTTTAGAGTTTTCTGACTCATCTGTGGTCACGTGCACCCGAGTTTTGTAGTTTTCATTGCTCACCGCTGAGATGATGAGTAATACCATCCCCACTCAATTTTCAGTAAACAGTGACCCCAGTATTTTCAGGAAGGTGCACTCATTGTTGAATTAGTCTCATCTCTCAAAATTTCTTTTTGGGCCTCCCAGTTAATTCTATGGAGCAACCTTTCCACTGGTTCTGCTCTGTCTTGTGGAAGAGAACAGTCCTATCACGTTTTCATCTTTTCATCTCCTACCCTTCACATGACTGAAGGCAGCCGTTCTTCTACCCTCATCGTGTTGCTCAGATCTCTCCTCCACCCTGAATTTCTCATTGCCTTCACTCCTCCTGGGGAAATGCTGGGCTCCCTGAGTGCTGCATTCACACACAGTACCCCAGGGCAGCATAGAAACCTCAGCACAGTCCTTTTTATAGAAGGTGGGTCATCTATCTCTCCTCTTCTTTGACTTTACTATGCAGACTAAGTTCATAATTGTGTTTTTTAACAGCTATTTCCTTTTAGCAATTCTGAGACCAAGATCACTGAAGAGCCCACTTTCTGCAGAGACTGCCTCTTAGACAAACCCTCTCTAGCCAGTGCTTGGAGAGTAGAATTTAAACATGATCTACATAAGCCCATGCAGTTTCCACCCTTCCATGCTCTGCCTCCCCAGAATAGTTTGCCTGCTTCACTAGGGTTCTAAACGTTGAAAATTTCAAAAGCATGAGCAGAAATCACAGGTACTGAGAACTGGTCTGAAATATATAAACATCATCTGATTCCACTCAACCAAACTGTCAGGAGTGCATTATGTTTTACATGTCAGCATAATAATAGTTAATAATCATGCTTTGTATTTATCCACTGCCTTTCCTTCACAGACGTTGGCAGAGGTAAAGTAAATCTAACATCAATATTAAAAAATAAACCCCTGAATTAACACCAGCATGACACCACCACCACCCCAAACCAGAAAGCATAATACAAGGCTCTCTGACAGCCTGGAAATGAATGGTTTTGCAAAGCATGAAAATTTGGCCTGTAGAATGACAAGAAAGTAATATGTCACTGGCGACTAGTTCTACCTCCTACCCTCAGGGTGGGTGTTGGTTTAATTTTGACTTTGGAGAAAAGTAGAGAAGTGAAAGGCATAGAAAACAGTGAAGTTTGGGCAAGCTTGCCATCTGGGAGAAAAGAAGCTGAGAGCAGCAGGTTGGCTGCCTGAACAGAGGAGAAGGGACACACTGAAAGTGAATTTTGAGACTCAACTTGCCTTCCTATGAGGGTGCAAAGCCATGGTGCGTCTCTCCTTTCTAAAGGTGCAGGTAAAAAAGACATCAGTCTCCAGGGTTTTGGACATAAAGTAATGATTTCTGGGGAATGTAAACAGTTACCATGTCCCACAGATATCAGTGGAATCAGGTTAAGACAGAGGAAAACAGCAGGATTAAGGGAAGAGCTGACATCTGCAGAAGAGAGTTATTAGGCATAAATTAGTATATGTAAACACCTCGTAGAAACACTGCATCAATTACCATAAAAGTAATTTATAGATGAGCCATTTTAAGGAGTAATCATGCCTTAAGCACAAGGAACAAAGTTCTAATGGTAACGTTTTAAACATAAACAGCGGACCAAACTGAGAGAAAATAAAGTTTAGAACTTAATTATGTCTTTCTGTCTATGCAAGTAAACCATGGAGTTTTTGGTGCAAAAATAATATATTAAAAAATTAACCAATATTCCTAACGTCAGAAAATAAAGTACGATTTTATTTTCTCCCTCAGTCACTCTTAACTGCCCCAGCTCCCAAATTTGTTTAGCCCTTAAGTGAAGGGGGCAGCAGAGGATGAGGTGGTTAGGTAGCATCACCAACATGATGAACATGAATATGGGCAAACTCTGGGAGATGGTGAAGGACAGGGAAGCCTAGCGTGTTGCAGTCCTTGGGGTCGCAAACAGTCGGACATGAGTTAGCAACTGAACAACAAGTGTAGAAAGAAATAAACATATGATTCCTAAACAGTCTCTGCTCTCAAGGAGCCAATAGAATCATCAGGGAGATAATGCATCAACATCAATAACCAAAGTCTAAGGAGAAAGGGCCCTGATGACACAATGGAACATACAGGACTCTCTAGAGTCATTGGAAGGACAGTCTCATTGGGGAGGGGGATCAGTCAGGAACAAGATCTTGAAGATACAGAAAGAGCATCCCCAGCTATATAAACACCCACAGCAAAGATATCTGAAAAGAACAAATAACAGAGTATTGCTGGTCTAGAATACAGAGCAGCGTGACTCCCACTGTTTAATGGCACATTCCATGGTAAATAATGTTAGTGTACTCATAGCTGTCTCTTTGAGTTTTAATCCTCACAATGATACTATCTGGCAATATTCAATCTGTCATTATAGCTAACTTTTATTAAGCAGTTGCTATATGGTCATGTTCGTGCTAAGTACTTTACCCTTTGTACTAGGTCGATCATAAATGTCAGCCCCAGTTATTGGCCTCCCCTTAGCCAGGTCCCTTTCTGTAAGTCTCAGACCCCTTTCTCTTTGACTTTGGACTTGCTCTGTGGCAGAAGTGATGTTATACTCAGTCAGAGCCTAGGACTCAGTAGGTTCTGAGTCACTCTCTCTCTGCCCTCACCACTTTCCTTCTCGGGGCTCCCCCTTCACTCTCTCTATGTGGTCCAGGAGAGCCTGCTGGAAATAAGACGCCATGAAGAGAACCCAGTGGTTCCAGCCAACACCATACTAGACCAACGCTGAGCAATCTCTCACATAGGATAGGGGAGAGCAATTTGCTGACCCCAGTTCCTGTAAATATTTTTCTTTTGTGCTGGATTAAGATTATTTTCCTGGTCGGGGTCCTTGTGGAAGCAAAGGACATGAGAGGGTATGGAAAGACACAGCCAAGACCAGCAAAGCTTCCTACCCATCTTGCAGCGTAATAATCAAACATACGTGAGCCCAGCTGAGACAGAACTGCCCAGCTAACCTCCTGGACTCACGAGCAGTAATAAAGGGTTTCTATTTGAAGCCACTGAGTTTTGTTAGTTTGTTATACAGCAATAGTTATCTTATATGCACGTACTCTTCACAACAGACTGTGAAAACTGATACTTGTCCTCATCCCCATTTTACAGGTTACTGAAACTTGGAAAAATCACATTGCTTGTGCTAAGTCCCATAGAACAAGAAAACATAAGAGCAAGGATTTAAATTCAGACAGCATTTTTCTAGAGCCAGAGCCCTTAACCATTTTGCTAGACTAGGCAGAGTCAGGCGGAGACTCAAGAAAAGAAAACAAGCTGCAAAGCCAGACCCACCTGACTACAGCCCTTTCACTCTTTCTGCCACACAGGCCCCTCCCACACAGAAGGAAAGCACAGAGACACACATCTTACGGTGCAGAAAGGTTGAGGTCAGAACGTGCAGGCTTGTGGACATCAAGCCAAAAGAACTTTACCTATGTTCTGATATGTTAAGCAGTTCCTACGATTATTTGAGCAGGGGGCAGAGTGAGAGCAGGCGTCTCTGTCAGGAAGTTTAAGAAACAGCAGGGGTACTTTCAAATAAGCCATAACCCAAGAATGAATTTGGTATTTTGTGTTTTCTGCCAAGAAAAATATCTCTCTGCAGAAAATGGTCCTCTCTTTAGCTTAAAAATAAATGCAGGATGAACAAACCTCAAAAACTTCAGGGGCTAGGTCAGAAAGGTCTCTCCCATGCAGAACATAAACGCCAACTTTGTGGAAACTTGAAGTGTCCGTATTTTTTAAAATCATAAAATATGCTGGCAAACTTCACTTCCACAAGGACCCCTACCATGAGAATAATCTTAATCCAGCACAAAAGAAAAATATTTACAGGAACTGAGGCCAGCAAGTTGCTCTCCCCTGTGCTGTGTGATATACTGACTACCCTGATTATGTGACAGTTTGATGGGCATGGTAGGAAAAAAAAAACGCTTCGGAGTATAAATATTAATGCTTAGGCAGTGATTTGTGTAAACTGCACAGCAAAAACAAAAGTAGAGATATAAGTTTTTCACATATTTTTGCCTTGTCCACAGGGTATATTATTTACCCCACATGTTTTCCATTTTTACAGCTCGTCTGTGTGACTCGGAACCATATTTCTCAAGTCCTGAATTCTCATAAAAGTTTTTCTTTTTTGACTCAGAATAGAATTGAAGCTGGTTGGCAAACCGGCATCTCAGGCATTAAAATCGAGCTTTAAAGGGTTCTTTTGTGAGTATTATGTGGTATCAAAAGGAATTCAGCATGGCAATATCAAACAGCGTCAGTGCATATCTAAAACTATTTTTAAAGACCGTTCCAAATGATGCAGTGTCCATGGAAGAAACAATGTGTTCAAATCCCCTTCTGGACATCATCTATAGGTTAGTAGGTAGTAGCTTTACACTGGTAGGCTGCAGTCCATGGGGTCGCAAAGAGTTGGACACAACTGAGCGACTTCATTTTCACTTTTCACTTTCCTGCATTGGAGAAGGAGATGGCAACCCATTCCAGTGTTCTTGCCTGGAGAATCCCAGGGATGGCGGAGCCTGGTCAGCTGCCGTCTATGGGGTCGCACAGAGTCAGACACGACTGAAGCGACTTAGTAGCAGTAGTAGTAGTAGTAGCCTTATTCCACTCTTCGAATTTGACAGCATGGTCCACAGTGGTGACATGGGAAACGAAGTTCCTCTGTTCTTTGTGCGAGTTAGAAAAGAAGCTGAGTTCTTGCTTCTATACTGTGTATGCCGTGCCCTTCCCTCATGCCACCACGTCTCATACTTTTGTCCTTGAGCAGCACTTATGTAATCTTCTGCTTCTTTTTTCCCCAGCCATATGTTCTTAGGGCTTCCCTAGTGGCTTAGATGGTAAAGAATCTGCCTGCAATGCGGGAGACCATATTTGATCCCTGAGTGGAGAAGATCCCCTGGAGAAGAGAATGGCTATCCACTTCAGTATTCTTGTCTGGAGAATTCCATGGACAGAAGAGCCTGGTGGGCTATAGTCCACAGGATCACAAAGTGTCAGACACGGCTGAGTGACTAACACTTTCACTTTTTTTTTCATATGTTCTAAGTTGTATCATGTAGCCAGACTGAGAATGGACTTATTATGAGTTGATAGCTTGCTTGCATGACTGGTTGTGTTTAGCCCCAGTCAGGTTGAACTCCTGGCCAGGCTACAGTATTGACCAAGGATGGTTAATGACAGAAGAGGTCTGGGCTGTCATATTCCACCCTAAGATTCTTCATGCACCTGAGCAACAGATACTTCTGGTGTACCTGTCTGCTGCCAGACCTCACTCCTGGCGCTGGGATACAGCGTTACGGAATGCAGCAAGAGAGACATGGCCCGTGGAGACCATGGGAGAGCGACAGATGACTAACTGAACAAGGAATGCCTGAACAAGGTGATTGTTGACTGTGACACGTGCTCTCGAGGGAATAAATATGGTGATCCGGTAGAGGGTTAGCGGTGGGGATCTGTAAGGAGACGGCACTGGAGTTGAACCCTGTGTGATGAAGCAAAGCCAGTCATGCAGGGGTGAGTGGAGTACCTTTCAGTGAGAAGGAAAAGGAAATGCAAGGGGGAAGATGAGGGGGGAGTTGGCATGGCTGAGGAACTGGAGCAGGTGGGGGATGAGCCTGGGCGAGTAGACGGGATCCGGATTACTTAGGCATCTGGCTGCTAAAATGAGGAGTGGGGAATTTGTGGAAGGCTGCAAGCAGAGGTGAAATGTGATCTAATTCATACTGAATCTCAAATCCATATCTGGATTAGGGCTTCCCTCTAACCTCTACTTTGTAGAGGAATTCCCCATCGAGGGATTCTCTACTTCCTTTCTGGGGCTGGAGCCTCGCCCTTACCCCAGGGATTCTGCTTCCTGTCTGGGTCCTTACTTGGTCACCCCTGCTTCCCTTAGACCTTGGTGATCGTCGCTATCTAGATGCCTCTTCTCAGTTACCCTCCCATCAGTTCAAACAAGCTCAGACAATCATGCTGGCTGAGCCTGAATCCAGTGTACTGTCTCTTTGCATGCTGGTGGTGGAACCACGGTGACTTAGCCCAGAGTCCAGATGGGTCTCCATGCTCTTCCCATCTGGACCTGGGCCACCATGTCCTAGACGTGTCTTCAGAGAGCTCAACTCATGAGAGAGACTCTAATGCTTAACATCTCCAAATAGAAACAACGCACAGTAGAAGAGAGAAACTGTGTGCTTTGTCTTGCTCTGGTCGTCTGAATTGTTGTAAATAGACAGGCTTTCCCAATCCCAATTGGAACATTAGTTCTTCCCTACCTCCCTCCCTTCATTCCTTCCATCCTTCCTTCCATACTTTTTTCTGTCATTTCTGCTTTCTCCCCCGTCTTTATTCTTTCCATCCTTCATACCTCAGTATCTATAAGAAGAGTAGAATCCTTCAAGGGATTTATGAACATGATAATTCTAGTAATGATACTAATAATCATTATGATGATTATAAAATAATCATAGCTAGCACTTATTGAACATTTAAATGTGCCAGGCATTGAACCAAGCCCCTTTCATATATCTAATCTCATAAATCCTCACAACTCTAATGGGTAGTGTTAATAACTCTATCTTAAATGTGAAGAACTCAAAACCTTTTAAAGGTTAAGGCACTTGTCAAGGTTGCACAGGAAGGCAAAGAACAGAACTGGCTGGTCCAGATGCAGAAGCCGTGTTCTTCCTCTCACTTGTGATGGTTTGTATTATTAAGCGTGACTGAACCTGTATTTGGTACTGAGAACTTTGTAAAATTCACATATGTGGAGACAAAGCATCTTTAACTCTTGTTTGGAATGAGAATGGGTATAATGACAGGGAGTTCTAATCTTGACCTCTCCTTCCTCCTCCCAGAGATGCTCATAGAAACCCTCAACCACTGTGTTCGGTGGGAAAGGTCTGGCTCACTTAGAAAAGGCCATTGTGCGTGTGATGTGTGTGTGCACATTTAGGTGTATCAGTCTATGCCATGAGCGCTGAGTCACCCCAGACTCCTTGTCCTTCAGTCTGAAGTCAGATTGCATTAGTAAGGAGATATCCCCATCAATTTCTGTTTGCCCACAAGATGCTGTACCTACTTTTAGCTGTGCTTGTTGGTGTCTTCAGAGGGACACCACTCTCCTTCCCGTGGTCCTGGTGGTGGTGGTGAGAGTGTTGGGAGAGGTTGGGGTCCATATATTCAGATCACTGTGGCTTAAGGAGGGGCATTTTAAATCTTCTTCTGAGGGAACAGTTAATCCATCTGGAGGATTATGCCAAAACTAGATTATCCACTGGACAAATACAGCCACCATAACCCTTCTTTCCTCTTCAGCCTCATTAAATACCCCCTGTCACCAGGCTCAGCGGTACCCTGCGGATGTGACAATCTCATCACTGCATGCCCATTAGTGGGTTGGCTCAGTTGCAGCGTTCCCTTTCAGAATAAGTACACCTCCGAGATGACTTCTTTATAAAGAATGTAATTTTAACTAAAAACCAGAAGGTTTTGTATTTTAACCGTTGCTCACCAAAGAAATGGGTCCTGTTATCATTTACTTTCCTCTATCAAGGAAGACATTGCACAGAGGGGTGTATTTGACTAGGCAAAGTACATAGAGGCATACACACAAAATCATCACACACAATGGTCTCGAGGAAATTAGAGTCTGGGATGAAAGATGGTTATGCTTTAGGAAGTCTCTGTAGCCTAGAGAATCATTTCTCAAAAAGATGCCAACTACCAATACTAAAATAACAGCTACCAAGACCTTTGGTTTGTCCTAGGGGTTGTCACTTTTTAATACATTTTTAATATGGTGATATTACACGTGTTTGGTCAAATTAGGGTGTGTGCTTTTCCTTGTAGGTGAATTCTCCAGATAACTGAGACAGCAGTTATCCCCCATTGGGTACCTGCTTGTTTAAAGGGAAACCGTTATTTAATGTATCACATTCCTCTTTGCTTTTTGAAGCAGAAAATGCAGAAACCAGGTTAACCTTTCCTTAATGTCACAGACAAGCATTATCAACAGTTGTGACAGAGAGAGAAAGTACTGTATTTGAAATTATCTGATACGACATACATGTTTATACTTGGCTGCTCTTCACAAAGAATTGGAGGCAGTTTAGAAAATTATATGTAATACAAAAGGAAAAGAGCAAATAATTGAAGGAATCAAGCTGTAAGGAAAATAGGAAAGCCAGGGAAAAGATCCGTGCGAGAGATCCTGTCTTCAGGTTCTGCTTGCAAGTGCTGGAAATCCAGCGTGGAGTTACTTGAGGACCAACATGGAGGTCACTGCTGTATTGAAAAATACTGCAGGAGTGTGGAGTGGTGGAAGTGGCCCTGAGGTTGACCAGAACTAGCTCCTGAGTACTGTCAGAACCCTCTCTGTAGGCTTCTCATCTTTGTTTCTCTGTGTACCATGTAAAGGGGGTGTGGTGGTATGGCTTACAGGAAAGCATGCATTTCTCTACCTGTTCTGGTAGAAAAATCTTGGAACAGGACTCTGATTGGCCCAGCTTGTGTCACAGGAACATACTTGGACAAATCTCTCTTGCTAGGGGATTTTTATTATGATCCAACCAGTCTCACTCTGGTGCCTATATGCTTGGGGAAATGAATCTGTTATTATATATGGAAAAAAGGTGCTACTCACAGAAAATCAACAGTCACTATATCAACATTTCACACGAAATGTCACCCAGATTTTCACGGAAGCTTCCCAGTGGCCAAAACAAAGCCAGAAACATGGCTGCACATGTAATTCTCAAGTTTTGTGATACAACAGGAGGCAGGAAGTCAGTAGAAAAGAAGAACCAGTTTTCTTGAAATTCAGGTTTCCCTTAAATTGATGCCAGATTTTTCTCTCACTTGGTGGTGTCTGAATTAGAGAACCACAGAATACCTGAATTGGAAGTGTAGAATTTTAAGGAGCTCTAGTCGCAGCCTTCTGAAGTTAGCATCGCATTCCCCAGGCTGAGCACTCACACACAGTTGTTTGTTTCTCTTCATCTCGCAATCATCAACTTGATTCCGTTGGGGTCTGGGCAGTCTGCCTTTGCCAGGATTCAGAGCTAACAAGGAGCAATGAAAATAAACAAATGAGATGCCCCGGATCTCATACCCATAGCAGGGAATGGAGGTTCACATCCTCTCAGAGGAATACTTCGACAAGACAAAAGGGACTCTAAGAATCCAGAGATCTGAGCAATGCTAAGGAAGCCATGTTCCCCAACTTGGGCTGCTGTTTCTAGGTGTATTTAAAACAGCTCCTATCCATCTAAGTGCAAAGATATTCTTCTGGGTTCATGATCATGAAGCTGCGGATTGACTTACATTCCTTTGCCAGGGAAAACTTTAAGTGGCCTTATGGGAGGCTCAGATTTGTAGTACATGGAGGGCATGCCCCTCTGTTCCTTGGTGACTCATCTCTTCTCCTGATAATTCCATTCCAGACCACAACCTTGCAGGAAGTAGATCTTACTTCCTGAGTCGGAGATGCTGTTCCAAGGCCTGTGGGTACCGGCTCAGCCAGGCTTGCATAAGCCTCACCCTGCTGCCTGCCAGCTCTCTCTCTCGGGCCAATATTAACACCAATTGCAAAATTTCCTTGCCCGAGACTGTCACTTATGTATTTCTTTACAACTGGTAGTTTGTGTGATCGCTTTGGAGAACAGGGTTCCTGGTTCTTTGTATTTGGATCTTTCATTAAACTAGCAAGTGATCTGCTTTATCACCTTCCCTGGGCCAACCAATAAATGGCATCTTTCTAATTGTCTCCTATAGGTTGGAAACCACATAAATAGACTTATTAGAAACATGTCCAAAGTTAAAGCCCACTGAGTTCTAAAATGAGTGTGTGAGAGAAAGTATGTGTGTGTGTTTAAGGGGCTTTTGGAAAGCCATTCCTGCTATGTAAGGCCTTCTCGTTTATCTAATTTCAGGACAAAATTTTGGCTAAGTTACTAGAAGTCTGGCATCTGAGTAAATGGAGCATAACTGTTCTTAAAGAGACATCAAGTATCCTTGAACCCCCTCACTCTACATCTCTTCCGTGACTAGCAGATGTGTCTGGGGAACAGATTGGGGGCCCACATGAGTTGTTCCTGCATCCACAGAGAAGCACATCCCCACTTCTCTTGCACAATGAATTATTTGCCAAAGAGAGATATAGCTGGCTTTTGTCTTTCAGAGGCACAAAGGTGTTCTGGGTGGATCTGGGGAGAAGAGCAACCTGCCCTCGGCTCATCATTGCTTAGATAAGCCGCCACAGAGCCGGTGTGTTCTAAGGAGGGCAGCGGAGAGGCACGGATGGTTGCAGAGGGAGCCGGGGTGGGAGTCATCAAAGGAGGCAGCTGTCCCAGGGGCTCCAGACAGCGTCTCATCAAGACGCCCTGGAACTCGCCCAGTTTGCTTCAGATGTTCCAGGCTCATTTTGGTACGTGCATTTACATCTTCTCTGCCTTCCTCAGGGTACGTGCTTTAAAGCCAGGGGATTGTGAATTTGAAGTTTCAGAGCTCGTCTGGCTAACACTGCACTAGAGGAAATCGTGAGGCAGTGACAGGATCACTCCCTGGGGTTTAAGGACAAGAAGACAAGCCTTCCTGCTCACCCCGCTCTCAGCCCCAACACATAGCACTACACACACACACATACACACACACATGCATACACATACACACACACACACACACACACACACACAACACCCCCCCACACACACACTGTGAGACTTAAGGCAAATTGATTAAGCATCTCAGATCTGTTTGCCTGCCCGTTGAAAGGAGACTCATGGTGCTCAGCCTCCAGCCAGCTGAGGGTTATCACCATTAAAGGCAAGCTACCAAACATGGTGCCTGATCCAGAGTCGGTACTCAGTCTTTCTCTTTACAAAAGTAAATAAGAACAGAAGTTGCATGCCTGGATACCGTAAGAGCCCGTGCTGATGGCCCTCTCCTCGTGAATGTCCATCTGGAACTTGGTGCTTGTTCTCCAGGGCTCTCTTTCGTGCTCTGCAGATCCCTGGGTGGACACAGCATTGGTTTCCTTTGCATTTGTACTCTTTGTATGTGTGTGTGTATGTATGTGTACATGAGTGTGTACGTGTGTCCTGGTGACTGTGTGTACATCTGTACAGGCATCTGTGCTTCTTCTTGGACATTTTTCAGTCCTTAAATTGACTTGTCCCAGACAGGAAATGTGGCATAATCTCTCTCTGTCTCCCCACGCTGTGTGCACAGGAAGGCTTAATAATTTTGTGACAAGTTTATTTATTTACCACCATGTGAGAGCTATTATTCTGTTCCAAGCTACTTACTAGGTACTTTATACTTGGTATTTTATTTAATCTCCATCACAGCACTAGGAGATGGGTTTTATTAACTGCATCCTTTTAATGACTATTTATATAGTCAATAAGATTATAAAGACTTAGACCCCTACTGAGCAAGATAAGGATACCGAAGCTAGGAGGGATTGAGTGACTTGCTTGATGTCACAAAGCTACCATGTGGTAGATCTGGGAGCCAAACCACTTTTCTGCGATTCTGACTCAAGCTCTGAAATCTGATTAACCAATGGCTCTTAAAGTGTGACCCCAAACCAGTAGCGTCAGCATGACGCAGGAGGTTGTTGGAAATGCCGGTTCTTGGGCCTTGCCCCAGACCTGGAGTCAGAACTCTGGGGGTGGTCTCTGACAGTCTTTGTCTGACAAGCCAGACCAGGTGACCTGGGTGCTTGCTCAGGTTGAGGATCCCGGCCCTGGAAGCCACGATGCCGTTCGTGGGACATTGAGACCAGGAGGGAGCAGTGGTGGGCTGCAGGAGCTCTTTCTCCCGACGGCCTGGGTTCGAAGCCGAGCACCTCCACTTCCTAACCATGTGCCTCTGGGCACCGTATTAGTCCTTTCTGTACCCTGTTTCCCTTATGGATAAAGCAGGGATAATGACAGGACAAACTTCCAGTCACTGTGGAGATAGAAAATGATACAAGACATGATATTGATACATGGTGCAAGACACTTAGCTAATACCTGGCACTTAGTAGGGACTTGGTAAGTATTATTTGTCGGAGTGCATGCTCAATCACTTCAGTCATGGCCCACTCTTTGCAATCCCATAGACCTTAGCTCGCCAGACTCTTCTGTCCATGGGATTCTCCAGACAAGAATACTGGAGTTGCCATGCTCTCCTCCAGGGGATCTTCCCGACTCAGGGATCAAACCCGAATCTCCTGTGTCTCCTGCATTGCAGGTGGATTCTTTACTACTAGCCACCAGGGAAGCCTTATCTGTCATTATTATTATTATTGAAAGATTTAAGATGGCTTTTTCACAATATTTCTTCACCATCCTGCCCAAATTCTGAATTAGTTTGTTTGATTTGTTTTGTTAATTGAAGTATAGTTTATTTTCAATGTTGTGTTAATTTCTGCAGTACAGCAAAGTGATTCAGCTATACATATGTATACATTTTTATATTCTTTTCCATTATGGATTCCACAGGATATTGAATATAGTTTGATGTGCTATACAATAGGACATGGTTGTTTATCCATGCTATATGTAATGGTTTGCATCTGATAACCCCGAACTCCCAATCCACACCTCTCCCCCCATCCCCTCCCTCTTGATAACCACTAGTCTGTTCTCTATGTCTGTCTATCTGTTTTAGATAAGTTCATTTGTGGCACACTTTTTAGATTCCACATGTAAGAGATATTATATGGTATGTGTCTTTTTCTGATTTTTTACTTCATATGATTATCTATAGCTGCATCCATGTTGCTGCAAATGGCGTTATTTCATCCTGTCTATGATGGCTGGATGGCATCACTGACTCTGTGGACATGAGTTTGAGTGAACTCCGGGAGTTGGTAATGGACAGGGAGGCCTGGAGTGCTGTGATTCATGGGGTCACGGAGAGTCGGACACGACTGAGCGACTGAACTGAACTGACCTGAACGGATGGCTCAGTAATATTCCATTGTGTATATGTGCCACATCTCCTTCATCCATCCATCTTTCAGTGAACATTTAGATTGTTTCCATGTCTTGGTGATTGCAAGTAGTGTTCTTCACTGAACAGTGGAGTGCCTGTATCTGTTCAAATTATAGTTTTCTCTGGATGTGTGTCCAGGAGTGCGATTGCTGGATCATATGGAAACTCTATATTTTAGTTTTTTTAATAACCTCCATACAGTTTTCCATAGTTGCTGCACCAAGATTTTTCTCTAATGGAAGGGGAAAATCACTCAGGCCTGGCCTTGGTTAGGCTTCCAAATTTCCCTTCTTGTGCTGCATCACTCTTCTGAGGACTGACAGTCGTCTTCTTCTCCCGAAGTGTCTACCCTTTCCTGAAAGGTGTGTTCTTCCCATTAAGAAGGATCTGCTGCCTGGGTGGGGTGGTAGATCTCAGGAGTAAGCCTGGAATCTGTCTGCAAGCATGAGTCATATGACCTGGGGTACGCTCCTTAACATCTGGACTCTTACTTTTCCTTACATGAAAAGGTTGAAAATCATCTTGGGAGGGGACAGTAATATTTATTGAGTACTTGCTGTGTCCCAGGCATTATTCTAAGTGCTTCATGTGCATTATCTCATATGAACTTAAGTTACCTGCACGGTAGGTGGTAACATCGTCTTCACGACGAGCTGTCACAGAGTACTCACTTCTTGGAAGTCACACAAATAGGTTTGGGATCCATCAAGTCTGACCCCTCAAGCCGGCATTCTTTTTTCTCTTTTTTATTGGAATATAGTTGATTTACAATGTTATGTTAGTTTTTGGTATTCAGCAAAGTGATTCAGTTATGTGTGTGTGTGTGTGTATTCTTTTCTAGATCCTTTTGATTAAAATTTATTATAAGATACTGTATATATCAATAGTCTCCTGTGCTATATGGTAAGACCTTGTTTTTTATTTTATATGTAGTAGTAGTTTATTTTATATGTATGTAGTCTGCTAATCCCAAACTCCTAATTTATCCTCCCAACTTTCTTCTTTGGTAGCGGTAAGTTTGTTTTCTATGTCTGTGAGTCTGCTTCTGCTTTATAAATAAGTTCATTCATATCTTTTTAATTTTTTTAGAATCTTCATGTAAGTGATATCATATGATACTTGTCTTTCTCTGTCAGACTTACTTCATACTCTCGGGGTCCATCCGTGTTCCTCAAAGTGGCATTATGTCATTCTGTTTTATGTCCAAGTAATATTTCACTTATATTTTACATATATGCCACATATTCTTTATACATTCCTCTGTTGATGAAGAGTTAGATTACTTGCCTAGTGTAGATAGTGCTGCCATGAACATTGGGATGCATATATCTTTTTGGGGTTTTTTTTTTTTTTCAGTTTTATTTATTTATTTTACTTTACAATACTGTAGTGGTTTTTGCCATACACTGACATGAATCAGCCCCGGGTGTACATGTGTTCCCCATCCTGAACCCCCCTCCCACCTCCCTCCCCATCCCATCCCTCTGGGTCATCCCAGTGCACCAGCCCCGAGCACCCTGTCTCGTGCATCGAACCTGGATTGGTGATTTGTTTCACATGTGATAATTTACATGTTTCAATGCCATTCTCCCATATCATCCCACCCTCTCACAGAGTCCAAAAGACTGTTCTATACATCTGTGTCTCTTTTGCTGTATCTTTTTGAATTAGAGTTTTCTCCATATTTGTGCCCAGGAGAGGGACTACTGGATCATTTGATAACTCTTTTTAGTTTTTTTTTAAGGAAACTCCCTATTGTTTTTCACAGTGACTACACCAAATTACATTTCCACAAACAGTATAGGATTCCCTTTCCTCCATACCCTCTCCAGCATTTATTATTTGTAGACTTTTTGGTGATGCCAAGCCAGCATTCTTAACCACAACTACCTCAATGAGTTGTTAAGAGAAATAAGTGAAATGAGGAACATTAAACACAAAATGGTGCCTGACAGCTGGAATACGGTAAACCAACTATAGTTTAATAAATTAATTTAAAAATAAAATTAAAAGTTAAAAAAATAGCTGAAACTAATAAGTGAAAAAGAAGACAGAGGAGAAGGAGAAGAGGGAGAGGAGGGGGGAGGAAGAGAAAGGAGACATAACCTAATAATGTGGATGGGAGTTTCTCCAGTTGGTGCAGGCAGGATTTAACCTTCTGGGAACCAGGCAGAGAGACCTCTGTCTTGCCCGTGAGTTCAGTCAGCCCTCAGAGAAGATGCCTTCTCTCTCTTCCCCCTGGTGAGCCCCTGGTGTCATTAGGAAACAGTTAGCACACATCATCTTTCTTCGCTATTTTTGCAGCCCGCCATCTGGAGTGCCTCAGCTCCCTGGGATGTGTTCACACTAAATCAGCAGAAGAAAGCATTAACTAATTTCTCCATTTCAGATCTGCTCATCTGGGTAGCAGTGACCTTTAAGACTAGTCTCATCCACCTCATAGCCATGTGCCATATGTTGGATGTCAGTTAATAAAGCATATTTAAACTTAGCAGGCTCCATAACACCTTATGGCTGGCTGGCGATTAATTAGGAACTTCCTTACCAGCATCTTCTGGGCCGAGGCTGACAAGGCATTTTGTTTGCCACTTAGTGTCCGTTTGCCTTGGCACCTTTTCAAGCATCCTCCAGGGAGACTTCATTGCAGACTGAGCTTCCCATTCACTCCTGGCATCTGGGGCCAGCACATTTCCTCCCAAAGATACTTATCCCCACACAGAGGAGCATACTAGGCATGGCTCCTCGTGCCCCACATTCTCCTTTACTGCTCACAGGAACCTCACAGGACAGGGGTTTTGGTTCCCATTTATGTCCACTTAGCAGAATAGGAGGGTGAGAATTGAAGAAGCCAAGCAGTTTGTCCTGTTTATGGAAGAATTTAGATTTGAACCTTACTCAGTAGCTCAATGGAAAAGGCAATGGCAAAAAGTACCCCCACTCCAGTACTCTTGCCTGGAAAAATCCCATGGATGGAGGAGCCTGGTAGGCTGCAGTCCATGGGGTCGCTAAGAGTCAGACAGGACTGAGTGGGTTGCCATTTCCTTCTCCAGGGGATCTTCCCGACCCAGGGATCGAACCCAAGTTCTCCCACATTGCAGACAGACGCTTTAACCTCTGAGCCACCAGGGAAGCCCTTTCACTTTTCACTTTTTCACTTTCACTTTTCACTTTCATGAATTGGAGAAGGAAATGGCAACCCACTCCAGTGTTCTTGCCTGGAGAATCCCAGGGACGGGGGAGCCTGGTGGGCTGCCGTCTGTGGGGTCACAGAGAGTCGGACATGATTGAAGCGACTTAGCGGCGGCAGCAGCAGTGGCTCAAAATGCCATGACTTCATTTTCATGTGTGTTTGTTTTCACTGAAATGCAAGGTATTATGTTAGTTTGATTTTCGTCATGCTCAGGGAGTCAGACTCTGCTCTCATTTGTGTTGGATCAGAATGGGAGGCTTTAAGTTCAACTCAGTATCTCATCCAGTCTCTTCCCAGTTCTACCCCTCCTGCCATCACCCTGCTGGTCCACACTGGGAGAAGTGAGCAGAGATTCTGACAGTCATCTTGCCCAGGACCTGTGTCTCCTCCTCTGTCATGACCTCAACCCATAAGCCGTGGGTGGACTCTTCTGGGCCCCATGTGATTTAACAGAAATCCTAAATAACCCTGTTTTATTGACTATATATGAGAAACAAAAATTTAACCAAGTTACTCTTTCTGAATCTTCTATTTCTAAGGGACTGTATTTGATCCCAAGGAAAGTAACTTCTGTTCTTTGAAGAGATTTTCTAAAGAGGTTACCTGGGAATGAAGGGGGCCAAGGGAACCTTCACTCACAGCCAGCTGCCCATGGAGCCAGACACTCTACAACTCAGATGAAGCCAGTAGAATAGGAGAAGCAGCAGACTCTCCTCCAAGCCCATGTCTTTAAACATTTAGTTAGCCAGGGTTAGAAAGTAACTCTCAGGATCATAACCTGTTTGAGTTCGGTTGTAACACTGTGGACCTGTGTATTTGCTACACAGGTCAAGATAAGAGAACCATGGAGGAGCTGGGGATGGTCAGACTAGCCAGGCAATAAAGTATGGTTACAACAATCCAAGTCCATTTGACTTTAGTGGTAAAGAACCCACTTGCCAATGCAGGAAGCATAAGATATGCAGATTTGATCCCTGGGTTGGGAAGATCCCCTGGAGAAGGGTAAGGCGGCCCACTCCAGTTTCTTGCCTGGAGAATCCCGTGGACAGAGAGCCTGGTGGGCTACAGTCCATAGGGTGGCAAAGAGTCAGACACAACCAAAGCAACTTAGCACATACACACGCAGAGTGAAATGGGTCCAGAAAACCCAGGTCACAGTATCCACAGGGGTGGGGCAGCCTGGGATTTGATTCCATTATGGTTAATGCTAAAAAACTTTCTTTGTTGTGGGGAGGGATACAGTAGGATTCCCAGATTTCTTCTCAGGTTAGAAAATGTTATATGTGAAGACACAACATAGAAGGGGAAATACCGCACATATCTCTCCATTCTGAACTTTTCTTGACCAGCTGTAAAATAAATTCCCTATTGAAATGAATATGAGTATAGAAAGAAGTGGTAACAAAAATTGCATGAATCATTGGGGGAAAAAAAATGAGGCTTCAGAACATTTGGTCATTTCAGTGACTGCTTCAGGAGGTGATGTTGCCTACCTGCCCCTACAAACCTGGAAGCAATGCTGTCAAAGGGCCCTATAGATTTTTTGGTTGTAGTGTTTGCCACAATCTGCCTTCATATAGTGTACTGATCTATTTACTTCATGGTTTGCTTCTTGCAACTAAAGTTCAAGCCCCCAGGAAAGCAGAGACCTTACCCATCTTGTGCATGGAAATATGGAAACCGTTTTACCCACAACGCCAGCCCATCCACTCATGTTGGAGTCCAGGTAAAGAGTCTCTGCTGTTCTTCTAAGTTCTGAAAATGACATGGTCAAGGCCACTGTAAGCAGCAGAGATACTGGTGAGGGAGCATCAGACAGTGATAATGATTTTTTAAAAAGGTTAGCAGACATGGCGGGTGCAAGGCTCACATGCTGGGGTGTACTGGCCTCACCTGCATGCAGTTCTCAGTGGCTTTCTCTGAGGATGGGCTTAGAGACCAGGTGGGGCAAGGCATGCTTTAGGGAAGCTTCCCTATCTGTAGAGGGTACCCGGGGAACAAAACAGAGTGACTAGCCATTAGGCTGAGACCTGTTTGGAACTTGATAGGGTCAAGGGCATGGTATACCCATTCCACATCAAACCAAGTCATAAAAACGAGTGCCCACCTCACTTCTGGTGAGAGACCCTTCCTCTCCCTAAGTTCATATATACTATTTAATTAAATCCCATCACGTTGAAATGCTGTGTTTGAGAGTCCACTTTTCACTTCCTTTCAGGTATATAAAGACACCCTGGGTTTTATTTAGTCAGATGTCTAACTAGAAATTGCACTTTTCAGAAAAGATAAAAAATAATGATCATCTAATTCCCCATTTTCCACAGAGCCACTTAACTTTTAAGTGCTCAGTACTAATCAATAGAAGTCTTTCATCACACAACCCAATAAGCAAGATCAAATTCGAGGGAAATGCTCAAAAGAGAGCAGTGGTTGGCACCCAAATCATTTTGTGAGGTCAGAATCACTTTTCCACATGAAGCTAATTCCTTCCCGTGGCCCAGAGCCATTCTATCTCTTGCTCTCTGATCTTTTGCTTTTAAAATCTGAGTCCACTGGGTCTCCAGCTGAGAATCAAAAGAGTCTACTACGATCAGCATCCAGTAAAAACCTACGACCAGAATTGACACCAGACATGTTGTTTTACCAGCTCAAAGCCCAGTTCAAGGGCTGCTTTGCATCCAGGAGACCTTCCAGGCGTTGGTTTAGGAAGGTTAGCAGATACGAGGAACATGTGAAGAGTCAGTCTTGCTAATGATGTTCAGGTGGTATCTGGACCCCAAATTTCTGGGCTCATTCCCTAGATACCCTCCTTTCTCCTCACCCTGTCCAGGGACAGTGGACACATGGAAAACAGGAGCAAAGGAAAGGGGAAGAGCCTTAGTTGTCAGGCGGGCTTGATCCCCAAATCTCAGTACAGAAAACGCAAGTAAGCAGGACTGCGGTTCAGGGTTGATAATCAGCACTAAAGAGCTGACTTTCCTATCAAGTCCAAACCTAGCTTTTAATTTTTACCATCTTCCATTCAGCCGCGTGGGAAGAAAAGACGGAAGAGTGAGAGAGAAATCATGGCCTAGCTTCCTGCTCTCCTCTCACGTGTTTAAGAGGGAAGAGACAGACAGACGGACCTCGTATAAGTGCCCCATAAAACTAACAAATGTAGAATGATCAGTTAATTGAAATTTGCTAATTCAAACATTTTCATTATTTGAAATAATGAAACGTTATTCAATATTTCATTGAATAATATTGAAATATTGTATTATTTTAATATTTCAATGAAATATTAGGTATTCAGTTCAGTTCAGTTGCTCAGTCGTGTTCGACTCTCCACAACCCCATGAATCACAGCACGCCAGGCCTCCCTGTCCATCACCAACTCCCGGAGTCCACCCAAACCCATGTCCACAGAGTCAGTGATGCCATCCAGCCATCTCATTCTCTGTCATCCCCTTCTCCTCCCGCCCCCAACCTTTCCCAGCATCAGAGTCTTTTCCAGTGAGTCAACTCGTCGCATGAGGTGGCCAAAGTATTGCAGTTTCAGCTTTAGCATCAGTCCTTCCAATGAACACCCAGGATCGATCTCCCTTAGAATGGACTGGTTGTATTAGGACTCAACTATCACCTCTATGAAAGTAGCTTTTCTGGAATATAGGTGGAACTTCAGTGTAGTGGGGGTGGAGGGGGGTGGGGAGGTGCAGCTCCAGGAAGAGAAAGGCAGAGAGAGAGCTTATTCATAATGGATACTACTATATTCTTCTCATACATTATTCTTTTTATAAATTTACTTATTTATTTTTGGCTGTGCTGGGTCTTTGTTGCTGCGTAGGCTTTTCTCTAGTTGTGGCGAATGGAGGCTCCTCTCTTCTTGCGGTGAGCAGGCTTCTCGCTGAAGTGGTCTTTTCTGTTTGGAGCACAGGCTCTAGGGAGCAGGGGCTTCAGTAATTGCGGTGAGCGGGCTTCAGCAGTTGTGCCCGGGCTCCAGAGCACAGGCTCTGTAGTTGTGGTGCAGGGGCTTAGTTGCTCCGCAGCATGCAGGATCTTCCCAGACCAGGGATCAAACCCGCGTCTTCTGCATTGGCAGTTGGATTCTTTACCACTGAGCCATCAGGGAAACCCTCATACCTTATTCTTAACTGAATTGGAAACACATCATCACAGTCTGTTAATAATTCCTCGAAACATATGTATCCAAAAACACAGTTCATTATTAAATAGCTTTTTCTTTATTTTCTGTACTATATTTAAATGATACTATTGAAGGTTGCAGAACTCTGCTCTAAGAGACATTATCCATGCGTATCCTCAAAAATAGAGGTAAAAAAATTGTTACAATACAAATAGTATCAACAAATAAAACAGTCCATAGTTGAAAGTTAGATGCCAATGTCATCTTAACAGCAATATAGATAGCTACTTAGAGGAAAAATAATTAAATATTTATTCCCATAGAACTCAAAAATATGTTATTGTGAATTGCGATACAAAATACTTAAAAATTATAGTAGTCCTTAGACTGCTTGAACCCTGGAGAAGGAAACGGTAACCCACTCCAGTATTCTTGCCTGGAGAATCCCATGGACGGAGAAGCCTGGTAGGCTACAGTCCACGGGGTCGCAAAGAGTCGGACACGACTGAGCGACGGAACGGAACGGACAGAACGGAGACTGCTTGAAACAGTTTTCTTCTTCAGTTAAGTTCTAGAAATCAAAGTAAAAAATAGTCACTCAAGTCCAAAGACCTCACTCTCAAAGGCTCTGCATGTTCAGGAGGTTGGGAGAGGCCACTGAGTTTGGTTTGGACTTACCTGTGTCAGTCCAGTCAGCCTTGAGCGGCTCTGTCCCTACTTAGGAGGCCGTGGGCTGTTTCAGTGTACCTCTAAGATGACCAAAACATCCCTGATTCAGATCTAACGCAAGGAACAAAATTGCTTTGGAACCACTTCTCTGCTTTCCCTCCAGAAATTTTGCCTTGCTGTTGTTCAGTTGCTAAGTTGTGTCCAGCCCTTTGTGACTCCATGGACTGCAGCACACCAGGCTCCTCTATCCTCCACTTCCAGAATTTGCTCAAATTCATGTCCATTGAGTCGGTGATGCTATCCAACCATCTCATTCTCTGCTGCCCTATTCTCCTCCTGCCTTCAGTCTTTCCCAGCATCAGGGTCTTTACCAATGAGTCAGCTCTTCACATCAGATGGCCAAAGTATTGGAGCTTCAGCATCTGTCCTTCCAATGAGTATCCAGAGTTGATTTCTTTTAGGATGGACTGGTTGGATCTTCTTGTAGTCAAAGAGGCTCTCAAGAGTCTTCTCCAATACCATAGTTTGAAAGCATCAATTCTTTGGCACTCAGCTTTCTTTATAGTCCATCTCTCACATCCATACATGACTACCGGAAAAACCATAGCTTTGACTGTGCAAACCTTTGTTGGCAAAATGATGTTTCCGTTTTGTAATATGCTGTGTATATGAACCAAGTAATTAACTTTTCTTTTTTTTTTTTTTTTAACAAAATTGGTATTTCATAAGGGAAAGCTCAGGGAATTTCCCCAACAAGAAGTCAAAATATTGGGGCCTATCTTATTAGCATATTTACAACAGCAAGTCTGTAAGCTGTTTACTAATTGCAGACCTTCACCAGCCACCCCACTTCCAGACTGGACGTCTTCAATCAGGGTTGCTCTCCTGACAAAAACGGTTGTGAAATTGGATCCTCCTGTTTGTAAAGAATGCCTCCATTCTCCAGGATTGGGAACTTTGTCCTGTCATTTGCTGTATCCTCAGCTCCTTCCATGTGTTAAAAGTTTGTAAATCAAAAAATAAATGAATGAACAAGTGAATTCCCTTAAATTCAGTTGGAACGGTGGAAATTACATAAACAAAAAGTAAAGCATCTCTTTCTCTGAAAGATTTAGGCATTTTTCTTTTGAAGGAGTTGGCACTGGATGACTTGGTTTTGTAACACAGTTTCCATCATCCACTATAAAGGACTCCAGTTTCACCAGATCTTGTTTTGACTCGAAATGTTTCATGACAGGTTTATGGCATTAATTTCCTCCTCTTGGGTGCATGGTCTTTATATGTGTTTTCTTCAGAGGATAAATCAACTAGCTCGGACAAGACAGACAGAGTATCCAATAGTCTTTGGCAAACAAACTCTGAGGGGATTGTAGCCCACTGTGGAGTATCCACTCGTCAAGGTTTTAATGCTAAAAGCCACCAGAACACAAGTAATCAGCTTTCAAAAGTAAAAGAGTTTTAATTAAATGATTTCTCCAAGTCGTATTGCTGACGCTGTCACTTCTATGTCTAATAGATTTTTAGACTTGTTGTTCAGAAGTTAATCCTGTTAATAAGATTCGATTTTCTTTTTGCCTTAATAGTGCACTTTGAAATACTTATGATGACGCCTGGGCATATTTGGTGTGTAGGATTGCTGTGGGTCTGTGTGTAAAGTTGGAAAATGAGACTAAGAGAATGAATGGAGAGAGAAGGGAGGTAAAAAGTGGAAAGACCGATGACTCCTCTGAAATTTAGAAAAGAAAATAGGTCGTCATTTCGTCCTGTGAATCTAGTTCAATCTTGTGCATTACGATCAAGGGTCTTTAACCTGAAGGAGGCCAGCCAACTCCTTTTAAACAGTCTGACTGCTTAATAACTACATAAATGGCTATACACTTGATTAAAAAGAAAAACAATTTCCTCCATAAAGCAGAGCTGCCTGTTCTCCAGATTTCCTTTTGGCAAAATTTCCCTAATGAGCTTTAATGTTCTTTTATTTCTAAAACTTTTTTTTTGCCCACCTTAGAGCTATGAAATCTACAGTTCTTACATAGGCAGCAGAAACAAATTTATTTTATGCAATCTTTCATCATAGATAAAGTAGTAGGAACCTACTCTGTGCAAGGCGAGGAGGAAAGAGGGACTTCCTTGGTGGTCCAGTGGTTGCAATTCGCCTTCCAGCGCAGGCGGTTGGGGAGCTAGGAGCCCACAAGCCTCAAGGCCAAAAAACTGAAACGCAGAGTAGAAGCAATATTGTAACAGATTCAATAAAGACTTTAAAAATAGTCCATATCAAAAAAAAAAATCTTTAAAAAAAAATACAGAGAGGAAAGATCTTGAAGTCCAACAAAAATTTAATATGGGTGTTAGAGAAAAATAATTGAAAGGAAAGGCATATCAGTTGAGGGCTACCTTAAATAAAAACTTGGACTTCCCTTGTGGCTCAGACGGTAAAGAATCCGCCTGCAATGCAAGAGACCTGGTTTCCATCCCTGGGTCAGGAAGATCCCCTGGAGAAGGGAATGGCTACCTGCTCCAGTATTCTTGCCTGGAGAATCCCAAGGACAGAGGAGCCTGGTGGGCCACAGTCCGTGGGGTCACAAAGAGCTGGACAGGACTGAGTGAGTAACGCTTTCACTTTTTTCACTTTCATTTTGAATAAAGACAGTGTGATGTCAAAGAGGAGGCAGGATCTGAGGATGCGCCTGTCCTGAAGGATGCAGTGTTCACCAAGGGGAGTATTGGGAAAGCAGTTTAAAGCTCATCGAGAGCAGGAGGGGAAGGCTCTTGAATGCCAGGCAAGAAAGCATGGGCCTTATTCAATAGACAATGAGAAATGATGCCTACAGGTAGGGAGGGCAGTAGGAGAAACATACTGTCCAGGCTAATGCTTAAACATGCAGGCAAACATTTTGAATTAGGGAATATTTTCTTATACCTTAAAAATCCTGTTTCCCAACTTCCCCTGCATTACAAAATCTGATTATTGTTGATGCTCTATTGAACTGAAAACTTTTATTAATATTTGTGGCTTCATTTTATAAAATTATCATAACTGATGGATTTACGGTTCTGAAACAGTAACCAAATTGTAATAATGAAGCCATTAATACATGCACCTAGGCTTGAGGGTACGGTATTTGTGACAATGGAATATTTGCTCTGAAAGCAGCAATCCCCAAACTAATATATTTATATCTCTGTGTAAGTTGCACAAATGTCTCCCTAGCTGGCAGCACATTGTGTCATCTTGACAATCAGAGTTCTTCCACCGATGTTGATGCTTTCTTCTGCTTTGCAGGGGGGAAAAAAAAAAAGATGTTTGAAATATAAAAGAAATTAATTATCAAGATGATCTTGAGAGACTTAAAAAATAATTTAAGAAGGAATTTCAATTTGAAGAGCTCACTGTTCCTGGGGTTTCTCTGCAAAGGCTGTGGGGTGTATGTGTGGATTTGTTAAGACTCACAGCTGCATTTACATTTAAATGAAAATACAGACATATAGGTTTGACAAAGACCATCTACTTATGCCCCTGAAAACCATTGTTTTTTTCCATAAAAGAAAAAAAACATCCTGTTACGCCAATCCACGGAGATACCAATTTATTCTTTGTGAAAAATAGTACCTTGTGCAACAGTCTGTGTTATTTATTTATTTCATTAATTTTATTTATTTGTTATTTTCCTGGATCGATGTATATGTTGAGAATCAGCCTCCTAAAGAAATTAACGACCTCGGGTTGTGTTTTGTTCATTACTGCAAGTGGAACCTGAGAGAACTTTATGGTCTCTCTCTCAGCTCCATTCTGCCCCCGCCCCACTGCCGCCATTTCTGTTCTCATGAAATTGAGACCCAGATGGCTCAGGTGACTTACCCTAGGCTGTGCACCCAATGACAGCCCTGGGGGAGATCGGATGTCCTTGACTCCCCACCAAGTGCTCATTGCTGACTTGTTTCTGGCATAGTCATCGAAGGTTCTTACTGGGAGAATGTCAGTAGCATCTGGAAAGGATCTTCCTCAGAAGAAGGTCTTACCTGTCCTCTATATTCCTTTCTGCTCTAAGTCGACCACTGTCCTAGCCTAGGGGCTGACAGCAAATAGTACTGATATCAGAACTAATTCTGAAAAAGTCTGGGTGTGTCCTAACTTTCCTAACATACACTCCTTTGTTCTAGTTATTCAACGCAAGCGATGTCATAGTATCTGTATCATCATCTGTACTTTGTGTCAGGTGAGACTTGGAGATGTCACATTGCTTGTGTAATACCACACAAGTAGTGAGATTCAGGCAGAGATTTGAAACCAAGTCATTCTAAGTCAAAGTCCATCACAGTCTTTATGACACTCCGGATACCTCTTCTGGCCTGAAGACCTATAGCCAGAATCTGTCTTAACAGTTCTGTTGACTCTCTCCCTCTGCACGGTATCCCTTCTGCTCTGAAGCCCATATTGATCGAATGCAATAACCAATCAGAATTTAAGGACCACATATGAAAGGAGAAACACTTATTTCCACTTGGAGCCTTTGGGTCTTCAATTTCAAGTATCAAAGCAAGATTTCTAGGCATGACACAAAAATCTCACTGAAATGACCAATGTTGTGGTGTTGATATAAAGCACTTTGGGACACTTCCAAAGCTAAATTACTCTCCAGAGTCAAAAGCCAAACTTGTCTTCCAGGGCTGCTTAATTGTAATGAAGCAACTACTGAGTTCCAGTGCTTGGGGCCAAGTTCACCCAAACCATTTATTTTCCTAAGATGCAAAAAAAAAAAAAAAAAAAATTTCCATGAACATGATGTGTTGCTGTTTTTGCTTATTCATGCATTTATTTATCTGCTTATTAAAACAAGTACAGCTGTGTACAAAACTGGAGAGGTGAGTACTTGGATGAGAGAAAGCTGCCTTTCTTAAAATGCTGGAACTGAGATAGATGGGAGATGTAAATGCGTTCCTGCTCCCTGTCCTAGGGGAGGCACAGGACAGATCAGATTCTAAAGAAAAGAGTTTGAATTCTAGTTCAGCTGCTCACCAGCTGAGATGCCAAGTGTCCTCAAACTGAAACCAGAGACTTGGCAAGTTAGTTTCAAAGGAGAAAGATCAAACATTGTAGCCATTATGCATTTAGAAGAGATGCTTAATAGGTACTTGTGGGTAACTTTTCTTATGAGGGGGGAACGATCATGACTTACGGATGAGTCCGTGACTGGTGGTAGCAAAACGGGCCAGAAGGGGATTGCCCCTGGTGGCACTCACCAAATTTTTGCAAGCGGGCTTGTTGCCACTGGCTCCTGTCTCCTTTGGGGCTGTCTTCAAGGCACCATTCAGAGTTTAAAATTGACTGACAGCCATTTTTTTTTTTTTTTTTTTGAAGCACTGTTTCCCTTTGAGGCTGTGAACTCCTCAAGGGCAGAGAGTAAATTTGTTTTGTTCCTTGTCACGCCCCAAACACAGTTCATTGCTTCACACCTGGCAGGGATGTCCTGGAGGTAATGGTTATGGTTATTACTGAAGTTATGACTGTTTTCCATATTCAGATTTCTGTAATAATTTCAGGGTTTTTTTTTCCCCCCAGTTTTATTCCATTCCACTGTCTTGGCTCCTAAGCTTGCATTTGTTTGGATCTTGTAGCTCCTTTTCAGGTGTCACTCGTCTCGCCATTCTTAACTTCTCTGGTGCTGAATTCCCCTTTCCTGTTCTGCACTCAAGTGTCTCAGCCTCATTTTCTTTCATTTTAAGATAGAAATAATCCAAAAGGGCTGGTTGACTATAGACGAAAATGCATGTAAAGAATCCAGCCCAGTTTGCAAGAGATATTTATTTACCATCCTACCGCAAATCTTGTGACTGCTGTTGGGCTCAGTAAACCATACTGATGGGGCAAGAGCTATAGTTATCCTAACCTCAGCCTGGAGAAACGTGGTCTTGAAAAATAAACAGTGAAGTCAGGCTGAGTTGTGTAATTTTCCCGCATTGTTTATGAAGGTGATTTCCAGATATAAAGAGATCTTTTGAAAACAGAGCAAAAATCTGTACATGCTGAAGTCCACATGCTGTACTCAGTTTACAACTGAACGAAATTTCATTTGCATTTAAGAACAGAAAAATGAAACAGAGCTGAAATTTCACTTAGGATTAAAAGAAAAAAAGAAGGTATTTGGACAGAGGTAGGCATAAGCAAGAGCGTGTGTTCCCAGTGGCCATGATGCTGTGTGATTCATAAGGTCAAATTTTACAATTACAAATTTTGCATAGGTCACCCCTTTAGCTCGGGAGATAATTCTTTCCAAGACGTGCTTTCTCTTCTCCCCTAGCTCTGTGTGGCCTGTCACACTCTTGAGGTGCAACATTACGATTCAGCAGTGTAAGAGATTCTAAATTTGCCCTCAGCTTTGGCAAAATTAAATGTGCCCTAGCTAACTCCAAATCAAAGTCAGTTTTCCACCACCCCTTTCAGATATTTGCCATTTTCAAGTGAAATGAATGACTAAACTCATATTAATACCAAGAAATGGGCTAACCTCACCTACCTAAAGATCTGAACATAATTACAAATAGCCTTAAAAGTACATTACAAAAAAGTAAGCCATATGAAGAGAAATGTACAAAATCAAATTATATGCAATATGCATACATCAGTTCAGTCCTTAGTAAAATGGCTGAATATACTTTCTGTGAAGCAGGATTTAGTCAAGCAATACAAACTTGCTCTGCAAAGATTAGACTAACCATATCGTTAAATAAAGGGCTGGCCCCAAAGCTGAAAACGAAAGAGAGAGATTAAGAAAAGCAGGCAGAGAGTCTACTGGAAAGAAAAGGGGAGCGTGAGTGTTCACGGGCAGTGGTTCATCAGTTCATTCTTGGCAACGAGGCCAGGGTGACTTCGCTGGCATCTGGAGTCATCTTGCAAGACAGTGGTCCCCAACATTTTTGGCTCCAGGGATTGGTTTCATGAAGGGTAGTTTTTCCATGGACCAAGGAGGAATGGTTCTGGGATGATTTAAGCACGTTACATTTACTGTGCACTTTATTTCTATAATTATTATGTCAGCTCCACCTCAGATCATCAGGCATTAGATCCTGAAGGCCTGGCTTAGTAACTTTCATTATTTCCTTATAACCACAAAGGAAAGGCCAACATGGGAACCGGACATTCGAGACCCTCCCCAGTCTGCCCCAACCTCCCAATCCATGTTTGTTATTCATTTTTTCCCCTGAAAGTCCAGGACTCACTCAATCATTCTTTTTAAAAAAAGTATCTATTTATCTATTTATTCAGCTGCTTAGAGTCTTAGTTGCAGCATGAGGGATCTTCATTGCGTCTTGTGGGTGTTTTGATGTGGGGCACACGGGCTTATTTGCTTCGAGGCATGTGGGGTCTTAGTTCCCCAACCAGAGATCCAAGTCACATTCCCTGCATTGCAAGGTGGACACTTTACCACTGGGCCACCAGGGAAGTCCCCATCCAATCATTCTTGAAACGTGTCTCCTATAAAACTGATCAAGGGGCTTCCCTCATAGCTCAGTCGGTAAAGAATCTGCCTGCAATGCAGGAGACCCAGGTTCAATCCCTGGGTCAGGAAGATCCCCTGGAGAAGGAAATTGCAATCCACTCCAGTATTCTTGCCTGGAGAATCCTGTGAACAAAGGAGCCTGCCAGGCTACAGTCCATGGGGTCACAAGAGTCAGACATGACTTAGAGAAAAAGCCACCATCACAGAACTGATCAAGTCTACTCCACTTCCTCTTCTCATCTTCTGTCTATCTTATCTTCTTCTATCTTCTCTATCTTAGCTCCTTATTAACTGCTCTCTAAGGCTCAGAACCAGTCCTCTGTAGTCTGAGACCTGTCTTGCCCTGGACCCTCCCAGCTGAAGGACTGGGACTCCATGATTGTCACCTATCTACAGAAGTCACTCTCCACGGAAGCAGAGTGGCTGAATATCTGAGCTCAGAAGCCATCCACATCTGGGTGGCTCCTCCCTTTCTGCTATAGTGACCGTGTGGGTGCTGACTATCCAATATAACCTCAGTTCACACCTCTTGAATATGAGATGATGTTAATCTAAGTGTCACATCATAGTTGTGAAAATTAAAAGAGATATAAATAAAGACTCATGGCAAGTGCTTAGTAGAAGGACTCATCATTTTTTGTCCGGAGTTTACCTGCTGATTCTAAAGGGAGGCTCCTCAGAATCCACTGATTCTTCTAATGAGCACATCTGTGCAAACAAGAAATGCAGAGTGACTGGTTCACGGATCACTTCTCCAAGATACATTGTGTCGGGTTTCTTCTTCAGTTCAGTTCAGTCGCCCAGTCGTGTCCGACTCTCCGCAACCCCATGAATCACAGCACACCAGGCCTCCCTGTCCATCACCAACTCCCGGAGTACACTCAAACTCATGTCCACAGAGTCGGTGATGCCATCCAGCCATCTTATTCTCCGTCGTCCCCTTCTCCTCCCGCCCCCAACCTTTCCCAGCATCAGAGTCTTTTCCAGTGAGTCAACTCGTCGCAGGAGGTGGCCAAAGTATTGGAGTTTCAGCTTTAGCATCAGTCCCTCCAATGAACACCCAGGATTGATCTCCTTTAGAATGGACTGGTTGGATCTCCCTGCAGTATAAGGGACTCTAAACTTATGTAAAGGCAGCTTTCTCAGCCCTTCATTTCCACTGATAGTGTGTGTGTAAGTTGGACTAGCCTAAGTCCAGGGATCTGTAATTTTAACAAAATTCTAGCTGATTCTGTTGCAGAAATCTGGGAACCACTCTTTGACAAACATGACCTAGTAGAGACAATCTTACATTCTAAGATTGGAAATTCAAGTCACCATATTTAGGATTGTGTGACATATACACTCTTATTATTGTACTGAATCTTTATATTTGTGTGTGATTGTATTGATGTGTAGCTCATATGAAGCAAAATGCACAAGCCTAAAATTTACAAACATGTATATAAAATTATGTGTGTGTGCATGTCTAGTTACCACCCAGATAAAGGCATAGAACATTTCCATCAATCCAGAAAGTTTCCGTATGCCTTTTTCTGGTAATATCCATTCATCAGTTCAGTTCAGTTCAGTTGCTCAGTCGTGTCCGACTCTCCGCGACCCCATGAGTCACAGCACACCAGGCCTCCCTGTCCATCACCAACTCCCGGAGTTCACTCAAACTCATGTCCACAGAGTCGGTGATGCCATCCAGTCATCTCATTCTCCGTCGTCCCCTTCTCCTCCTGCCCCCAACCTTTCCCAGCATCAGACTCTTTTCCAGTGAGTCAACTCGTCGCATGAGGTGGCCAAAGTATTGCAGTTTCAGCTTTAGCATCAGTCCTTCCAATGAACACCCAGGATTGATCTCCTTTAGGATGGACTGGTTGGATCTCCTTGCAGTCCAAGGGACTCTCAAGAGTCTTCTCCAGCACCACAGTTCAAAAGCATCAATTCTTTGGCGATCAGCTTTCTTCACAGTCCAACTCTCACATCCATACATGACCACAGGGAAAACCATGGCCTTGACTAGACAGACCTTTGTTGGCAAAGTAATGTCTCTGCTTTTTAATATATTATCAAGGTTGGTCATAACTTTCCTTTCAAGGAGTAAGCGTCTTTTAATTTCATGGCTGCAATCACCATCTACAGTGATTTTGGAGCCCAAAAAACTAAAGTCTGACACTGTTTCCACTGTTTTTCCATCTATTTCCCATGAAGTGATGGGACCAGATGCCATGATCTTTGTTTTCTGAATGTTGAGCTTCAAGCCAACATTTCCACTCTCCTCTTTCACTTTCATCAAGAGGCTTTTGAGTTCCTCTTCACTTTCTGCCATAAGGGTAGTGTCATCTGCATATCTGAGGTTATTGATATTTCTCCCAGCAATCTTGATTCCAGCTTGTGCTTCTTCCAGCCCAGCATTCCTCATGATGTACTCTGCATAGAAGTTAAACAAGCAAGGTGACAATATACAGCCTTGACGTACTCCTTTTCCTATTTGGAACCAGTCTGTTGTTCCATGTACAGTTCTGACTGTTGCTTCCTGACCTGCATACAGGTTTTTCAAGAGGCAGGTCAGGTGGTCTGGGATTCCCATCTCTTTCAGAATGTTCCACAGTTTATTGTGATCCACACATCTATCTCATAGGTAACCACTAATTTCACATTTATTATCAGAGTCTAGTTTTTAACTGTTATTGGACTTCACATAAATGGAATAAAATGATACATATTCTCAACACTACATTTATGAGATTCATCCATGATACTGTGATATGGTGTATTTCAGATCTCTCAAACATCCTTTCTCCCTTTTTCCCATGAAAACTGCCTTCCTAGGCAATATCTGGAATCTCCTGGAGAGACCAGGCTTTCTGATTCTTAAACACCACAGCACACAGTCCATGTTTTCCAAGCTAACTTACTGAAGAAGTTTCAAATGTGACCTTTTTGAAATTACGCTGCTTCTGACACAAGCACAGGTTTTCCTATCTAGGCCAGTATTTTACATTCAATACCAGGTGCTGGCATGGAGGGGGCAGGGATACATGTCCTGGGCAACATCTGTACTTAAAAATGACCTTTTTCTGAAGTTGGAAAATAAACAACCTTCAGAGTGAATCAGGGCGGAAAACACCATTGAAGACATTGGCATGAAGGAGCAACCCATTTTCAAATCATATACCCCTTGAATTACGTTAGTAATTTAGTATGTCATCTGTTATTCAGCCAATTTTATAGAAATTATAGAGAGATTCATTCCTAATTAAGAATAGTCTGATGGTTGGGCTTGACCCAGTTAAATTCTTATCTTTATGACATCAATCTTTTATAATGCTTCCAGAAGCCTTGGCAAAGGCTCCAATTTTATAAGTAAAAATTAATTAATTGGGACATTAAATGTGAAAGATGCTTTTATCTTTTCCCTGGTTCATGCCTTCACAACAGAATGCAATAATTAACAGTTTTATTCAAATATATAAAATAATTCCTTGAAGATTTCTTACCACTTTAAGTTCTCCAAGAATCAAATGATGTGATGTCAAGATATCAGCAGACAAAGGAAAGTGGACTTTTTGGAAATATTTTATCAAGCGAGGGTTCTCCATGCTAATCACTTCCACTGGGGTAAAACTAAGTGGCCTAATATAAAACTGACTTGGGACCAAATTGTGCTGCCCCCCCAAAATCCCAGTACAATTTTTTATTTAAAAAATTCCCTCTGTTCGGGATTTTTAAATCCTCCCCGCCACCCCAGGATTGGTTTTTCTCTAAAAAAGTCTTCCTAGCTAAACTCATCTAATGTGACTATTCAGAAATGAATTCTTAACCTGCATCTTGAATTTATGATTTGAATACATCAGCATGAAACTAGTGTTGAATGTGCTTATCCATGTCCGCTCTGTTGTCCCCTTGCCCCTCCCTTCATTCGTCACTACTTCCTGGACTATGGCACATCTGGAAGAGAATAATTAGGAAGACTTCACAAACTCCCAGGGCCTCCCTAGGATTCACTGTGGACTGAGTGACTGCCTCAAAAGAGTGTGGGTTGGCCAGTTTAAAGAGAGGCCTCCAGGGGTGTGCCCTAGCCCTCTAGCCTATCTGAAAGTTTTATCAAAACTTTGAGAGACGCTGGCGAGGATGAACTGATCATTTCAGATGAGCTGATTTATTCAGATAATATGAATTGAATAATACTATGACCCTGAGTGGAGAGGAGGAAGCCAACTCACACGTCTGAGAGGCACCTTTCAGAGAGTCTACTCTTTCCCATCATAGAAAAGAGAAAGGAGACACTTCCCTGGTAGTCCAGTGGTTGAGAGTCTGCCTTCCAATGCAGGGGACACGGATGGTTCAATCCCTGGTCGGGGAGCTAGTATCTCAGACGCCGTGGGGCGGCCAAGCCTGTGCCACAGCTGGAGAGAAGCCCCTGCACTGCAGCAAAGATAACGCGTGCCTCGGTGCAGATCCCATATGCCACAGCTAAGACCTTATGTCGCCAAAAATAAATAAATAAAACGCTGCCTTTAAAAACAAAAAAAGAAAGGGTCGGGGGGGCTTTAGGGTAGCAAAGTAACCTGCTCTGTATCGTACATAAGTACATGTTAGAGCTGAACGCCTTCCATGCTGGGTCTGTAGGCCACAGATTCTTTGACATGCCTTGTATTGATAGGCAGGTCTATCTCCCACTTGACTCTAGGCCAAGCGTAGTGACCTGTCAGTTCATGCAGTGTAAGGGAAGTGATACTACACAACTCCCCAGGCTCAGTTAGGCAAGGCCCTGCACCCTCCATCTGGTCTCTCTGGGACACTTGCTCTTGGAACCCAGTTACCATGCTGTGATGAAACCAGAGAAGCTAATGGAGAAATACAGGTTGTGAGGAACCAGAACCCCTGGCCCTGATCTATGGCTCCAGCAGGGCTCTCAGCTGACAGCACCAATGTGCGAGCTATGTGAGCAAGCTGTCCTGAAAACGGATTCTCCAATACCTTGTTGAATGTGCCCCACCAGAGGCACGTGAAACAGATGACCTGTCCCTCCTGTGCTCTGCCCACATGGCAGATTCAGGAGCAAAATAAGTGATTGTTGTTGTTTTAAGCCGCTAAGTGTGGATGTGGTTTGTCATGCAGCATAGATAACTGGACGTCAGAGCTGGTGCCCTTTCTGTGTGTACTGTTGATTCCCAGAGAGACAGTGTCTTAAAGACAGGGTGGCAACAGTTTTGAAAGATGGTTCGCAGTGATGGGAGTGCATGTAAAGGCCTGAATGTCCGGCATCAATTTCCTGAGACTGAGCTCTAGGAAAACAGGGTTTGGGCCTTTTACTTGGATTTCTCAGTTGAGTCCACAGTTGTGATAGGTTAACTGGAATAACCCAGTGACTCCAGAGCATTTGCGATTGAAATCAACTGAAGAACAGGTTCAGCTGAACAGACACAAGAGTCTTCAAAGGCAAAGAGTGGAAACCAATCCCATTCTGACCACAGCCAGCGGATTTTGCTCAGTTTGTGGAGCCATGATCAGGAAAACCATTGAAAAAGTTGACAGGTATCCTGCAAAGGTTAATTAAATGATGAATAGAACTGTACATGGAACAACAGACTGGTTCCAAATAGGAAAAGGTGTACGTCAAGGTTGTATATTGTCACCTTGCTTATTTAACTTATATGCAGAGTACATCATGAGGAACGCTGGGCTGGAAGAAGCACAAGCTGGAATCAAGATTGCCGGGAGAAATATCAATAACCTCAGATATGCAGATGACACTACCCTTATGGCAGAAAGTGAAGAGGAACTCAAAAGCCTCTTGAGGAAAGTGAAAGAGGAGAGTGAAAAGGTTGGCTTGAAGCTCAACATTCAGAAAACAAAGATCATGGCATCTGGTCCCATCACTTCATGGGAAATAGATGGAAAAACAGTGGAAACAGTGTCAGACTTTATTTTTTTGGGCTCCAAAATCACTGCAGATGCTGATTGCAGCCATGAAATTAAAAGACGCTTGCTCCTTGGAAGGAAAGTTATGACCAACCTTAATAGTATACTAAAAAGCAGAGACATTACTTTGCCAACCAAGGTCCATCTAGTCAAGGCAATGGTTTTTCCCGTGGTCATGTATGGATGTGAGAGTTGGACTGTGAAGAAGGCTGATCACCGAAGAATCGATGCTTTTGAACTGTGGTGTTGGAGAAGACTCTTGAGAGTCCCTTATACTGCAAGGAGATCCAACCAGTCCATTCTAAAGGAGATCAGTCCTGGGTGTTCATTGGAAGGACTGATGCTAAAGCTGAAACTGCAATACTTTGGCCACCTCATGCGACGAGTTGACTCACTGGAAAAGACTCTGATGCTGGGAAAGGTTGGGGGCGGGAGGAGAAGGGGACGACAGAGAATGAGATGGCTGGATGGCATCACCGACTCTGTGGACATGAGTTTGAGTGTACTCCGGGAGTTGCTGATGGTAGGGAGGCCTGGTGTGCTGTGATTCATGGGGTCGCGGAGAGTCGGACACGACTGAGCAACTGAACTGAACTAAGTCTGCAAGTCAGATCCCATATGGAGGAGACTATGGTACCATTAGCATCCAACCAACCAGAATCACTGAAGAAAGGACCAGAGTTTAAGGACAAGAACCAAGAACAAAGACGTAGTGGCTGTGCATGGGAAAAACACCCACTTTGAAGCCAGCAGGGCTGGCTGATCGGCTTAGTTGTGTGATCTCTGGAGAATCTTGCACTCCCAGAGCCTTCGCTCAGTTACAAAAGGTGAAGGGTAATCTCTAGCTCCCTCGTAAGTGTATAGGCATGGTATTAGGACTATTGAAAGCAATTGATATAAAAGCATGGTACATCTGAGATCCTCAGTACTTCTTTGCTGTTAAACTCAGGAGTGTGGTATTGGGTTTTATTTTAAAAGGGGTTGTTGGACTTCCCTGATGATCCAGTGGTTAAGAATCCACCTGCCAATCCAGAGGACATGGATTCAATCCCTGGTTTGGGAAGATCCGTCATGCCTCAGAGCAACTAAGCCCACACGCCACAACTACTGAAGCCCGTCTAGAGCCCGTGCTCTGCAGCAAGAGAAGCCCCACGGTGAGAAGCCTGCTCACTACCACGGAGAGTAGCCCCCACTCATCATGGCTAGAGGAAGCCCACACAGCATTGAAGGCAGCAGAGCTGGAAACGGACTGAAGAAATCTTAAAAGGGGCTGTCCATCAATAAAATGCTCAACGTTGGAAAACAGATCATCTTAAAGACTTCTTCCTTAGGCTGGATGATTACTTAAGAATGATGTTAGGGAGCATTCTACCGTGTGTGGGAGGCTGGCCACAGTGACATCTAACTTCCCTTTGATCCTTAAGGGATTGCACTTAGATCCCTGAGGGATCCTTCTGCAGCACCAGTCCTATCTCTCTTTAATTCCCTGTGTATCCTAGAATCCCAGTAAGGCCCAGTTCTCACACCAGTAAGCATAAGCATTGCTTCAGCAGAGGACAGAACCTCATGAGTTAAGTGGCCCACGGACCATTCACATTCAGACTCTGAAGTTTTGTGTTCAGCTCTCCAACATCATAGAGAATCTTGGTGGAGATTTAAAATATTTTCAGAATTCATATATGCAGAAAATGTTGTCTATCAGACAAATGCTTGTACATGAAAGGGACAGTGAACATTTAATATTCTACACCAATGTGAAACCAAAATTCAAGGGCAATTTGTTCTTTGAATCAGAGATGTTGTCATGGCTCCTCCTTCTTCTTTTACTTTTGTGTCGAGAGTTACTGTTAAACTAGAAGCAGGAGCTAACTGTAAAGGGGTTTTAGTTTGAATTTCAGCTTCATCCCTTGTGAACTGTGCAACCTTGAGCAAGTCACTTAACCTCTCTGTACTTGGGTCTTGGTATGCAAAATAGAAATAATAATAATTCCCTTCTCGGGCTGTTGTGAAAATTAAATAAGATAAACTGTGTGTTGGTGCCTGGAGCAAGCAGGAAATTAATATATACTTGTTTCTTTCCTGCTGGTTGATTTCTCTGGGCTGTTTCGATGAAACTGAGGAGAGGTATCATTTTTCTCTGTCTTTTTCTCTCTCCCTGAGATAGATGTCTGAATTGTGCCTGTCAGGAGAAATGGCATTTAGGGGCGTAAGTCTTTCCAGAAGAGGGAAATACAATTCCCTTCACTCGCATTGTTTTTCCACTGAGGTTTATCCTGGATGCTGTGGCTGTTTGTTGTCCATCTCAAGGAGTAGTCTTTCTGAACTGCTTGATACTGGAACCCTGATTTTTTGAGGCAGGGGAATAATTCTCCTCTTGGATAAAAAGGTGGCTATAGCCAAGCACTGCCATGTGCTTACGCTCTGGCCAAAGAGGTGTGTGTGGAAGTGATGTAGAATGGTCTGCACTTGAAAGAATCATCTCAGTTAGGTGATTCCTCCAATTTGCCATCCTGCCTTTCTTCCTTCTTCCAGCCTGAAATTTGTCCTTGCAGCTGCAGCATCAGGACCAATGTGGATCCTAAGGTGACCCTGATGAGATAGAGCAGAAATCTAAGACCTTTGGTCTCTATGGACCCAAAGGAAGGAGGCACCATGATATTTTGGACTCTCCAGTATCCATACATCTTTCACTTGGGAGAGAAATAAGGCTTTTTCTTGGGTTAAGCCACTATTGTTTTCCCTCTTTGTTGGCATTCAGTCACTCAGTTGTGTCCAGCTCTTTGCGACCCCATGAACTGCAGCACACCAGGACTCCTTGTCCTTCACTGTCTCCCAGAGTTTGCTCAAACTCATCTCCATTGAGGCAGTGATGCCATCCAACCAACTCATCCTCTGTCACCCCTTTCTCCTCCTAACCTCAATAAGAAACATTGGAAGGAACCCAGGGAGAAGGCTCTTGAAAAGGAAGGTTCCTGATAATCTCCGTCTGGAGGAATCAGGAAGCTTTCCTCTAGGAGGTTATTGAGAGTGGAGTGTGGCACACACAGGACAGGTCGGGGTGAGCTGGTGGTTTAGTTCTGTGTCACAGAAAAGAACAAAAATTCATGCTCGTAGGAGAGAAACTGTGCGGCTTATTCAGAAGTCTCTTCCTTCCAGTCTCCTTCTCTCCTTCCCAACCATCATTGAATACCTGCCATGTGACAGGTATCAGGATAGGAACCAAGGACTGTGATCCTCCGTCTCAAGTTAACCCCTGGCTGATGGAAGCAGACAGCTCATATATTCATCAGAAATTGTCACAGTGTGTGAAGAGCCCTGTGGATGCCATCAGGGTGCAGATCTGGAGCAGTTAATCTAGCTTGAGTTTGAGAAAGGCAGTCAGGCAGACTCTGTGAGGAAAATGTCTTTGTTGGGTGTGGGAGGGTGACATAGGTGCTTCAGGCATAGGAAGAAAGGATCTTCATTCCAGGGTCTGTGGCCCTGCCTGACATTTCCCACATCCCATGGCTGAGGACCATGTCATCAGCGATAACTTCTCTCTAATCTAGGTGTTCATCCGCATCTACCACAATCTAAATCTGACTTGAAGGCCTCTCAGAATCCCAGTCCCTCAGTCCACGTTGGGTACAAACAAATGAACACTTTGGAAATCTGCATGTGGTCATTACCCGTTTAGTCTCAACAGCTTTGTTATCTGGGAAGAATTCTTCCATGTAACTGGCAAATTAGCTGGACAATTGCTCCCATTCATCTCATTGTGGGAGGGGGCAAATGCTTAGGACATAGTAACCAGGAATGTCTCCAAGTGTGCCACTCCCCAAGATGGCAGCCCCGTTGTCAACAGGCAGAGAGAGAGGATTTTTTTTTTTTTTCATTTATTTATTTTGGCTGCATCAGGTCTTAGCTGTGGCACTCTGGCTCTGTTGATTTGGCGTGTGGAATCTCTGGTTGTGGCCTCATGACATGTGGGGTCTATGTTCCCCAACCAAGGATTGAACTGGTGTCCTCTGCATTGAAAGACAGATTTTTAACCACTGTACCAGCAGGGAGAATTTTGAGCATTTTGAGCATGACTTTACTAGCGTGTGAGATGAGTGCAATTGTGCGGTAGTTTGAGCATTCTTTGGCATTGCCTTTCTTTGGGATTGGAATGAAGACTGACCTCTTCCAGTCCTGTGGCCACTGCTGAGTTTTCCAAATCTGCTGGCATATTGAGTGCAGCATTTTCACAGCATCATCTTTCAAGACTTGAAATAGCTCAACTGGAATTCCATCACCACCACTAGCTTTGTTCGTAGTGATGCTTTCTAAGGCCCACTTGACTTCACATTCCAAGATGTCTGGCTCTAGGTCAGTGATCACGTTATCGTGACTATCTTGGTCGTGAAGATCTTTTTTGTACAGTTCTTCTGTGTATTCCTGCCACCTCTTCTTAATATCTTCTGCTTCTGTTAGGTCCATACCATTTCTGTCCTTTATCGAGCCCATCTTTGCATGAAAAGTTCCCTTGGAATCTCTAATTTTCTTGAAGAGGTCTCTTGTTTTTCCTATTCTGTTGTTTTCCTCTATTTCTTTGCATTGATCACTGAGGAAGGCTTTCTTATCTCTCCTTGCTATTCTTTGGAACTCTGCATTCAGATGCTTATATCTTTCCTTTTCTCCTTTGCTTTTCGCCTCTCTTCTTTTTACAGCTATTTGTAAGGCCTCCTCAGACAGCCATTTCGCTCTTTTGCATTTCTTTTCCCTGGGGATGGTCTTGGTCCCTGTCTCCTGTACAATGTCACGAACCTCCGTCCAGAGTTCATCAGGCACTCTATCAATCAGATCTAGTCCCTTAAATCTATTTCTCACTTCCACTGCATAATCATAAGGGATTTGATTGAGGTCATATCTGAATGGTCTAGTGGTTTTCCCTACTTTCTTCAATTTAAGTCTGAACTTCGCAATAAGGAGTTCATGATCTGAGCCACAGTCAGCTCCTGGTCTTGTTTTCGCTAACTGTATACAGCTTCTCCATCTTTGGTTGCAAAGAATATAATCAATCTGATTTCGGTGTTGACCATCTGGTGATGTCCATGTGTAGAGTCTTCTCTTGTGTTGTTGGAAGAGGGTGTTTGCTATGACCAGTGCATTCTCTTGACAAAACTCTATTAGCCTTTGCCCTGCTTCATTCCGTGCTCCAAGGCCAAATTTGCCAGTTACTCCAGGTGTTTCTTGACTTCCTACTTTTCCATTCCAGTCCCCTATAATGAAAAGGACATCTTTTTTGGGTGTTAGTTCTAAAAGGTCTTGTAGGTCTTGATAGAACCGATTAACTTCGGCTTCTTCAGCATTACTGGTTGGGGCATAGGCCTGGATTACTGTAATATTGAATGGTTTGCCTTGGAAACGAACAGAAATCATCCTGTCATTTTTAAGATTGCATCCAAGTACTGCATTTCGGACTCTTTTGTTTACCATGATGGCTACTCCATTTCTTCTAAGGGATTCCTGCTCAAAATTCTCCAAGCCAGGCTTCAGCAGTATGTAAACCGTGAACTCCCAGATGTTCAAGCAGGTTTTAGAAAAGGCAGAGGCACCAGAGATCAAATTGCCAACATCCGCTGGATCATGGAGAAAGCAAGAGAGTTTCAGAAAAACATCTATTTCTGCTTCATTGACTATGCCAAAGCCTTTGACTGTGTGGATCACAATAAACTGTGGAACATTCTGAAAGAGATGGGAATCCCAGACCACCTGACCTGCCTCTTGAGAAACCTGTATGCAGGTCAGGAAGCAACAGTTAGAACCGGTCATGGAACAACAGACTGGTTCCAAATAGGAAAAGGAGTGCGTCAAGGTTGTATATTGTCACCTTGCTTATTTAACTTATATGCAGAGTCCATCATGAGGAACACTGGGCTGGAAGAAGCACAAGCTGGAATCAAGATTGCCGGGAGAAATATCAATAACCTCAGATATGCAGATGACACTACCCTTATGGCAGAAAGTGAAGAGGAACTCAAAAGCCTCTTGATGAAAGTGAAAGAGGAGAGTGAAAAGGTTGGCTTGAAGCTCAACATTCAGAAAACAAAGATCATGGCATCTGGTCCCATCACTTCATGGGAAATAGATGGAAAAACAGTGGAAACAGTGTCAGACTTTGTTTTTTTGGGCTCCAAAATCACTGCAGATGCTGATTGCAGCCATGAAATTAAAAGACGCTTGCTCCTTGGAAGGAAAGTTATGACCAACCTTGATAGTATATTAAAAAGCAGAGACATTACTTTGCCGACCAAGGTCCGTCTAGTCAAGGCAATGGTTTTTCCCGTGGTCATGTATGGATGTGAGAGTTGGACTGTGAAGAAAGCTGATCGCCGAAGAATTGATGCTTTTGAACTGTGGTGTTGGATAAGACTCTTGAGAGTCCCTTATACTGCAAGGAGATCCAACCAGTCCATTCTAAAGGAGATCAATCCTGGATGTTCATTGGAGGGACTGATGCTAAAGCTGAAACTCCAATACTTTGGCCACCTCATGAGACGAGTTGACTCACTGGAAAAGACTCTGATGCTGGGAAAGGTTGGGGGCGGGAGGAGAAGGGGACGACGGAGAATGAGATGGCTGGATGGCATCACCGACTCTGTGGACATGAGTTTGAGTGTACTCCGGGAGTTGGTGATGGACAGGGAGGCCTGGCGTGCTGTGATTCATGGGGTCGCGGAGAGTCGGACACGACTGAGCGACTGAACTGAACTGAACTGAACTGAACTGAACTGAACCAGCAGGGAAGTTCCAGGCAGAGAGAGTCTGAACCTCATAGCCAGCAGGGCCAGAGCCGTGAGAGGTGCAAAAACAGGTGAGGTAGGTAATCAGCTGAGACTGCATCGGCTCGTGATAGATTCTGTTTGACTGCTTGCCTGTAGGGAATGTACAGAAACATCACGGGAGGAAAGAGTTGCAGTTGATATTTATCAAGCACCTACTATATGCGAAACTATTATTTTAGGCTTTTAACATATGTTCTTATCTGATCTTCACATTAACACTTTAATATGGTTATATAATATGTATTGGAATCCACATTATATAAAGGAGAATGCAGAGGAGCTTCAGGGAATAAGCAAGTTTGTCCAGGGTCTCACTAGCAGTCAATGAGCCAGGATCCCACTCCAGTTCACACCTCACACTGCCCCTTCACACCAGACCACATTCATACTAGATTCCAACTGGAACCTACTCTGCGAGGCATCAAACACACTTTTATGAGTGAAGGCAGGCCTGGCTGGGAGGCTAATAATGATGGTGGATTGGCTATGTCACTTGGTGTTTCTGTACCAGGAGCTGTGGACACTTTTCCCTAGTAGAGAACAGCTACCTGACCAGATATGTTTATTGGAGGTGTTTTATATTCCCTTCCCGAAGGGACGAACATGACTTCTGGTCTCTAACTAGGAGAAATAATTATGTGTATTCCCTCTTTGTCCTCCACCCAATAACATTTGCCAAGCTGTTTGCTAATTAGCCCAGAAACAATAGGTTCTCAACAGAAATAAAAAAGCAATCTATTTTCTCAGTACCTTTCCACTCTTAACACTTCAGGTTAGAGCAGAAAAGAGAAACACACCATATATCCTCCCTTAATGGGCAACCAAACAGTCGACTTGGCAGAGAACAGGAGAAGGGACAAAAAATATCCTCTCGATGCCACAGGAAACACATAAACCAAAACAAAACTCAATATCATGTCAGATGCTCTGGGGTGCTCCCTCGAAGGAATGAACTCACACTCCAGCTTTGACTGTGCGATAAACTTGAAAGCTTTCCTTCCTTCGCCCCTAAATTATCCAGAGCTGTTTCATCTCTCTTCCGCAGAAGAATCTTGACAACCCCTTTGGCAGCTGGGAGACGGCTGGATACAGCAGGAGGAACATGGAATTTGAAATCATTAGATGCGAGATTAGATCTGGCCCTGCCACTTACTACTTCTGTAACCTCAGGCGAGGCATCCTTAGGAGTCTTACAAGACTGTTGAGATGAACAAATAGGAAATATGTATGTGTAAGCATTTTGCAAACTCTCAGGCGTTTCTCCATAGTTTAAAAGAAAACAGTAAAAATGTTGGGTCAGTCATTAGGGTATAGAATGCGAAAAATACATTAGAATGTCAGTGTTGAGTAGAATCGCACTCCACCTTCATTGAACGCCTACTAACTCCTAGGTGAGGCCCAAAGTCTTGCCTCCTTCCAGGGTGGTGCTGTTTATTCTATTTATTCATTTATTTTTGGCTGCACTGTGTTCTGTTGTGGCACACAGGCTTTTCTCTAGCTGCAGCAAGCAAAGGCTACTCTTTAGTTTGCAGCGCAGGGGCTTCTTACTGCAGGGACTTCTTTTGTTTCAAAGCACGGGCTGTAGAGTGTGCAGGCTCAGGAGCTGTGGTGCACAGGCACGTGGGATCTTCTGAGACCAGGGATCGAACCCACGTCCACTGTATTGGCAAGCATATTCTTAACCACTGCACCACCAGGGATGTCCAGGGAGGTGCCGTTTTGCACGCCCATTTCACAGATGGAGAGGCTACTGCTCAGGTAAGTTGGTTTCCTCATGGTTGCAGAGCTGGTAAATATCAATTAGGATTCACATCTTAGTTGGTCTGACCCTGAGGAGACCCAAACACCTTTCCAGTATACCACATTAGCATTTTCATACAAATTCAAATAGAAAGCAATGTCACCTGACACTAGGGACGTATTATGAAACAAACGATGCTGGGTGCTACTGGCAGTGCTCAACAGTTGGCTCACTGTTGAGGGCCCCTTCCCCCTCTTATTATCTGAGTGTCCTAGCCACTTCACCCCTCTCATAGTACCCGATAGTTACTTTGACGTTAGTACTTAAAGCACTCCTTTGACTTCTTTGATTATCTGTACTTCCTATTGCTAGATTCTGAACTCATGGAAGGCATGGGTGTTTCTTTATGTCCGTATATCCCAGGTAGTATACAGTCTAGCTGATAAATTTTTGCTTAATATATAGAAGAAAGGGCTTCCTAGGTGGCGCCAGTGATAAAGAACCTGCCTACCAGTGCAGGAGATGTAAGAGACGTGGGTTCGATCCCTGGGTCGGGAAGATCCCCCGGAGGAGGGCATGGCAACCCATTCCAATATTCTTGCCTGGAGAATCCCATGGACAAAGGAGCCTGGCCAGCTGCAGTCCATAGGGTCGAAAAGAGTTGGACTCGACTGAAGCGACTCAGATGTACACGCACATAGAATAGATGAGCAAGCTCCAATGCATATCTTGCTAGTTAAAAACAGTGGCTAATTCATCACGGAAATGCAAGGAAATGTTGCTCTGGTTTGCTGTGTGATGCCCGGGGCTGTTCCCAGAGGTCCCTTTCTGCAGGTTATTCCGGTTACCTGGCATGTCAGGTGCAAAATGGGAAGTACAGATGGTAGGAGCAGAAAGTAAGTAAAAAGCCTTTCTAGCACACATAGTTCCACCAGAGATTTGTGCAGCAATTTTTGAAGTGAAATAGAAGGGGAAAATTGATGAGATAAAATATAAAATTGGAGGGAAAAAAGTTTCCCTTTGTATCATGTGCACTGTGGCAGTTACTGTTATTGCCAAATGAATGTTCCCATTTTCTTGGAAGAGTCATGTGGCACTGGGCATATCACCAAGGTACAATTTGAACAGAATGAAGTGATGCTATAGACTTTGAGGTCCAGAATGGAATTTTTTAGCAGGAACAGTAAAACAGCCATGATGGACCTTTTCTAACTTCATGAAGTGAAATATTGATCATGAAGTTGAAAATGTGGCTCCTGGCTCATCACTGAACAATCATCTAGGTCCAGAGTGATTAAAATAAGCCCAGCCAGTTGATGAATCTCAAGTACATTCTACCTTATAGTTGTACTGTTTTTTAGCAATTCTCAGAAACATTTGGCTTACTTGTTTTTTATTTCACATATTAACCTCTCTGAAATCAGAATGCTGTCAGTTTGGTAGGCAGAAATCTTGATATTAGCTGTCATTGCCTGTGCATCTGTATTAAAAGTCGCAGGATAAGTACCTTTAGTTTAGGGGGGAATCCCCGTTGCAATAATAGTACCCTCTTTCAAGAAATGCTATATCATCAGTGGTCTTGATATGGGAAAGACCAGCTGTCAACAGCTGTGAATTCACAAGTGACCCTGAAGATTTTCTGTTTGAATATGAAGCAGTTTTATTAATACCTTGACCCTGATGGGTCAAATGGTAAAGAATCTGCCTGCAATGCGGGAGACCTGGGTTTGATCCCTGCGTTGGGAAGATTCCCTGGAGGGAGGGAATAGCAACCCACTCCAGTATTCTTACCTGAAGAAACCCCATGTACAAAGGATCCTAGTGGGCTACAGTCCATGGGGTCACAAAGGCTCGGACATGACTGAGTGACTAAGCCCACATGACCAATTTATTTTTCTATATAAAAAAGTTTATTTTTAAAAGAGAAATTTTAACAAGAGTTCCATGTGACAAAATCTATGTCTAAATAGATTTCGAAGAGCTCTTTCAATGAGTTTTTAAGAACTCACTCATAAGGAATCACTGTGTCATAGTTTAATTGGCAGCAATATTTCTTCTTTAGTATTACATGTAATAATGATACACTTTAAAATGGATAGTTCCTGGATACCATGAAATAAATTGCATTCTAGATACAACTGTCAGAATACAAGTTTATAAAACATTCCCAAATCAATTATGCAAAACCAATTAGGGGAATGACCTAAAACCCCTTTCTGCAAACAATTACTGTCAATATCCAATATTTAGAGAGAAACGTTTAAAGTTTCATTGCTATAGAAAATGGAAATGCAAATGACATATGACAAAAATGGAAATTACCCGTGTTACCTTGAAGATCCCAATAAAAAGCTAATACCTACCTGGCGAATGCATCCCACTTGTCCCCTGACCACGTGGATTTATCCCTCTGCTGGGAGAAATGGCAGGTGGCTCCATTAAGTAGAGTTGGCTTTGAATGTTGGTGTTCAGGTTTCAAAGGTGGAAGCGCAGCTAAACAGAGCTGTCCGTTGACAGATGAAGCAACTGCCTCAAGGCTGGTTCTCATGCTTAAATCACTTGCGTGGTTGTTTTCAGTCTAGGACTGCTTACACAACCAGAAACGTGAAAGAAAAAGATCCGAACATAAATGTCAGCTGGATCATAGATCGTCAAATGACCCCTCAGTCCATTTCAACATCTACTGAGTGTCCTCTTGCCACGAGAACCTCGTGTAAGTGAACACTCACAAGCCCTACTGCCCGACTTCACAGATGAGGAAACGGAAGCTGAAAGTTTAAGGTACTCTGCCCGAGGTCACACAGCTAGTGGGGCAGGTGGGAGCCAAATCAAGTTCTGTGAGACCCACAGATGGCTCTCTTTTTTGGGTACAACCATGGGGGAAATGGCATTGTGCTCTTCCAAAACTGGTACTCTCAGGGAAAAGAACGATAGAAAGACACATGGTCAAATGTAGTTGATTGAGTGCTTCAGTGCAGATATGGGCACTGGGGCTCTCTTGCCTCCACATGTCTGCCTGCGGCTGGATGGTCCTCTCCATAACCTCCTATCACTTTCTCCATGGTTGACTTCCACTCCTGAAGTAAGCTTCAGCATGGGCATTGGTACTTTCAGGAACATTCTAAGGCTGAATTCCTGGCTTCCTTCTCTTGGCTCCCCTAAGACCCCGTGCTTCTCTTTATCATTGCATTTATATCATTGCATCTTGGATTATCAAATGGGCCATCAGAAAGAGTACTCTCCAAGGCAGGAAACAGCTTTTTCATCATTAGATCCTCAAATCTAGCACTGATGCAGGTCTATTGACCGAATACATGGATCGTGTGGACTGCTAAAAATTATTTGTCCCCTCTGCAAGCAGAGATTCTTTACTTTTCTACATGAATAGCCACCGCTGAAATATTTTAAGTGGAGGAGCATATGAGGAAGAAAGTAATGCAAGGCCCCTTCACTGAAACTTGCACAACTAATGCTCCAAACACTTAACAGAAACAAGTTCAGGAACAGTCTGTGGAAGGCACTGCAAACCTACATCAGTGTGTCATGCAGTGTAAGGAAAAAAGAAACCAGGGTTTCATAAACAAGTTTAGAAGTTCTTTTCTAACATTGTATACCCATCTATTCTTGGTCAGTGCCCACACTTCTCTCTTACAGAATGTATCAGTATGGCAGAGTGGGTGCAGGCTCTAGAGACATTAAGGAATGGCTAAGGACATGAGTTTGAGTGAACTCCGGGAGTTGGTGATAGACAGGGAGGCCTGGCGTGCTGTGATTCAGGGGGTCGCAGAGTCGGACACGACTGAGCAACTAAACTGAACTGAAATGAACTGAAGGATTTGTGATTGAATGGATGAGAGTTCAAGGACCCAGGGTCTTCTCATGTTAACAATATAAGTAGGTTCTCTCCTGTTTCTTTCCAGTTTTCCCCAGTAGCCTAAGATATACTTTTAGAAACAAAACCCTCAACACATCACCTCTAGCTGTTTGAACTTAGGATAAATTCCCCATAAGAAAGTACTTACCTGGACTTGTAGGATTGCCCCTGCCTCTTGCTCTGACTTTGTCCCACCACTTAAACCCCATGTGGCAACTCCCCAGGGCAGTTGTCTTTTTCACTCTTCTCTTTTCAGCACATGATGTGGTGCCATGGAGGCTCAAAAATATTTGTTGGACAAAAGAAAAGGTATAAGTGAATGAATAAATAAATAATGATTCCTTGGTTCCTGCTTTGGAGATTAAACCACATCCCGTAGAATACAAGATAACTAAATGTTCCTCATTCTACCCTGCCCATCCTGCTAACTGTTTCCCCACCCTGCAGCTGCTTCCTCAAAGAATCTCCGACTCTCTCCTCTTTAAATCATGCATGCCTGCTGTTGGGAACACCCACAGATGCACTCTGTACACACACACACAGCTCACTCTGAGTAATCATATTGATTTGGAATTAACGGCCATTCAGATACCTCATTGAAGATGCCATCTGGGATGTTATTGCACTTCAGAGGTAGATCATAGTCTGCCAAAATCTGTCAAAATGTAGAAATAACTCATCAAAATGGCCATGTTAGAACCTAGCTGCTCTTCGTTGGGAAGCAGAGTCTGGTGATGCAGACCAGAGTAGAAGAAAATGTAGTAAGAGAAAGAAGGAGGAAGAGCTCTTTCTTTCCTCTGTTTTCAAGAGTCGAGAGACGTGGAAAGTTTAGGCATGTACAGAGGTTGGTAATGGACTCCTTTGCTTAAAGCCATCTCACTGACAACAAATACTTCTCAAGATAATCTCTGGGCCAGAGGGTATGTGCTGAGGCAGTCCTAGGTTTCAAGTCTTTCCTACTCACTGGAGAGTTTGCCAATTTCCCTGGTGTAAATACCCTCACATGTTGTTTCTGGCTACCAACAATTCAATGACTAGCTCCTAAAATGTTTCAGTGTGTAACAGTTGAATCCTGCAAGACAATTCAAGCTAGTTTCAACAAACTACGAGAAGGAGGCATTCATAACCTGAATCTGCCCTCCTTCTGGGTTGGCGCCAGGCCTTGATTGTGCCTGGAGAAGCACGAAACACAAACCTCAGGAGATGCCTGCCTCCTCCTCATTCATGTGGAAAGCCTGGTGGTACCGCAGGCGTTCCCTGCTTCCGCAGCATCCCTTCAACTCCACAGCAGACCTGCCCTCCGTGGGCAGCATACCATTGTCCTGCCAGTGAAATCCAGTATTATTCAGCAGGCAGTTTTGAATTGAAAATAACATTTGAAAAGGATTATCCCAGGCAAAGTCATCAACTGCTGTGTACTCATTGAACTTAAAACAATGCAAGATTGATTACTTTTGTAGTCTATGCAAATTACAAATGGCATTGATATTAATCCTCAGTATTTGACTTCACCTCCCAGTGCTTCACAATTACTGTTCTTGATTCAAGAAGCTGGACTTTTCTTTTGTAAAATCAAGTTATGTGTGTGCGTAGGAAAAATAGTCACATCTTAAGTATACTAAAAATCCTAAAAGCTTATTAAAAAAAAAAAAAGACAAAGCACTTTATGAAAGGACCTCAGTTCTCTGAGATTTCTGACCTCCCATGTCGTACTTATAATAAAATGCCATGCCCTTGGCAAGGTTCTCTTATCTCTAACTGAGAGTTTTACCTCTTTCTAGTACTGAGCTAAATGTAACCCTCATTCACAGCCTGGCCTAGTGAATTGATCACCTTTGGACCCTCTTGAGAGAATATCATGGATGGTGTCATTAATTTACCTACTAGTCTTCCATATACACAAATGTTCCTTAACTATGTTAAGATGTATGACCTAGTGGTATAAGAGGGAAGGAACCATTTCTAGAATGGTTGGGTGGGGGATGGCAGTGTGAATATTTGCATGAAACTTGTTGAATACCTAAACAGTATTCTGAGTATTCCATAAATTATCATGGTGCATTATCACAACATTTTAGAAGGACTTATTTCTCTCATTTAGGAAATGCAAAAACAAACGCAAAACAGTTAAGAAACCTTTCCAGAGTGGCACATCTGAAAATGGACAAGGCAAGACTGGAAACTGAGTCCTTCTAGTTGCAAAAACCATTGCTTTCTCTGATCCATCACTCAGCCTTATGAGCCCACACCCCAAGAGCTGCCTGGAAGCTTGTCTCATTTCCTCCATCTATTTTGAGTCCAAAGCAAAGGCACCTTCTGTCTCCACCTTGTCTAAAACTTGAACTTGAGATGATGTCATGGGATAGTCAAATTAAATCAGTACAGATTTATCAAGGTCTTACTTCATTGGAAATGCTACGCTGGGTGTAGAATAACTGCAGCATCCTTCCCGGTGGGAAAGCTGACTCCTCTGCACAGAGAGAAGATTGGAAGCCTGATGAACAGAACCTGATCACACCCAGACCTGAGCTCCTCCCTGCACCCCTTGCGCCCTCCTTGCTCTGCTCACATCAGAACCATCCTGTCTCCTCTCCCCACTCAGTTCTCAAGTCATCCGGAGCTCACCTTCCTTCTAGATCCATCCATAATCACTGTCATTGCCCCAGCACTGGGTTCGAGTATTTCTCTGTCTCTCTCTTTTTGAAAATATTTACCTATTTGTTCGGTTGTTTCAGGTTTTAGTTGTGGCACACGGGATCTTCATTGTGGAATGCAAGTGAACTCTTAGTTGAGGCATGTGGGATCTACTTCCCTGAGCAGGAATGGATCCTGGGCCCCCTGCATTGGGAGCATGGAGTCTTAGCCACTAGACCACCAGGGAAGTCCCAGGTTCCAGTGTCTCTTGCTTGGCTTTCCTCTTTATATCATCCTCTGTTGCTGCTGTTGCTGCCAAGTCACTTCAGTCGTGTCCAACTCTGTGCGACCCCATAGACGGCAGCCCACCTGGCTTCCCCGTCCCTGGGATTTTCCAGGCAAGAGTACTGGAGTGGGTTGTCGTTTCCTTCTCCAATGCATGAAAGTGAAAAGTGAAAGTGAAGGCGCTCAGTCATGTCCGACTCCTAGCGACCCCACGGACTGCAGCCTACCAGGCTCCTCCACCCATGGGATTTTCCAGGCAAGAGTACTGGAGCGGGGTGCCATTGCCTTCTCCTTATCATCCTCTACTTACTTCCAGATTCGCCTTTGGTTTATATGTTCAACTTTTATCATGATGTTCTACGACTCCAAATAATTTACAGACAAAAAATTATGAAAGTAATATTTTCTCCAAGCCAAACCTTACTTAGAAGCCTAGAAAATCAAATAGCTGAAAGCAGGTCATCTTTCACTTAGACTTTAGAAGTTTGGGAGGGGGGTTCTTTGCCCCTTGGATTCCTCATGTCATGCCCCAGAGCACCCCCTAAAGCTTCTCCAAGGAACACAAGGGAAGCACAGAGCAATTTGAGATTGCCAGCCTGAAGAATAAATCCCAGCTTATTAGCCGAGTGTTCAAGGCCCTTCACCCCTTCTGTCTGGAAGACCTAAGAGTCATCCCATAAGACTCGGAGTCAATACACTCAAGGCACTTAGAGTACTCCCAGCACATGGTGAATGCTCAGTAAATGTAGTTTGTTTTACTTGTTATTTCCAATCCTTCACCCATTTATAAGCCCTAAGCTTCAGTTTATGTGTGTGTCTATGCCCTATGTCTTCAATCCCCATCTGCCTGTCCGTAGCCATGTTCTCAAGCTATTGACTCAGCCTAAAAATCTCTGTCAATCTCTGCATGTACAACCAGGCGCCTCTTCCAAGGCCCACTGCCTCTCAGGCTGTCATCTCAGCCAGGAGCCGTCTCTCTCTCCCACCTCTGCACCTTTATAGACTTGTACCTGGACCTCACTTAGAACCCAGTGGCATCATTAATTGTGTGACTCTTTTCCATCACGGCCACCCCAAGCAGCATGCTGAACCCAAGCCATTCTTGCCCCTGTCACTATTTCTTTTCCTTATTTTCTAATAATTTTATTTATTTATTCATGCTGTATTGGATCTTCATTGCTGTGGGGACTTTTTCTCTAGTTGAGGCGGGTGGGGGCTACTCTCTAGTTGCGGTGTGCAGGCTTCTCATTGTGGCAGCTCCTCCTATTGCGGAGCACAGGCCCTAGGGCATGCGATCTTCAATAATCGCAGCACGTGGGCTCAGCAGTTTTGGCTCCCAGGCTCTAGAACACAAGCTCAGCAGTTGTGGTGCACAGGGTTAGTTGTTCTGCAGCATGTGGGGTCTTCTTGGAGCAGAGATGGAACTCCTGTTTCCTGCATTGGCAGACAGACTCTTTACCACTAAGCCACCAGGGGAGTCTGCCCCTGTAACTGTTTCTAACCACCATAGCATGTCCTCTTTAGGTGTTGAGTAATAAATACAACTCACTTCTGATGTGGTGCCACCTCTTTGGCAGTACCTACTGCTGAGTTAATTAAGGGTGTCTGTGAAATATCTCAGAATGTTACCTGGATGCTGAAATGTCATTAAGTTGAAAAACCCTACTTCTCCAAATATTTCTGATTGAATTACTCGGCGTGTATGTCAGCCTCCTTTAATTCCAGAGCATGTTTCATTTCTACTGTTGCCATGGAGTTTTCCTTTGGCAGAAGCTGACCTTCCTGCTATCGTTGCCCCAGACAGTGGGTCATGACTCAATCGAAGGAAGACGCTCAGATAAGGGAAGCCGCCCATAGCTCTGAGCCTGCTTGCAGGAGAACCCCTACCCGTTCAGCCATGCGTGGGCTCAGGTCCTTGCCTCTCTCAACTGGACTGTTGGATCAGCCTTCTAAGAGCCCCCTATGACTCAGTTCTTCTCTTCCAGGCCCTCCTTTCTGCCCCATGAGAGAGATTTTATAAAAGAGGGATCTGATCACATTCTTCATGTTTCCTTTCTTAAAAGCCATGCTATGCTATGCTGTCACTTCAGTCGTGTCCGACTCTGTGTGACCCCATAGACGGAAGCCCACCAGGCTCCCCCGTCCCTGGGATTCTCCAGGCAAGAACACTGGAGTGGGTTGCCATTTCCTTCTCCAATGTGTGAAAGTGAAAAGTGAAAGTGAAGTCGCTCAGTCGTGTCCGACCCTTAGCGACCCCACGGACTGCAGCCTACCAGGCTCCTCCATCCATGGGATTTTCTAGGCAAGAGTACTGGAGTGGCTTGCCATTGCCTTAATAGTCACATTTCCTGAAATGCGATCCACAGGGTATCATCAGAAGCACTTGGAGTTCTTGCTAAAGTGGAACTCCTGAGCTCTGTCCTTGGACGTGAGGAGTCCCAGGAACCTGCACTTTCCAATAGCTTCAAGGGTGATGTCTATGCACACAAACGTCTAGACCTCAGTAAAGGCCAGCTGTCGATTTCAGCACCCCTTGGCAGCAGCACCTTTCTTGTCTCTGTCTTTGCACATGCCACTGCCTGAGGAGCGTGTTCTCTTCCCTGTCTGCATGCTCTTGGCCTACAAAATACCTTTGCTTTGCTCCTGCTGTCTCTTGGAAATGTCACGGTTTCTACAAAACCTCTTAGGTTTCTTAGTCATGTTCAGTCCCCCCTCACTCAGGGCCTCTTACCCCACATCCTAAAGTCCTGTTCTGTGAATGGTGATTTCCATGTCTTTTCTCAACATCACGCACCTTCAAAAGCTGGACCCGTGCCCAGATCTAAAGTCAGTGTAGTACTGTTGATGAGCCTCAGATACACATAGTTTACTTCCGCTTCCTGTGGCTTTCTCTCTAAGTGACAGTGGGCACCCGACTGCACCTCCTAGGCCTCAGTTTCATCATCTAAAATGCTCTTGTGACTGCCTAACTCCGATTTGTTGGGATTAAATGTGATAACACATGTGAACTGCTTAGAAGAGTATGATATCAACTACACCTTTGTTGTTATTAATATTATCATATCTGTTATCTTGTTATCTCAAAGGTGAGACAGAACATCTGCCAACAGAGATGAGAAGTCATGTAGAACTTCTCTCCTTGGAACTCTATTGAGATTAGCTCAACACGCCTGGTAGGGAAAAAAAAAAGGATCATTAGCTTTCTTTTTTTCCCGCTTACCTTGTATCAGATAAATATTCAGACTTTGCTGCCTTATAAACCAGAGAAAATTCCCTTATGGGGCTCCTGTGACTTTTGATGGTTCTCCTGCAATAAAGGCAACCTCCGTGGTTGGTAGGTTGCCTACCAACCATGGAGGTGGTAGGGCCATCATGTCTCAGCCCTGAAACAGGTTGCTCTGTGCTGTTCCCCACACACTAGACCAGGCTTACATGTGAAGAGTTTCCTGGACACTGTGGATAATAGAAAGGAAGAAAGAGAAATGTTAACTGACATTTATTGAGCATCCTTCTAAGTGCTTTTTCAGTCAGGAAACTTTTATTAAGCACCTACTGTGGACCGGGTACTATGCTATGAGTAATACAAAAATAATTTGTACTCGTGATTAATCAAAAATCCTTGCATTGTGTTTACACTCCTGAGGGGAGAAAGAGATGAGAAAATGGCCTAAAAAACTGTAGATTATAACAAAATATGTTCTGCAGTGAGAAGAAATAGAGCATAGTAAAGGAGACTTGAGTGGATTACCTAATACATTAAACACACACACACACACAGCATGGAGAGATAAAGTGACTTGCCCAACTTGATCCAGTAGGAAAGGATCAAGTCAGAATGGGAATTCAGGCCATATGCTGTCAGAGTCCACGCTCTCAACTGCAGTACATGGACAACCAATGGCACCAGCTGGCCACCTTGCCTTGCTTGAGTGCTGGAACGACAAGGCAGCCCACCTCCTTCCATAGACAGTACCCTGAGCATGCTTGCTTTTCAGGGACCCAGGCCCCAAGTGCAGTGAGGACCAGAGAGATGACAATGTCATGGTTGCATCTAGCATCTCAAAAAATTGAATCTGTGTTGAGTCACATCAACCCAGTACATCTGAATTTCAGTGACTTTGTTTCAATGGAAAGAGGTTAATAAACATGTGCCTACTTGTTCCCTTAATTTTTTTTCTTAATTTTGTATTGAGGTATAACTGATTAACAAACAATGCTGTGATAGTTTCAGGTGAATAGTGAAGGGACTTAGCAGTACATATACATGGATCTATTCTTTCCAAAACTCCCCTCACATCCATGTGCCTACCTATTTTTGCTACAGTATTCTGTCTCTAGTAATAGATACCAAAGAAAACCACCCGTAACTCTAAAGTAAATTCATGTATGTATGCATATATATATATAATGAAAACATAATTTCTGCCCCCAGAGCTACAGAATGGTCAACTGCACAGCATTGTAGAACTTACTCTATGCCTAAATCACCTACATTCAAGTAGGTCAAAGTTTCCATTTTCTCCAGGGACTTTGGGTGGAACTTTGTTCAATGTTTTAGTATCTGGGAAACCCTTGAAGTGATTTCCATGGGGAATGAGACACTCTTCTACAATGATAAATGCAAATTTAAGTCTGAGAGACAGAAAACAGTTCAAGGATTTCAAATGGCAATTTTCATGTTTCAACAATCTTAAGAGACACTGTCAGATCCAGGGTCCTCTGCGATAAGTGCTGCAACTAGGATGTCACAGGACTGCCTGAGATTAAGAGAATGTAAATGGCTGGTCCCATCCATCAATCCAGGACAGAAGAGAGTGAGATCTCCATCAGTGACAAAGGCCCCTTTGGGAAATGCTGTGGAGTGACCCTGTTCCTATACATCTCTCTCCACCCACAACCGTCTTGCATCCAACTTCTCTGTGTTTGCACCTGATGTTCCCCTCAGAGACGCTCATCCTGCTGCTTTTCCACTTCCTCACAGCCTATTCATGCATCACAGTAATGGTTTTCCACCTCCTCAAAGAAGCCCCCCTTCTCCCTTTGAGAGCCCTGCCCACCTCTGCATCTCTAGCGCCCACAGATTGGGACTGAGTGGGTCTCAAAATTTTAATGTATATATGCTTTCTCCCTAAAACTCCATGTATACTTGACAGAGGAACTCACTCACTTCACCCATATTTATTGAGCATCTGTAATAGTACCAGAAAGAGTTTGAAACACTATAGATCTATAGAGAAAGATTTGAGCCAGTTAGGTGGGGTCACTGTTGTCATAGAACTTGTGATAGAACAGCCATGTATTTCCCATCTGCTCCACACACGTGCATTGAAAGCAATCAAGAAATACCTGATGATTGATTAATGTCTCTTCTTGCTCAAAAATAATGACTTTGAGATCCTGTGCTGTACCAGGCAAGGTGCTGAACCCTTAGATTTCTGGGGTGAACAAAAAATAAGCAGTGCCCATGCTGAGGAAGCTTACAGTTAAGTCACTCATTTAGTTTATGGGCTTCCCAGGTGGCGCTAGTGGTAAAGAACCCACTTGTCAATGCAATAAAGGACACAGGTTTGATCCCTGGGGAGGGAAGATATCCTGGAAGAGGGCATGGCAACACACTCCAGTATTCTTGCCTGGAGAATCCATGAACAGAAGAGCCTGGCAGGCTGCAGTCCATAGGGTCACACAGAATTGGACATGATGAAAGTGACTTAGCACACAGGCACACACATATACAGTTTATGGAAAGATTTCTATAGAATGAATGCAACTTCTCACCTACAGTTCCTTAGCTTCCACACAAACAGAACTGCTTCTACTTTAAAATCGTAGTTAATCCACACAAATGTGCGTGGTGGGCATGACCCTGCAGGTGAAGATACTGACATTCACAGAGGTTAAGTGACTTCAGCCAGTGAGTGAGTTAGAATTCCATTGACTATGGTTGTACCATTAGCCGCCTTTCAGGGAGACTGACAATGCAATGTCCACATCTTCCAGGGAAGTGTGATCTCTCACTGAAGCTAAAACACTCTAGAAAAGAACTGTGCAGCCTCAGTAGACCTGGGAGATCTGGAAGTCCCAGATGAGTCTGCTGAAGTCTGCTGAATCCAAACGCCAAAGACCATCCCCAGACATCTGGGATTGATGCTCTTATTTTTGAGGATCAAAATGTGTGCCTCTGACTTTCACCAAGTCAAATAATGTGAAGGTGGAGCTGACGTCCTCATGCAGATTGGCAAATATTACAGAAAAATAAAGGAGTCGGAATGTTGGTTATGTCAGGAAGCAGGGGTTTCTGTATAAAAGAAAGAACATGAAGACTCTAGACTGAAGAGGTCAAGTTAAAATCTTGTGGTACAGAATTAGACTTATGACATACAGAATAGACTTAATTTATCAGTTCTGTTCTTTGAAAGGACCTAGAAGCTTTTGGGAAGTGCTCAGTTTTTCTGTGCAAAATGTCTTTATCAGTTTATGTCCAAAGATTTTTAAGTATATATATTGGCTAGGGTTATCTGTCAGAGGATAGGTGGAGACAGGATTTCTGTCAATTATTAAATAACTTACTGTTCACAAAATACTTTAAGTAATGTAGAGGAAACTCTGCAACATAATGGACTATCCTCAAATTACATCTTCATTTCACAATTACATTATGATTATACTTCCAAGAGCCTGATAGAGTCATGATAAGGTAACCCAAGTAGTTTGTGTTACAAACAAAAGAGGTCTTTTTGTCTCTGCTATGGGATAATTACTGTACCAATAAAAGATCCGAGAGTTCTCCAGGCTCTGCCTCAACTTGGTGAATAGAACATCAACAGTAAGGAATCCTTGTATCATTGCTTCAGCCAGAAAAATACCTAGTTTTAGTTGTGGGCTTGATTTGATTTTCTCTTGGATTTCTAGCTCATTCCTGAGCAGAAGGGTGCATTGCATTTTGTCTTAGCAATATTTCTTGTTTATTCTCATAATTCTATTTAATGAAAAACAAAACTTGGCCCAGACTCTCAGAGTCCTATGACTCTTCGTTGAGAACAAATGGATTTGAGACACAAATCTATGGTGGTAATGGGGGAAACTATCAATGTATTTGAAAGTCAGCAGGTATAGTGGGGAACAAAGTAATGAAGAGTTACAGATTCAGCCTTGGGTTCCAGCCTCCTTACTTCTTGTGAGTAAGCTTTGGAAAATTATATAACTGCATGGGGCCTTTGTCTCCTCGGCTGTAATCTTCCTAGGGTTTTCTGGAAAGATTGAAGTTCAAGTATACAAAATATTCTGCATATGATAGTACCCAGTAAATATTCTTTCTTTCTCTATCTTTTCTGAGCTGTAATATTACAACTTTCTCATAGATTTTTGAAGAGGAGTTTGTCACACTTATCTATGTATTTGTCTACATATAATACATATATCCATACATATATTACAGGTAATGTGTTTGTAGAGTTCTACTTCACACAGAATTTGTAAGTTTGTCACTTTCAAATTTAATGTTTTTTACAATCTTTCTCTTTTTCTTTATTTATAACAGTTCAACCTGAATAATATTCTTCCATAACTCACATGAGCAAAGCGTGGATGAATCATTGGTTGTCCTCTTTTTCACCTTCCCAGGCCCAGCAAAGTTCTTCCCATAATTAATCCACTGCAAGAGTCCTTGACAAAGAGAGACAAACCTTCTCAAGCAGAGATGCTGTGTTCAACCTCACGTTTATATTGACTCCATTTTAAAAAGCTATGATTCCTCTGGAATCATACTTCTGGACACTGCTGGCATAAAATAAATATTATTAATAACTTTTATATAAACTAAGATCATGGCTTCTGGTCCCATCACTTCATGGCAAATAGATGGAGAAACAGTGGGAACAGTGGCTGACTTTATTTTGGGGGGCTCCAGTTGGACTGTGAAGAAAGCTGAGCACCGAAAAATTGATGCTTTTGAACTGTGGTGTTGGAGAAGACTCTTGAGAGTCCCTTGGACTGCAAGGAGATCCAACCAGTCCATCCTAAAGGAGATCAATCCTGGGTGTTCATTGGAAGGACTTACACTAAAGCTGAAACTCCAATACTTTGGCCACTTCATGCAAAGAGTTGACTCATTGGAAATGACTCTGATGCTGGGAGGGATTGGGGGCAGGAGGAGAAGGGGAATGACAGAGGATGAGATGGCTGATGGCATCACCGACTCGATGGACATGAGGTTGGGTGAACTCCGGGAGTTGGTGATGGACAGGGAGGCCTGGCATGCTGTGATTCATGGGGTCGCAAAGAATCGGACACGACTGAGTGACTGAACTGAACTGAACTGGAAATCACTGCAGATGGTGATTGCAGCCATGAAATTAAAAGACGCTTGCTCCTTGGAAGGAAATTTATGACCATCCTGGACAGCGTATTAAAAAGCAGAGACATTACTTTGTCAACAAAGGTCTGTCTAGTCAAGGCTGTGGTTTTTCCAGTAGTCATGTATGGATGTGAGAGTTGGACTATAAGAAAGCTGAACACTGAAAAATTGATGCTTTTGAACTGTGGTGTTGGAGAAGACTCTTGAGAGTCCCTTGGACTGCAAGGAGATCCAACCAGTCCATCCTAAAGGAGATCAGTCCTGGGTGTTCATTGGAAGGACTAATGTTGAAGCTGAAACTCCAATACTTTGGCCATCTGATGCGAAGAGCTGACTCATTGGAAAGACCCTGATGCTGGGAAAGGTTGAGGGCAGGAGGAGAAAGGGACAACAGAGGATGAGATGGTTGCATGGCATCACCGAATCAATGGACAAGGGTTTGGGTGGACTCCAGGAGTTGGTGATGGACAGGGAGGCCTGGCGTGCTGTGGTTCATGGGGTCGCCAAGAGTTGGACACGACTGAGCGACTGAACTGGACTGGCTATCAGTTCAGTTCAGTTCAGTTCAGTCGCTCAGTCGTGTCCGACCCTTTTGTGACCCCATGAATCACAGCACACCAGGCCTCTCTGTCCATCACCAACTCCCGGAGTTCACTCAAACTCATGTCCATCGAGTCGGTGATGCCATCCAGCCATCTCATTCTCTGTCGTCCCCGTCTCCTCTCACCCCCAATCCTTCCCAGCATCAGACTCTTTTCCAGTGAGTCAACTCGTCGCATGAGGTGGCCAAAGTATTGGAGTTTGAGCTTTAGCATCAGTCCTTCCAATAGGGATGCCTTAAATATGGACTTCTTTGGATGCAGTTTTCTTAGGGAGAGAATTCAGAGATTTGAAAGACAAAATTCATCTTTACTATAGATACCTTGGTGGAAGATGTCATGTTAGGAGAGAATTTGGCTGAGTCTCTAGTTTCTCTCCACTTTCCATTCATTTATTCTTTTGTCCTTTCATTTTTATTTTTCCCCTTATGGTATATCTTTAAATATTTTTGAAGCTATTGTGATGTACCAAGACCTTTGAAACACACGGATAAACAGACTACTCGTTTTTAAAAGGTTAATTACCAAAAATCAATTTCCAGGTGTTTAAATGTTAATGATTTGAAAGACATGAAAATATAGATGGGTAAATCACTATATTTCTGATGGTATCCATACAAAATTATCATGGAGGGGTTGGTAAAACTCTGCCTTTTTTATGCTCTTGTCTTAGAAATACATTACAACTGGTAGAAAACTCAAATGATGTTTTAAATAACTTACCTGGTTCCAAGTGATGCAATAGTCTCTAAAGGATACTTGTTTTTCAAGGATTTAAGAAGATGACCTTGTGCATTTCAACTCTACATCAATATGAAATCCCTAATCTCAACGTGGCTTGCAAATTGCAAACCATGGATAGATTTCTGTTTTAAAAGGTAGTCACAGATCAGATTCCAAATTGGAAAAAATATTTGTAACTTAAATCAGGCAGGAATAGTATCCCTCATATGAAGACAATCTTCTAAAAATAGAAAATACAAGTAAGAATTCTATAGAAATATGCGAAGGAAAGATAATTAATTCAAAAAAGAAATGCAAAATCCTGTAAGTATACGAAAAGGTGCTTAACCTTGATCATAACAGAAATGCAGATTAAAACTACAGTGACATGCTAGTTGTCACCTTTCAAGTTGGCAAAAATCCAAATAATGACATTCTCTATTGGCAGCTCTCTGGAGACGTAGGTATTTCCATGCCTTGTTGGGGGAAATGCAAAAATATGATGAATACGGAAGAGAAATTGGCAATATCTAGCAAATTACTTAGGTATTTAACATTGACACAGAAAGCCCACTCTAAGTATCTTACTACAAAGATACACAAAGAAAAATATAAAAAGAAATATGTAGAAAAACATTTTTGTAACACTATTTGTAATAGGAAAGGCTGGGGGAAAATGGCCATTAAGATTGGACTTTAAATACTAACATGTAGGTGTAATGCAAGTATGAGAAATATGTGATACATAAAATGTACTCTAAGGTGATAAAAATCAAGGTCTGTAGTATGTAAGAAAAGGAATAGATACAAATACACAGATACACATATAATTTGACATATTTTTTAAGGCTACAAAAGGGGAGAAACATGAGAGAAGAAACATAAAATCTCAGCTCTCTGGATTGAATATGCCTTGTGTTATAGGCTTGACTCTCTAAACATCACAATCGTAATACTTATGAAACAAAATTAACTTTTTGAAAGGACTTCCTAAAATCAGCACGAAGACTAAAGCAAATTAACTGCGTATTAAATGTTTGACATTAGTACATCAGAGAAGGCAATGGCACACTACTCCAGTACTCTTGCCTGGAGAATCCTGGGACGGAGGAGCCTGGAGGGCTGCAGTCCATGGGGTCGCTAAGAGTCGGACACGACTGAAGCTACTTAGCAGAAGCAGTAGCAGCAGCATGCTCAGTCATGTTCGACTCTGCAGCCCCATGGACTGTAGCCCGCCAGGCTCCTCTGTCCATAGCATTCTCCAGGCAAGAATACTGGGAGTAGGTTGTCATTTCATTTCCTCCTCCATGGGATCTTCCCAACCCAGGAATTGAACCCACATCTCCTGCACTCGCAGGTAGATTCTTTACAACTGAGCCACCTGGGAAGCCTGACATAAGCACAGATGGGGATTATTTCAAATAAGTTTAAAACACATGGTTTTACTGTACATCTCTGATAAGATATACAAAGTCAACTCCAAAAAATCCTCAACTTTTTTTTGGTAATTGTTTTTTGTGGTAACGTTGGTGCTGTTATTATGAGACTGTTGTATTTGAGGATGGGCATCAAATACGCCTGGCATGCTGCGATTCATGGGGTTGCAATGAGTCGGACATGACTGAGCAACTGAACTGAACTGACCTAATATACAGTGATGTTAGCAACAACATTGGGAACCAGGAATTTTGACATAAGAGTAAGGAAACAAAGACACACTACTGAAGACATCAAGTTTTAAAGTAATTAAAGTAGTAGTCATAAATTAAAATTCATAGTGTATTTCTATAAAACAGTGTATATCTTAGTTCTATTGCTTGCATTTATCTTAGTTCTGTTATTTGCAAACAACTAGAAGTAACGGTCAACTCAATAGCAATGATGGAGAAGGCAATGGCACCCCACTCCGGTACTCTTGCCTGGAAAATCCCATGGATGGAGGAGCCTGGTGGGCTGCCATCTATGGGGTTGCACAGTGTCGGACACGACTGAAGCGACTTAGCAGCAGCAGCATCAATAGCAATGAGGGCTTTTGGTATAATAAATGTGGTCTCTAGGTATTGTCTCCCATTAAATAAGAAAAATTAAAAAAGAAAAAAAAATACTTTTGGTACAAGATAAGGTCTCAATCATCATGTTGTGCCGGAAAACAAGGGGGCTGTCAAAGGTTAGTAGGATCAGAAGAACTCAAGAGCGAAATTGAGCCCAAAGGCAGTGAGATAATAAAAGATCATATCTGCAATGGAATGAAACACATCACATACACTTGAACCCATCCATGAGGTCAGAATTAGATTTGAGAACAACAGAACATTAGTTCAGTTCAGTTCAGTCGCGTCCGACTCTTTGCAACCCCATGAATCACAGCACACCAGTCCTCTCTGTCCATCACCAACTCCCAGAGTTCACTCAAACTCATGTCCATCGAGTCAGTGATGCCATCCAGCCATCTCATTCTCTGTCGTCCCCGTCTCCTCCCACCCCCAATCCCTCCCAGCATCAGTCTTTTCCAGTGAGTCAACTCTTCGCATGAGGTGGCCAAAGTATTGGAGTTTCAACTTTAGCACAGTCCTTCCAATGAACACCCAGGACTGATCTCCTTTAGAATGGACTGGTTGGATCTCCTTGCAGTCCAAGGGACTCTCAAGAGCCTTCTCCAGCACCACAGTTCAAAAGCATCAATTCTTCAACGATCAGCTTTCTTCACAGTCCAACTCTCACACCCATATACGACCACTATGTATGGGTGTGAAAAACCATAGCCTTGACTAGACGGACCTTTGTTGTCAAAGTAATGTCTCTGCTTTTTAATGTGCTATCTAGGTTGGTCATAGTTACTTTTGGATAATTTTAGGGAACCAATTTCTTCATTTTGATTACTGATTAATATAGGAAAGGAATGAAGGCTTTCCTGTATAAACTGTACCTCTTAGTAACAGAGTAGTTGATAAGGGACAGTTTCTTTTCATAGAATATCCCAATTAGTCACCCAGTTAGTCGCTGAAGATGGAATGATGCAATAGTAGCAATTTGTACACTGTGTGAAATAATACATCCAAGAAATGATCAATATTTGTTAATGTCACAGAGAGACAAGCAGGCATTAAGTCCCTTCCAATAGATGTACAGGATACCTATGAAATTGTCTTGCCAAAAAGCCAAAATCAAACCTGAGTCTGGTCAAGCCTCTGAATCTAATTTCCAGCTTAGAGAAAATAGAAGAGGGAGAGAAGCATGTTCAATGACACCAAATCAACATAATCTAAAACGTGAGAAATTCTTTAGGACAAAGGATCTGTTTTTTTCAACAAATAGATTAGAGAATCTGAGGAAGACAAAGAGGATAGGGTGAAGAAGGAGGATTCAGAATGGGTGGGAGGGGAAGAGAGAGAAAGAGGGAAGTTTGCTTGTAGGATCATGGTTGTGTTGGCATCATCGTCTTTTGCTTTTAGAGACAGAAAGGGAGATATTTACAGATAAAATACTTTGGTGTCTGGAACCTGCTTCAAAATTACCCCAGATAAGGAAAGTGGGTAGGGTTATAGATGAGGCAGAGATTGCAGTGAACTGATATATTCTGAAATTGAGTGATAGAATCACGGGGGCTCATTATACTCTTCCTTATTCTTTTATGTGTGCTTGATCTTTTCCATATTTAAATCACAGTTTTAAAAAGTATTAAGAGATTTCATGGCAACATTTATGAATTTAAGAATGACAGTTCTACTTTTAAACGTCTCAGTGGGACCCTCTGTGCTTTTCAGGTTGAATTCCACACCATCTAACATGGCTTTTCACGGTCAGACCTTAGTGTGTACTCACCATTGTCTTGACTGTATTTCTGCCCCTGATTTAGGCAGAATTCATTCATTTCTCTCTCTTTTCATCACACCCTGTACATTCAATGGGCTTCCCAGGCGGTGCTAGTGGTAAAAGACCTGCCTGCCAGTGCAGGAGACAAAGGAGACACAGGTTCGATCCTTGGATCATGAACATTCCCTGGAGGAGGGCATGGCAACCCGCTCCAGTATTCTTGTCTGGAGAGTCCCATGGACAGAAGAGCTTGGTGGGCTACAGTCCACAGGGTCACAAAGAGTCAGACACAACTGAGGCGACTTAACACATACATTCGACAGTTATTTCTTCACTTAAGTATTTTAAAAATTCTTTTTTCTAATGTAAGCCAGATACCATGCAGGTACTAGGGGTGTTGAAGTAACCTAATCCATGCCCTCTTAACCTATAGTCTGGTGGAAGATCTCTTGAAGTGTGATGAATGCAATAATGAGAGAGGTAAGGGACCTAGAAAACATTCACTGGGAAAAGCCAATCTAATCTGGAGCAAAGACATACTCATGGAACCCCTCACCCAGCACTGAATTTGCGTCCGTACGTTTCTGCATCCCCACTCCACCTTGGAAACTCCTTGGGGTTATCCTAAAATTTCTTACTGATTATGTGTACTTTCTTTTCAGATCCTCAATGCAGTTCTTCAGAGTAGGTACCAGCATTTCCCCTTAGATATGATAAAAATCAAGGTTCAGAGAGGTAAGATCCATCGTACCTAGGCAATAAGAAGGCTTGGTCTGTCTGCTTGATGCCAAATTCTAAGCACTCTGTAGTGCCCCATGCTGCCCCTGGAGCATGGACTCAAAACTGAGGAATTCCCAAGAGGCCCACTGATCCGTGTAAATGTCAAGTGGCCAGCTCTCATTCAGTTCAGTTCAGTTCAGTCGCTCAGTCGTGTCCAACTCTTTGCGACCCCATGAATCACAGCACGCCAGGCCTCCCTGTCCATCACCAACTCTCGGAGTTCACTCAGACTCATGCCCATTAAGTCAGTGATGCCATCCAGCCATCTCATTCTCTGTCGTCCCCTTCTCCTCTGCCCCCAATCCCTCCCAGCATCAGAGTCTTTTCCAGTGAGTCAACTCGTCTTATGAGGTGGCCAAAGTATTGCAGTTTCAGCTTTAGCATCAGTCCTTCCAATGAACACCCAGGACTGATCTCCTTTAGAATGGACTGGTTGGATCTCCTTGCAGTCCAAGGGACTCTCAAGAGTCTTCTCCAACACCACAGTTCAAAAGTATCAATTCTTCGGCGATCAGCTTTCTTCACAGTCCAACTCTCACATCCATACATGACCACGGGAAAAACCATAGCCTTGACTATTAGAAAGCAGAAATAGAACCATCCTGGTCCCAAGAGTTATTCTTGTGTCGGTTGATTGGATTCCTCTTCTCAGTAGGAAAAGCACTCTAGGACAGTCATATCAATATCCAATTAATATTAAAAGGCTATAGGAAGACCCTTGTGGTTCAGATAGTAAAGAATCTGCCTGCAGTGTAGGAGACTTGGGTTCAATCCCTGGGCCTAGAAGATCCCCTGCAGGAGGGCATAGCAACCCACTCCAGTATTCTTGCCTGGAAAATCCCATGGACAGAGGAGTCTGGCAGGTTACAGTCCATTGGATCACACAGAGTTGGACACAACTGAGTGACTAACATTTTCACATCTTCATAGGAAGACCATGAAGCCCAAATGAAAGGAAATGAATACCTAAGGCACTGGTTCTCAACCAAGGACAATTTTTACCCTCTAGGGCAAATGTCTGGAGACATTTTCAGTCATCACAACTTGTAGGGAGTGTGCTGGTGGTATTTGATGGATAGAGACTGAGAATGCTGCTAGATATCCTGTAATCACAGGACAGTCCCTACAGCAAAGAAATAGCCAACTCAGAATCTCACAATGCTGACCCCAAGATCCAAGCAGTAGGGTAATAAGCTGACCCACCTGTCTTCACTACAACATATGGTGGAGGCAGATGGTTAGAGCCCCTTTTTCCCCAGTAAAGATTGAAGGAGGAAGAGAGACCATGTTGCCATTTTCCCTCCATGACATCCGTTTAGTGAAGTCATTTGTATCCATCTCCTTTTCATCAGAAATAGAGGTTTTAGAGAATAGTTTATATTATTGAAATGAAACTCTAATATCAAAAAATGTAGGTGGTAATCCCACTCGCTGAATATACTTATATTGATTTTTTTCGTGTTCTTGTCCAGTTCTTTTCTTTTGTTCCTTCAGAAAGGGTGATATGGAGTATTGGTTAAGAGTTCCAGAGCAGAGGTCAGGATATCAGAGTCCGCTTACCAGCTCTGTCACTTTAGACAAGTAACTTTATATCTCCAAGTCCAAGTTTGCACATCTGTGAATGGGATGCTAACCTCGTGGGGCTCTTACGAAGATTCAATAGGATAATCAGTGCAAAGTGCTTAACAAAGTGGCTGGCAATGAAGAATGCTATTTAAATGTTAGTTATTATTTTTCATGTTTATAATCACAGTATATATCCCATTAAATATTCCTCTTATTTTCCATTTAATCGAATATATAATTGCTTACTATATATTCTACATTGCTACGAAGTTGTCATAATTAGAATGTTTAGTAAGTCATCTAGGCAATGGATATGTCACTATTTATTTAACTTGCCTTAGGTTGGACGTTAAGACTGCCTCCAACTTTAAAGGGGCTTCCCTGGTGGCTCAGACAGCAAGGAATCTGCCTGCAATGCAGGAGACCCAGAGTCGATCACTGAGTCAAGAAGATCCCTTGGAGAAGCTAATAGCTACCCACTCCAGTCTTTCCTGGAGAATTCCAACTTGAAACACATACACAAATTAGCATCTTCATATATGCACCTTCTCCTGCATTTCAGATTGTTAAACCCAGAAAAGCTTTCGAGAATGTTGTTTACCAGATAGGAATGTATTTATACCTATTGACAGATTGCTTCCAAAAAGAGACTTATAAAAATTTATTGCCATCAGTGATATAAAAGTATGGCCATGTCAATGTATCTTTTGTGTTATCTTTTTCTATCAAAATAAAAGATGCAAAATAATATGTCATGGCTCTTCTTAGCAGTCTGTTTATTATTCAGGATAAACCTTTTAAATGTTTGTTCACTGGATGGATTTCTTCTTGCATAATGCTCAGTATTTGTGTCATTTCTTTATGTGTAATTGGCATGTTCTTTCTTAATGATTTATTGAGGACTCTTTGTATATAAATTACATTAATACTATTTTTCATTAATTACTCTGGTGTACTGTCTTCCTTTGAAAATCATGAAACAAGAGTTATTTCTCCTCTTACATGCTAAGGGCAGGTACATTTTGTTGCATCCATGTCTGTGTCCATGTGGAAAGTATTCTAGCCAACTCTTGTTTCTCATTTCTAAGGAGTCTGTCACATCATTCCTGATCTTTCAGAGTCAGAGCCTTTTCATCTGAGTCCATTCTCCTACACACTCCATCCCCCTGAAATTGCACCAGAACCCATGATCAGATTGCACCACCACCGATAAACCCTCTGCTGAGCGTTATCTTCCCTCCAGGCATCTGAAATGGTGCTCATGTTCAAGTTCCGAATGTCAACGGACTGTATACCCTTCACCCTCAGTAGATGCTGAGTTTTATGCTCACCCATTACTCTCTGTTCACTGGCACCGATTCACACAGTGCATCAATTTTCTTTCATTTTTGTTTCTCGACTCCTACGGCAAAGTTTAGCACCATAAAATATGTGACATGACTCGATGATGAAGCAGCAGTTTCCTGCTGAAACTTCAGAGCAAGAGGCACTTTTTTTTTTTTTTTTTTAAAGAAAGGAGGCCATTGAGCTACCAGCTGTTCTCCTAAAAATGATGTGGCAGTATTATCCACGCAGATACTCTGCAGTTGTTCCCTGGTCATAATGAAAAGGATTTTATGGGATTTTTTAGGCTCAACTGCATGTGGCTTCCAGGAACTTGCCAGGATAATGAGACATGTAACTTTGTAATGGCTAAACTGAGTCTCGGTGCCATACTTATCCATCGTCAAGGTCAATATCTTTATTGATTCCTTCTACAATTATAGTAATACAGGAAAAAGAAGACAATAGTGTTTTTTAAAAGGTTGCATGACATTAAAATATGCTTCATTCTACTGCCAAATACTAGTAGATATCACTTAAAAGAAGCATTGCCCAGATAAAGAAAAGCAAGAATTCATTTGATCTCACCATATTCCTATGCACAACTTTTCCACAATATTATCCAAGAAGAATTATCAACACCTTAGATGAAGACGTGTACTGGGACAGATTTGATGCTAATGTTAGTCGCTCAGTTGTGTCCGATTCTTTACAATCCCATGGACTGTAGCCTGCCAGGCTCCTCTGTCTGTGGAATTCTTCAGACAAGAATACTGGAGTGGGTAGCCACTCCCTTCTCCGGGGGATCTTCGCCACCCAGGGATCGAGCCTGGGTCTCTTGCATTGCAGGCAGATTCTTTACTGTCTGAGCCACCAGGGAAGCCCAGTGATGCGGGGGTGAGTTGTTATTCCCCAAATGATTTGAATAGCAAAGACAAATAGAATCATTGCTCCAGATGGCACACAGTAGGAATGGCTAGTTTGCACAGAAAAGGACATCATTCTGCATTTACGCATCTACTGTGTGAACACCTGAATTACTGCTGCCTGGTTTGTAAGCACCTCACACAGATGGCAGCCTGCTTTGATCCCCAGTTTCCTTAAAACTCGCTTCTGCTCTGGAGAATGGAGTAGAGGAAGGAGGGGGAAATGACTGCTGAGAAAGGTTTTCTCCACTTCCTTCCCCAAAGATTTGAATTACCAGTGTGTTTGTGGCTCAGTCGTATCCGACTCTTTGCAACCCCATGGGCTATAGCCCACCAAGTTATCTGTCCATGGAATTCTCCAGGCAAGCATACTAGAGTGGGTTGCCATTTCCTTCTCCAGGGGATCTTCCTGACCCAGGGATCGAACCCAGGTCTCCCACCTTGCAGGCAGGTTCTTTAAAGTCTGAGCCACAGGGAAGCCCCCGTGAGCTACCAGGGTTTATGACAAAAACCCTGAGACAAATAAAATAATGAGCAGGGAGGAGACAGAGCCACATAGAGACCATGTAGAAGTCATCCAGTAGGAAGAACTGGGAATCGTCCTTGGCTTACTCTCCTCTGCCTCTCCTCTACATCAAATCACTTAACTAAGCCTTGTGATTTCTATTTCCCAAAACCATCTCTTTCCAGTGCTTCTGCTGCCATTGATCTCCTACCCAGTTTTCACAAGTTGACTCACTGGTTTCCCTGCCTTCTGGCTCCGTCTCACCCTTCATACCCTTCAGTCCAGGCACTGGTGTGATGGTTCTAAAAGACAGATAGACACATTTACTTGATAAAGTTCCTTACATTACAAAGCACAAGTTTTGCTTTATCTTCTGTAAAGAAAAAAACCTCCAGTTACATGTTGGCATTGGAGAAAGTTGTCCAGCTGTGTGGGGGCAGCAGTTCCGGAAATCAAAGCGTTTCTCAGGTATGCATTCCTCAGGGATTCAGTTCAGTTCAGTCGCTCAGTCGTGTCTGACTCTCCGCGACCCCATGAATCACAGCACGCCAGGCCTCCCTGTCCATCACCAACTCCTGGAGTACACTCAAACTCATGTCCACAGAGTCGGTGATGCCATCCAGCCATCTCATTCTCCGTCGTCCCCTTCTCCTCCCGCCCCCAACCTTTCCCAGCATCAGAGTCTTTTCCAGTGAGTCAACTCGTCTCATGAGGTGGCCAAAGTATTGGAGTTTCAGCTTTAGCATCAGTCCCTCCAATGAACATCCAGGATTGATCTCCTTTAGAATGGACTGGTTGGATCTCCTTGCAGTATAAGGGACTCTCAAGAGTCTTCTCCAACACCACAGTTCAAAAGCATCGATTCTTCGGCGATCAGCTTTCTTCACAGTCCAACTCTCACATCCATACATGACCACAGGAAAAACCATTGCCTTGACTAGACGGACCTTGGTCGGCAAAGTAATGTCTCTGCTTTTTAATATACTATCAAGGTTGGTCATAACTTTCCTTCCAAGGAGCAAGCGTCTTTTAATTTCATGGCTGCAATCAGCATCTGCAGTGATTTTGGAGCCCAAAAAACAAAGTCTGACACTGTTTCCACTGTTTTTCCATCTATTTCCCATGAAGTGATGGGACCAGATGCCATGATCTTTGTTTTCTGAATGTTGAGCTTCAAGCCAACCTTTTCACTCTCCTCTTTCACTTTCATCAAGAGGCTTTTGAGTTCCTCTTCACTTTCTGCCATAAGGGTAGTGTCATCTGCATATCTGAGGTTATTGATATTTCTCCCAGCAATCTTGATTCCAGCTTGTGCTTCTTCCAGCCCAGCGTTCCTCATGATGTACTCTGCATATAAGTTAAATAAGCAAGGTGACAATATACAACCTTGACGCACTCCTTTTCCTATTTGGAACCAGTCTGTTGTTCCATGACCGGTTCTAACTGTTGCTTCCTGACCTGCATACAGGTTTCTCAAGAGGCAGGTCAGGTGGTCTGGGATTCCCATCTCTTTCAGAATGTTCCACAGTTTATTGTGATCCACACAGTCAAAGGCTTTGGCATAGTCAATGAAGCAGAAATAGATGTTTTTCTGAAACTCTCTTGCTTTCTCCATGATCCAGCGGATGTTGGCAATTTGATCTCTGGTGCCTCTGCCTTTTCTAAAACCTGCTTGAACATCTGGGAGTTCACGGTTTACATACTGCTGAAGCCTGGCTTGGAGAATTTTGAGCATGACTTTACTAGCGTGTGAGATGAGTGCAATTGTGCGGTAGTTTGAGCATTCTTTGGCATTGCCTTTCTTTGGGATTGGAATGAAGACTGACCTCTTCCAGTCCTGTGGCCACTGCTGAGTTTTCCAAATCTGCTGGCATATTGAGTGCAGCACTTTCACAGCATCATCTTTCAAGACTTGAAATAGCTCAACTGGAATTCCATCACCACCACTAGCTTTGTTCGTAGTGATGCTTTCTAAGGCCCACTTGACTTCACATTCCAAGATGTCTGGTTCTAGGTCAGTGATCACATTATCGTGACTATCTTGGTCGTGAAGATCTTTTTTGTACAGTTCTTCTGTGTATTCCTGCCACCTCTTCTTAATATCTTCTGCTTCTGTTAGGTCCATACCATTTCTGTCCTTTATCGAGCCCATCTTTGCATGAAAAGTTCCCTTGGAATCTCTAATTTTCTTGAAGAGGTCTCTTGTTTTTCCTATTCTGTTGTTTTCCTCTATTTCTTTGCATTGATCACTGAGGAAGGCTTTCTTATCTCTCCTTGCTATTCTTTGGAACTCTGCATTCAGATGCTTATATCTTTCCTTTTCTCCTTTGCTTTTCGCCTCTCTTCTTTTTACAGCTATTTGTAAGGCCTCCTCAGACAGCCATTTCGCTCTTTTGAATTTCTTTTCCATGGGGATGGTCTTGGTCCCTGTCTCCTGTACAATGTCACGAACCTCCGTCCAGAGTTCATCAGGCACTCTATCAATCAGATCTAGTCCCTTAAATCTATTTCTCACTTCCACTGCATAATCATAAGGGATTTGATTGAGGTCATATCTGAATGGTCTAGTGGTTTTCCCTACTTTCTTCAATTTAAGTCTGAACTTCGCAATAAGGAGTTCATGATCTGAGCCACAGTCAGCTCCTGGTCTCGTTTTCGCTAACTGTATACAGCTTCTCCATCTTTGGTTGCAAAGAATATAATCAATCTGATTTCGGTGTTGACCATCTGGTGATGTCCATGTGTAGAGTCTTCTCTTGTGTCCTCAGGGGTACTGGTCCTTAAAGGCACCATCTTTGGGAATACCATAGTGGTCCAGTGGTTAGGACGCTATGCTTTCACTGCCGAGGACCCGGGTTCAGTCTGCGGTCAGGGAACTAAGATCCCACAAGTGATATGGTTCAGCCAAAGAAAAAACCAGAAAGCACCATCTTCATCTTCACCTTCACTTTCAGAGGTGATGTCTAATCCCGATCCACTCAGGGGTCCTGTGGTCTCAATTGGCTGGCTTCACCTTTGATTTTTTGAAAATTTGGTTTAATTGGAGGATATTTGCTTCACAATATATTGTTGGTTTCTGCCATAGAGTTGCTTCTCAACTTTCCCTACTACCAGCTTGTTTCATTTTTCTCAGTACGAGTCAGGTAATTTATCCATCTGCTTTTGAACTTCCCAAATTTTGTAGATGTTCCCCCCTCTTTCATTCTCCATTCTTGTTGTTTAGGCTTTTTAAAGAAACCCTGAGTAGGGGAGGGAAGGGTTGGGAGTTTGAGACTGCTGCTGCTACTGCTGCTAAGTCGCTTCAGTCGTGTCTGCCTCTGTGTGACCCCCTAGACAGAAGCCCACCAGGCTCCCCCATCCCTGGGACTCTCCAGGCAAGAACACTGGAGTGGGTTGCCATTCCCTTCTACAATGTGTGAAAGTGAAAAGTGAAAGTGAAGTCGCTCAGTCGTGTCTGACCCTTAGCGACCCCACGTACTGCAGCCTACCAGGCTCCTCCATCCATGGGATTTTCTAGGCAAGAGTACTGGAGTGGCTTGCCATTGCCTTCTCTGCCAGGAGATAAAAAACCGCTATATATCAAATAGATAAATAATAAGATCTTACCATATAGCATGGGGAACTATATTCAATAGCCTGTACTAAACCATAATGGCAATGAAAAAAACAAACAAGCAAAATGAAACCCTGTATTGTTGTTTAAAGGAGATTTTGAGAGGGAGAGAAAATATGTGTATGTCTTCAATCTACCACCTTTACCTAGACTCCTCCTGTAACTTTTATTTTACATAAATGCAAGAATGTCGTAACAGTCACCCAGATGCCCAAACACATCAATACAGTATTTGTGTGAGGAGGCGAAAGGGATATTTTCAAAATGTAATAAAAAATGTGTTGAGTCACAGTGTTATACAAAAATGAAATTGCTAGAGATCATATTGCATTTTAATACAGAACTTTAGAACATGGCCCTAAAAAAGACGATCAATTTTTATGCTGCTGAAGCAGTAGAGCACACTAATAAAAATAAAAATAAAACATACTAAAGATTCACCCTCACTGTGACATCCAAAGTCAAACTGTTTCTGTTTTCTTCGCAGCTTTTGTTTATTATGAAACATACAATTTCATAACAATTTCATGTCTGAATTGTCTTTGTAACTATCACTTTTAATTGCTGTGGAATTTCCTATTGGATTGATACACCATAGCTTACTAATTCATTCCCAGTTGCTTCCCTAGCATAAATAAAACTCTGTGCATATCATTGAGCTACTGCTGTGGGTGGTCTAATCCAGTTTTACTATAAGTTGTTACTGCATTTTGCATTATCATTTTTAAAAACATGTTTATTTAGTAGTGATGAGTTTGTTTTAGTTATCATTTTTTATTGATGACTTTAAGAATTTAATGATGATGTTTACTATGAAATTACTTCATCTATTGTAGGATGTATTTAGATTTTCTCTCCTTTAACCACTTAGTTATTAGTTTTCTAACCAACTGGAATGAACTCTTCCTTCACTGGACAGATACCCACAACATATTTGCAGGGACATAGAGGATGGGACCCAACCTTTGCCTTCTTTGGGTTCACAAGCTAGTGGGGGTACAGGCTGTAATGAGCTCAGCATGTGATACTGTCAGGAGGAGGGCATGGCTGAGGAAGCCATACGCCTGCCTGGGGAACAGTGTCGAGAGAAAGGTCTAGATAGATGGAACAGGAGAATCAAAGGCAGGGAGGCGAATATTTAGAAAATTCAGGAAATAGAGATATTGTCTTGTCTCCCATTTTGGTGCAAACAGCTTTTCTCATTTTTGCCCTTAAAAATACTTAATATGTTTTCAAAAACAACTCAGTGTTTTATTTTTTCCTGTATTTCTTTATTCATTTCTTTATTTTTGGCTGCACTGGGTCTTCGCTGATGCCGGCAGGCTTTCTTTGGTTGCAGTGAGTAGGCGCCACTCTTCTTTGTGATGCCTGGGCTTCTCATTGCAGTGGCCTCTCCTGTGGCAGAGCACGGGCTCTAGGGCACATGGGCTTCAATAATTTTGACATGAGGGCTCGGTAGTTGTGAAGCTCAGTCTTAGTGGCTCTGAGACGTGTGGGATCTTCCCAGACCAGGGATTGAACCCATGTCCCCTGCTTTAGCAGGCTGATTCTTAATCACTAGACTGCTAGGGAAACCCAATATTTAATATTTTTGAAAGCATATATGTAATCAAATTGGTTGACCATGTTTTAGAGTTGTTACTATTTCTCTAAAAATGAATCCAGCAGGATCTGGGTCATCATGGTTGATTTGTACAAAGACATAATAAAGCTGCTGCAGCTAATACCTCTCCTTAGGGGCAGTTATGCAAACCTATCTTTTTTTTTTTTTTGAACCATAAGCAATCGATAAAGAAGTATTTGATTAAGACAACACCACATTAAGGCTGTATTCTCAAAGTGCCTCTCTGAATGGTGTTGGCTGTCATAAGTTATAATGGCAAACAGCACTGCTGCTCATTATTCTGGGTAAAGAGTGTAGTCATTTGGCTCTTAATGACAGACATGGGATGGGTCTGTAGAGACTTGATCTGGCTCCATTCCTGATGCAGAAATACTCTTAATAGGCAGGCCTTTATAGAATGCTATGATCTTTGATACATCTTCTTCATCTTCTTGTGTTTAGACACGGACAGTCAAATTTTCTACCCCAAGCCCCAGAGGCCTTGATGATTATTGAAACAATACTTTTTCATTAAAATATATGAAAGTGAAAGGGATGTCAAAGATAGGACTTTTTTTTCTTTCTGGAGTTTATAGATCATTTGGGCTGACCATAATACTTTGAAGGCTACATTCAGCTACTACTCTCCTGTCTCTTGCTCATCAGAGTATAAATTCCCAGAGGGCAGACATTATGTCTTCTTCATCCTCATGTCCATAATGAGTGGACTATCATAGAAGCTCAGTGAAAATGCAAGGAGATCACGCCAGTCAATCCTAAAGGAAATAAACCCTGAATTTTCATTGCAAGGACTGATTTTGAAGCTGAAGCTCTAATACTTTGGCCACCTGATGCAAAGACCCAACTCTGGAAAAGACCATCATGCTGGGAAAGATAGAAGGAAGGAAGAGAAGGGGACGACAGAGGATGAGATGGTTGGATGGCATCACCAACTCAATGGACATGAGTTTGAGCAAGCTCTGGGAAATGGTGAAGCCTGGCGTGCTGCAGTCCATGGGGTCACAAAGAGTTGGACATGACTGAGCGACTCAACAGCAACAACAATGAAAATGTATTAACTGGCTGAAAGAAGACAGGCATGAATAGGACATATGTGTGTTACAGCTCTAGTCTTGCTGTGCTATGTGAGTGGTGGAGAGAGGCGTGAGCATTGAGGGGATGGAGAGAGCGTGACCAGCTGGATGGGATGAAAGAAGACTGGTATTGAAGCCAGCTAGTAGCTTGGGCCGAGTAAGCCCAAGGCAAGCAGAGCTGGAAAACAGCCATTGAGGGTTCAGCAAGACTGCAGATAGACCTCAAATCCCAGCCACAGTGACCAGCTCAGATTGACCATAAGTGTGAAGATTGGAGGAGAAAGAAGGGGAGTCCAGTAGGAGATGCCTAAGTTTGGAAGGGCTATGAATAAAGATAAGGAGTGTTTGAATTCTCTCAGTAGGCAATGGGCATACCAATTAAATAAATAAACTAATAAATAAGGAACAGGGGCCCTGCATCATCAGAGTTACACATGTGAGGGGTCATACTTGTGATACTGTGGAAAGTAAAAGAGGAAGAGAAAGCTGGAGAAAAGGAAATCAGTTACCAAACTATTGAAATAATGAACATGCAGTAATATATGTGAAGCTGAAATAGGGCAACCTTCATTGAAATTATAGATTTCATGCATTTATTAGGCAGATGATATACATCACAAACTGCAGGAAAGGCAGTGAAATCTGATGTGGCTTAGCAGGGTGAAGAAAGGCTTTGTGAGAACTAGGTATCTGACTCAAAACCTGAAGGGCAAATGAGCTCTTTAGATAAACAGGTTTGGCAGAAGATGAGGATAGTGGACATATATCAGGCAGAGAGAAGAACCCATTCAGAAGCCTTCTCTTAGTGGGAATAACAGGACATTCTGTGAACTGCACACCAGGTTCTGGTTGGGTGAAAGTGTTAAGTGAAGGGATGCTTGCTGAAGATGAGTCCAGGGCCGGGGTGGACCAGGCACAGATCCTCATGGTAAAGACGTAAGAGGATGACGCAACCGGTTGATTATTTTGAAAAGATTGTCCTTTTTGTTTTGTTTTTTCCACTGGAAAAAAAAAATGGTGTGAAAAGAGTTTCTTGCCTGCAGAATTCCATGGACAGAGGAGCCTGGCAGGCTATAGTCCCTGGGATTGCAAAGAGTTGGACACAACTGAGTGACTGACACCTAAATTCTAAAGAGAGAGTGTAAAGCATCTGCTAGGTGACCACTAAAGATAGCGGATGGTGGTTGTGCTTAAACCAGGTATTGTTGGTGAAGGGGAAGAATTCCACTATTACTTAGGAGGTCAGTTGACTCTGGAGTCAACGATGATTGCTAGTGCCATTAACTGTAATAGGAAATGCCAAAAGGAGACAAGTTCTAGGCAACTAATGTGAGGAAGAGGATGAATTTAATTTTGAACGTGGAGACTTGAGGTGGATTTGATATACTGAGTAGAAAGCCAGGTAAATAAATGATATTTCAAGGTATGTATAAGTTGTAATCATTAAGTTGAGGTAATCCAAGTTCCCAAGGTCATCTGTTCTCTGGGAGATTAAGACTCTTGAGAGTCCCTTGGACTGCAAGGAGATCCAACCAGTCCATTCTAAAGGAGATCAATCCTGGGTGTTCATTGGAAGGACTGATGCTAAAGCTGAAACTGCAATACTTTGGCCACCTCATGCGATGAGTTGACTCACTGGAAAAGACTCTGATGCTGGGAAAGATTGAGGGTGGGAGGAGAAGGGGACGACAGAGAATGAGATGGCTGGATGGCATCACCAACTCTGTGGACATGAGTTTGAGTGAACTCCGGGAGTTGGTGATGGACAGGGAGGCCTGGCAGGCTGTGATTCATGAGGTCGTGGAGAGTCAGACACGACTGAGCAACTGAACTGAACTGAACTGAAGTGTATAGGCAGTAATGTAGGAGCATACTTGCCTATCCAGGGTTGCTGGAAGGGGAATGGAGTCCTGTGGGATAAGTGGGGGACTACATCACAGTTCTGAAACTCTGGCTTCCTAGGAAGCTTGTATGAGCAGGCCGATTCCCCAACTGCAAGGAAGACCAGAAGCTGATGGAGGTGATGCCTCACTTCTAATGCCACCCAGAAAAAAATTTCCAGAGTGGCTTGTGAATCATCTCTGTACTTTTCTTCTATATCATATTTACTAGTACATATAATCTTAGGAGACCAGAAGTCCTGTTCAGGATGGGAAGTTGATGAGCTTACACCAAGAATACACCCTAAGTTTAGGCTGCGTTTGTTTTTCTTTTTAATGACATGTTCTCCTGGAGTAGTATCTGTCCAAATAGCCACATGTCAAAACTCTAGTCCTCAGTATGATGATGTTATTAGGAGCTGGGGCTTTGGGAAGGTAATTATAATTAAATGAGGTCAAGAGGGTGTAGCTGTCATGAATGGGATTCCTGCCTTTATAAGTGTCATGAGAGTGCCTGTTGCTTCTCTCTCTGCCCTCTGCCATGTGAGGACATCACAAGACGTCATCAGTCTGCAATCCAGAAGACCCTCTCCAGAACCTGACCATAGTGGTACCCTGATGTTCTACCCTCCAGAATTGTGAGAGAATAATTCCCATTGTTTATAAGCCACCCAGTCTGTGGCATTTTGTTATAGCAGCTTGAACTAAGACAAATAGGAAGAATGAAACACACCTCCCCCTGAAAAGTCCACAACGTAATTCCAGGGAACTCTGAATACATTACCTTACATGGCAGAAGGGACTTGGCAAATGTGATGAAGGACTTTGAGACTGAGAGATCATTGGGATTATCCAGGTAAGTTCAGTCTAATGACATGAGTTTTTGAAAGTGAAGAATCTTTTCTGGCTGTGGGCAGATGGAGATGTAACAATGGAAGTATGGTCAGAGGGTTGCCGTGTTAACTGTCTTTGCAGACACAGGAAGGGAGCTAGGAGCCAAACAATGTGAGCAGTCATAGAATCTGGAAGAGTCAAGGAAACCGATTCTCTCCTGAAGCTCCAGAAGGAACACTGCCTTGCTAACATCATGCTTTTAGCTCAGATAGACCTATGTTGGACTTCTACTGTATGAAACTGTAAGATTCAAAAAATTCGTGTTAAGTCACCATATTTGTGATAATACATTTTGTAAGAATAATGAGACATTTGAAGTTGCATGGTGGGCTTAGTAGGAATCATTTGACACAGGGTTTAGGTGGCTGTGTTCAGTGAAACTGTAATTCTAGCCCTGCCATATGGCAGCAGCCAGTTACCCTCGCAAGAGTCAGGGTTCTCTCCTTGGAGCTAGTGTATAAATAACATTTGGTTTTAACCTAAACGATACCACACCTGGAACATAAACACTCAGAGCACATACCTTTATGAATGTGACATTTATGAATAAATCATCAACAAAATAGAGTGACCTGTCAATAAGGAAGGTTGAACAGATTGTGCTGAGATCAATAAATGAATCAATATGGTTGTGGCTGAGGAGTAGTGGCATGGTTAAATACACTGATTACAGAGAGACAGAGTCACAGTTCTCTCTCTTATATGTTTATATATAAGTAAATATATATAGATATATATATTTGCATATATATAAGTAAAACTTATATATATAAGTTTTACTGGAGAATTGTGATTCTCTCTGTCTGTGTAGAAATATATATATATATATATATATATATATATATATGTATAAAAGAAAATTGCAATCAACAGTAGCAGCTTTTGCTTGATTTGGACAAAGAGGAGCTACTGTGGGCAGCATGATTGGAAGGATATTCTAGATTCATCCATTCCTGGAGAAAATACTAATGGCCAGTAGCCAATCATAAAATGGCTTTGTGATTAGAAGACAGTTGCAGATAGCTCTTAGCTTATGTATGCATGGGGTTTCTCTGGTGGCTCAGACTGTAAAGAATCTGCCTGCAATGCAGGAGACCAGGGTTCAATCCCTGGACTGGGAAGATCCCCCAGAGAAGGGAATGGCTACCCACTCCAGTTTTCTTGCCTGTAGAATTCCATGGACTGAGGATCTGGCGGGCTGCAGTCTATGGGGTCACAAAGAGTCAGACGTGACTGAGGGTGTAATACTTTCACTTTCACTATGCATGCGTGCGTTTTGTTGGTGGTGTCTGCTTGCTTGCTTGTTGGCTCTCACTGCTTTAGGGGAGGTGTACTTTCTGAAGCCACACCCTCTCCTCCTCTTTCGACTTCTCTGTTTCCATCTTGAGCCCTGACTCAGCTCCATCAGTGTCCTCCCATGGTCATTGCAGGAGAGACTGAATTCCAGAGCAGGGTCCACCTGGATCCCACAGGGAATCAGTAATAGAATGGAGCTCACTGCTTGTGCTTCCCTACAGTTCTCTGTGGTGTAGACTTCTGATTTTTAGGGGGTTTAAAATAGGGGAATGATTAATTGGAAAAAAAAACTTTCTCTTGATTATACTGATCATTTTTATAAAAATCTATGTATGTGATGAATATTTAAAGACTTTCTTCTTGCCAGGGGGTAGGCTAGGAAAGAAAAAGCCAGCAAAAGAGAAGAGAACCCAGTGGTGGAGCAGATATACAGATATAGAAATAAATAAGGACAGGAAAACTTAAAGCTAAGACCCCAATATAGGAGTGAAGGACATGAACAAAACAATTCACAACAAAGGATTTATAAATGACTTATAGGCCCATGTGGGTTAGTAGGTAGGTTTCAGCCTCTAATAAAAATGAAAAAGGAGGCTGTTACAAAAACGAGAGGAAATTTTTCACCCATCTAATTAACACACATTAAAAATTTAATAGACAGGAGAGAAGAGAAAATGATGCTTAAAAGAGTTTGGCTTAACTTTCTTTCCTGCACTTCTCTAGGGAGCATTAATTAGCACAACCCTTTTAGAAGCGCTTTAACAATACGTATCACAATAAGCATCACGGGCCTTTAAAACATTCCTACCTTTTGGCCCATTAATTCTTCTTCCAGGATACAAATAAAGATGAACTAATCCTGAAGAGCACAAGAAGTTCATGCATACTTTATTGAAATTATGCTTAGAATAGTAATACACTGAAAACAACCTATGTGTCCAGGGTATTAAAGTTGTATCTGTGAAAACCATTTGAAAAACAGATTTTTCTTATTGTTCAATTCAAAATAAAAGTGTTTATAATCAAAGCTTCATTGAAATATGCATATAAAGAGAGCATCAGGATTATAAAACTGCTTTATAAAACTTGAATAGCATCATGAGTGATTATACTTCATTTTTTCCTTTTCCTTTCCCAGATTTTACATAGGTAATCCATATTACTGTAATAATTAGGAGGAGACCTTATATAAAACAAAAAATGGAATTGATTGTGAAGTCATTATATGGCAAATCATGGATGAGGCCCCAAATAAAGAAACTTCCACGTGTCTTCAGCAGGTTGGGGGTAAAGAGAAAGGCATTTCATGGTGCCCCCTGAATCACACCCATAGAGGAAACCCCAGACCTAGTAATCATTTGTAATATAACAGCACCAAAGAGGTCTCTGAAATCTGTCCTGACCCAGCAGGAGACAAGCAAAGTCATTTTGGAAGAAACTGAATTTATATTGGATGAGAGCACGTCACAGTCATCACCAAAGCAAATTGTCTTAGAATTGTAGCCGATGAATGTCCTGTCCTCCAAAAACCAGATTCTGAATGACTGGAAAGGGAAGGAATTCTAGGCAATTAGCTTGTCAGTTCTCCTCTCAAGGGATGTTAACTCCATGAGAGCATGAACCTTTGCTGTCGGGTCCACCTTTGTCATATCCAGGTCTGGAGCATACTAAGTGCTTTAAGTGCTCAAGGACTGCAAGCTGAATGAACTAGTAAACTCAGATGCTTGGGCCAGAAACCTTGGCGCCTTCTTGAGTTTTCTCTAGCCTCAGCTTCATAACCAGCCCATCCCTCTGGTTCTTTCTTAAAATGCATCTCCATCCATCACCTCTCTCCCTTCCACCTCCTATCCCTCCATCCCTCCATCTCTCTTGTCTGGAGAATTTCAGCAGCCTCCAGTCGAGCTTTCCCCATCTCAGCCTCTTCCTATGCATTCTCTACCAATCAGCAAGATTGATGACCTGAAAGCCCAAGCATATCAGCTTGTTCTCTTGCCTGATTTCTCCAACTGCCTCATCTCCTCTCATGCTCCTTGACTGCCTGTGTTGACTGCCACCTCCTATGCCCTCCTAGTTCCCTGCCCATGCCACCCTCCCCCTCATTCACCATGCCATGATTGCTCTTCTTCCAGGCCTCCTAAGTTTCTTCAATAACCAAACTCCTTCCCTTGCAAGGTCTGTTTCAGTGTTTTTCCTTTGGACTTAACCCCACTTGGGTTTCAATTTAAATCACCAGTCTTCAAAGATACCTGTCTTGTCCACCTAGTTAAAGAAGCCTCCATTATTTTTGTTCAGTCATGTCCGATTCTTTGCGATTCCATGGACTGTAACCTGCCAGGTTCTTCTGTCCATGGAATTCCCCAGGCAAGAATACTGGAGTGGGATGCCATTCCTTTCTCCAGGGGCTCTTCCCAACCCAGGGGTCAAACCCGGATCTCCTACACTGCAGGCAGATTCTTTACCATCTGAACCACAGGAAACCCCATTATTTTCCTTATAGCTCTCACTCTTTCTTGCCTTGCATAGCATTTGTGGCAATTTGCAATTATATATAGTTACACTTATAGTCTGTTTCTCCCACTTGAATGGCACCCCTTGGACAGGGACCATTATCAGTCAATTTTACCATTGCATCCTGGTGTCCAAGTGCATCCGTCCGTCTGTTCAGTCGCTCAGTCGTGTCCGACTCTTTGCGACCCCGTGGACTGTAGCCTACCAGGCTTCTCCGTCCATGGGATTCTCCAGGCAAGAATACTGGAGTGGGTTACCATCTCCTTCTCCAGGGGATCTTCCCGACCCAGGGATCGAACCCGGGTCTCCCGCATTGGAGGCAGAGGCTTTAACCTCTGAGCCACCAGGGAAGTCCAAGTGCATAGCTCTGCAGAAAAGCAGTTCCTGACTGTTTGCTAAAGAAAGAGTGATTGGAAATACAGATTCCTTGACTGAGTGAGGGTTGGGATGGGCCAGCCTACACTTAGGAAGCAGTTAAGAGAACGATGCCAGTAACAAAAGCAGTCCTGAACGGCTATGGTCCATCCTGTGCAGAGCTTCACCATTGCTCCTGGAGGAGGTGGATGGCATGGCATCACTAAGAAGACTGCAGATACTGATGGAAGCTGGTGCACTCCTCACTGCCTTCTTATAAGCTTTCTGTAATTCATTCATGGGTAGTCTCTCTTGAAATGCATATGATGATGCATATGCATTATCATATGGAACATAGATAGCTAACGGGAAGTTGCTGCAGAGCACAGGGAGCTCAACCTGGTGCTCTGTGATGACCTGGAGTGGGTGGAGTTGGGGAGTGAGGGGACACGGGTATATGTATGGCTGGTTTGTGGTGTCGTATGGCGAAAACCAACACAACATTGGAAAGCAATTACTCTCCAATTAAAAGTAAGTTTTAAGAACTATATATAAAGAGCTCTTATAAAATTTTATTTTATATCTCACCTATTTTGGCTTGTTTGTTGGTTTCCTGAGTTTTAAGAAAACTACTGGATAAACAGGAATCAGAGAGTGAAGCCTGGGTACCAGAGTGAGCAGTGTAGCCAAGACACCCCCCCAGCCCCCTTTACAGATGGAAGCTGAATGGAGCCTATTTATATGGGGGGCGCAGAACCATCTCTTAAGAGAATACAGATGGCAGCGGACATGCTTTGAGACTATGAACTGAATGTGTTGGGAAAGCAATTATAAAGTGTTTTAAGTAGATGGCATGAATGGAGAGGTTAAGTTGCAGTCCCTTCTGTGGTATATTAAACAGTAAAGTGAAAAAGCTTTGGAACAGCCAACTAAACTCATCTGGAAAATTGGTTTTGGAAGGAGATGGGCTTGAGCGTTTGGACTCCTGTCAGCTGTGTAAACACCCCGTTATCTGGCTGGTTACCTCGGTGGTTCTGTAAACCCCACACAGGCTCGCTATACCTGCCTGAAGGCACAGCACAACCTGGAAGAGCCGCCCGTGGGAGATGAACTTCTGGGTGGTCTCCGTGATTGCCATCTCCATGCTGGCGAACTTTGAAGCTGTTGGTTTTGGGGTTGCAGTGACCATTTTTGGTAGGAATCCAGCCCTGACAAGCATGGTTTTCCAAAAGAATGAGGGGTTGGTTGACATCCCCAACTGAAAGGCAGGATGCAAAAAAGATGGTCTGCTGGCTGAATAATCATTTTGTTTTCTTTTCAGGCCCCCCGATTATGTTAATTTGGGAACTGTATCTATTAATTGCCCAATTAGACATCTGGTGATCACTCTCTACAGAAATATCCCCAATCATAGAGGCAAGGGCTGGGTGCACTATTTTATTGTATCACAAATAAAAATCTAATTTAGATTTAATAAAAACTAATTCTAGCTAATTTAGTACCAATTGATCATTAACAGGATGCATTTTGTGGTTTATCAAGACTATAAGAAGGGTCCATAATTGACTGGAAATGGCGTCCACAAGGTTATAATTAAACTCTTGGTAACTTTTAACTTTCAGCAAATGTTTTACCAGTTAATTAACATTTCAGAAGATGATTTATAATGTGACTTGTTAAACAAAAATGGCATTGCATGAAGTGCTGGACCAACTAATCAGTGTAGTGATGGAGCCTCCTGTTTATAAAGTGTCTTTTCTTTCACATTATGTCAATATCTTGTTGCAGTAATATAGCCACATCCCCTTTTAGTAAAAATTAATAATCAATTATGGGCTTTAGTGATTGGCTTTTTTTAAACACTGTGGTCATGGTACTTTATTCATAACACTTCATTTTTATTCAGTAGATACCCAGAGAGTCAGATGGAATAGGAAAGGGTCATGACTTGCTTGATTTTTGTCTGGACTCTAAGTACCACCTCTACTGGACTCATAGTCAAGAGTGCTGGACCAAGGAGGAACACAGGCATTTGCCTCCCTAGCTCTTTTCGCATAGTCTGCAACGAGAGAATCATTATTTACTACCAAGATAGAGTCAGAGCTAATGGGAGAAGCACAAGGTGACAGGGTCTATGATGTCTGTAATATCTAAATCATCTCAGTTCCTGCTCAAAATCCCCTTGCTGCTAAAGTTGGCTGCCGTGAACTTTGTATTTTGTTGATTGATAGTCTGGATGAACGTATCAAATGGAAATGCTGTTGTTGAGACTTAAATGAGAGCTTACATATGAAGGGTCAGGGGGAGTAAATATCCAACGGTTGTTGGCCACAGCCCTTCTTCTTTGTGGCATTTATCACAATTGTAATTTCACATTGATTTGGGCAATCATCGGATTGCTGTCTTTCTTCCCCACCCCAGACTGCAAACCTGACCAAGGCAGGACCAGAAGCTGGTTTTGCTCACCAGTGTATCTCAGTGTTGACCTTCAGTGAACATTTATTTAACCTGTGAACGGATGAGTGAAGTCATTGATGTCGGTTGTTCAAATTGCCCAATGTATTCGGCCCTCTGAATGTGTGTTCTGAAAACCGAACTCAAATGATCATCTGTTTCCCATGAAATGAACTGTTGGGGGTGGTAAGAATTGCAGCAATCTGTTCTCTGTGGTGAGACCGGTCTCCACAGGACTCAAACGACGAGTTCTGCCTTTAACCTTCCAGCAGATCTCCCGTGATGGTGGAGTTGTGATCTTGCATTCCGTGCCGCCTTTATACTCCCAGCATGGCCACTGAAGCTCATTGGGCTATCGTCTCCCACAAATATCTCAACGTGCTCTCATGCCAAGACTGCTCCTGCAGGGGTTGTCTCATTTGCATCTGAAGGTATCAAAATCTTGCTGAACAAGTCCTCTCCATCCCAAACATCTTTCGCAATCTGAGCTCAGCACCATTTCAACATGATGTTTCTCGCTTTCCCTGAGGTCTGTGTTCCAGGAAGGTGAGCTATATTAAACTTGCTGCTCTAATGTTGGGTTTATTGATTTTATTTTTTTAAACTTGGCACCAAACATCCAAAAGGCAGTTTAAAAAAAAATCAAAATGGGACAGATACAAGAAGAGAAAGCATGCACCCAACTGTGGAATCTAGCACTGCCCACTGTGGTCAGAGTTTCTAGATGCTTATGCTCCAAAATGGAGCGAAACCGGGACCCTTTCCTTGATGGCTCTTGTAAACAGAGGTGACAGTTTAAGGCTGGAGGAAGTACCCGAATAGGAATGTGAGTCCGTGGTTTTATATTGTCAATGCTTGGCTGACTCTTAGAAGGTAGAAAACATATTTAGGTGAGACTCTTTGCAAGTAAGGATTCTCTTCTGCCATGTGTTCTGGCAACCTCTAAAATTTGACAGCCAGTTTCATTATGAAAATCTTGAGGTCTGTAGTATTACCACAAATTCAAAGGCACTCTTCTCACAGCTGCCTTTTGAGGGTTATAGGATCAAGTTTGCTCATCGATTAGATTTGGCCTTTTTGAGCAGAGTGCAGGAAGCCCTGGGAGGGGATGTTTAAACCAGACTAAGGTACAAAATAGTCATCCCAAATGTGCCGCTAACAGCCATCGCTAGAAAGGAGGCTGGGACGACAGTAACATCCAGCTCACCCTCCATCCATGCATCCATCCACCCTCCCACCCACTCTCCCTCCTTCTGTCCGCCCCTCCTCACCCCCTGGCAGCCATTTGTCCTTCCCTCTATCTGTTCCTGCTTCCTCCCTTCCATCCTTTCATCCATCTTTTCCACTCATCATCCATCCAGTCAACTGTTACATATCAGACATTATGCTAAGAACCACGGATTAGCAAAATGAAAGAATTATTTCATGGTATAACTAGAGAAGTTGGTGCCAAACCCAAGTTCAGCTGCTTGCCACTCAAAAAGCTAATTCGCAGACAAGTGTTGGAGGAAAAGGAAAAGTTGCATTATTCAGGAGGCCTAAAACCTGGGACGATGGTGGATTAATGTCCTAAGACCATCTCCATGTTGGCAGTTAGAAATCAAAAGTTTTAAAGGCAGTGTGAGAGAGAGAGCTGCAGGGCACATGATCAGCTCGTGCACAATTCTCAGATTGACTGGCATCAGCTTCAAGTTTCGAGCTTCACCGATCTTCTGGTTTAGCCAGTCTGGGGTCTCTGCTTGTGGTCAGCAGTTTTCATCTGGTGGGGGTTTGCTTCCTGTAAAAACAGCTTAAAAATATGTATCAGACCTTTTATCTGTATCTTTCAGGGAGCTGGAAGTTTGGTGACTGTTCTATGCAGCTGGCTTATAATCTAAATTGTTATTGGTTTCCCTGACCAATAGCTATTATTTGTTTCTACATCTTCCCATTTACTAAAAATGAACTTTTGAGGCATCCTTTTGAGACTCAGGGGAAGCCTGGGAGACTAAGTTCAGTTCAGTTCACTCGCTCAGTCGTGTCTGACTCTTTGTGACCCCATGAACCGCAGCACGCCAGGCCTCCTTGTCCTTCACCAACTCCCAGAGTCCACACAAACCCATGTCCATTGATTCGGTGATGCCATCCAACCATCTCATCCTCTGTCATCCCCTTCTCCTCCCTGCCCTCAATCTTTCCCAGCATCAGGGTCTTTTCAAATGAGTCAGCTCTTCGCATCAGGTGCCCAAAGTATTGGAGTTTCAGTTTCAGCATCAGTCCTTCCAATGAACACCCAGGATCGATCTCCTTCAGAATGGACTGGTTGGATCTCCTTGCAGTCCAAGAGACTCTCAAGAGTCTTCTCCAACACCACAGTTCAAAAGCATCAATTCTTCAGCACTCAGCTTTCTTTATAGTCCAACTCTCACGTCCATACATGACCACTGGTAAAACCATAGCCTTGACTAGATGAACCTTAGCAGAAGCCTTTTACCTTAAAGGACAGGGACACTGGGGCATGGATCCAGGTTGAATCCCCCCTTTTCTTCAATACCCCTCAATCTTGAGGGGGAACAGGTGTTAGACAAAAAAGAAAATAACATTTTGGATAGAGAGGTTAATCATAAACGTGACAGAGGAACTCATTTTTAAAAAGTTTTTACTGAAGTATAGTTGCTTTGCAATGTTGTCTTAGTATCTGCTCTACAGCAAAGTAAATCAGGTAATATCTCCCCTCTTTTTTAGATTTTCTTCCCATTTAGATCACCACACAGCACTGAGTAGAGTTCCCTGTGCTATGCAGTGTATTCTCTTTAGTTACCTGCTTTACACATAGTGTGCACATGTCAATCCTCGTTTGTCTAGGGATATGATTCTTGCTTCAGAACTCATCTTTAAGGGTCTCGATTTTAATAGCATCAAATGTCTCTCCATCCTCCAAATCCATCATCTAGCATTCATACATTTGACCTTGCTGTTACCAATCCTGGAATATCCTTTTCTATCAGGAAAAGTTCTTCTCGTCAAAATCTTAATCCAAAAGTACCATTGCCTGAAAAACATTCTCGAATATCTGATCCTGAATTAAATGTTTCTGCCTATTTATTCAGTTGATACTTTGTAGGTATATATTCACTACCTCTTGTCACATTTTATTTTAGTCTTTAAAAATAACAATAGCAAGAATAACAATGATAATAAATAGATTTTGTTTGACAAGTACTCACGATGACTAGGCACTTTGCCAAGCATTTCACATGTATTAAACATTTGGTCCTCACAGTAATCCCAGGAAGAAGTTACTATTATTGCCTCCATCTTATTTTTTTTATTTTTTTAAGTGTGGTTAGCATTTTTTATTTATTTATTTATTTTATTGGAGGCAAATTACCTTACATTAATATACTGGTTGGTTTGAAACTGAGGCACAGAGAGGTCATTTATGGGTCACTCCATTTATACACACTCCAGTATTCTTGCCTGGAGAATCCTCATGGACAGAGGAGCCTGGTGGGCTATAGTCCATGGGGTCACAAAGAGTCAGACGTGACTGAAACAATTTAGCACATACCTTGGCAGGGGCTTCCCTGGTGGCTCAGATAGTAAAGAATCTACCTGCAAAGCAGGAGATCCAGGTTCAATCTCTGGGTTGGGAAGATCCCCTAGAGAAAGGAATGGCAACCCACTTCAGTATTCTTGCCTGAAGAATTTCACGGACAGAGGAAACTGGTGAGCTATAGTCCACCAGTCTTTTGGCGTCAAAAAGAGTAGGACATGCCTGAGTGACTAGGCACACACATACCTTGGCAATGAGCACCCCTTGGTTTGAAGGGGTACTGATACCACGAAGTTTAGTCAGTGCCTATCACAGAGGTACAAAACAGATAGTAGAAGAATGAGATGAATCAGTAATGCAGCTCAGAAATTACAGGCTTGATCTGATCATCCCCAAATAGCATAATCCTGATTTCCAGGTGGCGCAGAGGTAGAGAATCCCACTGCCAATGCAGGAGACACAAGATAACGCAAGTTCGATCCCTGGGTCAGGAAGATCGCTGGAAAAGGAAAAGGCAACCCGCTCCAGTATTCTTGCCTGGAAAATCCTGTGGACAGAGGAGCCTGGCGGGCTACAGTCATGGGGTTACCAAAAGTCGAACACAACTGAGTGCACATGTTCACACGAGTGGTTCCGGCTCGACCACCTTCATTTGCCGTTCAGATGTGGATTCACTGTGGGTTTGGTGCCATTCAGGGGACTGTCACCAGATGCTGAATATCTATCGGGCACCCCAACATTTTACATTGATTGCCTCATTTAAGAACTTACAACACCCTATGAGGTAAGGACACTTGTTACTCCATTTCAAAGGTGCAGGAAAACTGAGGCTCCGAGATGTTAAGCAGCTAGCTGGGAAGTGATGAATCTGGTGTTCAGAGCCGTGCAGGCTTTCCCTAGAGTCCTCAGAATTCAACTGGCATTGTATGTCTTCTCTGCTAACAGGCAGATAGAGAGAGAACATGATAAATGAGGAGAGAATGAGGCAGATACGCAGAAAGCAGGAAGGGACATCATTTCCTGAATAGTTTAAATACTTAGGCTGCTCTATATCCCAACTTTTCTTTAAGGCTCATTGTTTCAGTAATATCTGTTCAAAGTGCCTTGAGATGTTAAGTACTTAAAAAAATAAAAGCTGAGAAAAGACTAACCCCCTGCTTAGTGACAAATTATGTGTAATTTACAATATAAGAATTTACTTTAATGTTTGTTCAAGCTTTTAGGTTCAAAACAATATTCTTAATTGCATTGCCATGGTGGCATGGCAGACCGTGATGCTTCTTTCATCTCTATAGGATGTTTTCTGTTTAGATTTATGAACAGATCTGTATACAACACTAGCCTAAGCATTCAAAGTAGCCCTACTAATGCAATTATTTCTTGTCCTGGAATCTCCTACCAGGAGTTCAGCAAAGCTGTGAGTACAGATGGCATGCAATCATTTTGCAATCACTTGCAATTGTTTATCTGTTCCCACCACAACCTTGAAATTCCTTTTTCAGAAATCACAAATGATCCTTTGCTCACCCAAAACTAATGGTCTCTTCTCAGCCATCATTTTCCAGGAAGTTGCTGAACCATTTGATATCAACTACTCATCCCTCTCTTCGCGGAATTCCTTACTGCCTGAGCGTCTGTGTCTTGAATAATGGGTGCCTTTTAATTTCACCATTTATTTACAAATTTACTATGTGGCTGGCTGAGGTCCCCAAATTCTGTAGACTTCAGGGTCAATTTTTCTGTTGATATCTCAAATAAAAATGGTTGAAACCCTCTTCTGGTGATATAATGGGAAAACAAGTTTTGCCATTACCCTCCAGATTTTGACAATCCATTTGAGAACCCCTGCTACAAGATTATCAGCTGCGGGGTCAATGTCCATAACTCCACATTGAAATAGCCCTGCAGAGAAACAGAGCACAAATCGAAACTTTCTAAAGTAGGTATGGGATAATTTCATTTCTAATCATCAAACTCTTGTGTCTCTGCTTTATTTGACTTCTGTGTGTTGAGTATGAGCAAACTACATTTCAACATGGTTTGGAGATTGAGAAATGTGACAGACAGGAAGTGAGAAATGGAAAGAGAAAGCGAGTCCTCTTTAACTTATAAGAAGTCAGCATTCTTTCAGACCTTGTCTTTTAAACACTAGTTAGAGAGGAATGAGGAGAAGGCAATGGCAGCCCACTCCAGTACTCTTGCCTCGAAAATCCCATGGACAGAGGAGCCTGGTGGGCTGCAGTCCATGGGGGCGCTAGGAGTCAAACACGACTGAGCAACTTCACTTTCACTTTTCACTTTTCACTTCCATGCATTGGAGGAGGAAATGGCAACCCTCTCCAGTGTTCTTGCCTGGAGACTCCCAGGGACAGGGGAGCCTGGTGGGCTGCCGTCTATTGGGTCGCACAGAGTCGAACACGACTGAAGTGACTTAGCAGCAGCAGAGAGGAATGAGTATCTATAACCTCAGAAAACACCTAGTAATGACATGAAAGTGAAGGTTTGAAACTTACTTGCTCAGTCATGTCCAACTGTTTGCCACCCCATGGACTGAAGCCTGCCAGGCTCCTCTGTCCATGAGATTCTCTAGGCAAGAATGTTGGAGTGGGCTGCCATTCCATACAATTGTACAAAATAGTAAGGAAATGAAAATCATGTTTTAGAGAGGTCCACAACAAGCTGTGGAAAATTCTCAGAGATGGGAATACCAGACCACCTTACCTGCCTCCTAAAAAGCCCATATGAAGGTCAAGAAGCAACAATTAGAACCAGACATGGAACAACAGACTGGTTCCAAATCAGGAAAGGAGTACATTAAGGCTGTATATTGTCAACATGCTTATTTAACTTATATACAGAGTACATCATGTGAAATACCAAGCTAGATGAAGCACAGCTGGAATCAGGATTTCCAGGAGAAATATCAATAACCTCAGATATGCAGACGACACCACCTTATGGCAGAAAACGAAGAGGAGCTAACGAGGCTCTTGATAAAAGTGAAAGAGGAGAGTGAAAAAGCTCGCTTAAAACTCAACATTCTAAAACTAAGATGATGGCATCCAGACCTATCACTTCATGGCAAATAGATGGGGAAACAATGGAAACAGTAACAGAATTTATTTTCTTGGACTCCAGAATCACTGCAGATGGTGACTGCAGCCACAAAATTAAAGGACGCTTGCTCCTTGGAAGAAGAGCCATGACAAACCTGCTGCTGCTGCTAAGTCACTTCAGTCGTGTCCGACTCTGTGTGACCCCATAGATGGAAGCCCACCAGGCTCCGCCGTCCCTGGGATTCTCCAGGCAAGAACACTGGAGTGGGTTGCCATTTCCTTCTCCAATGTGTGAAAGTGAAAAGTGAAAGTGAAGTCGCTCAGTCGTGCTTAGCGACCCCACGGACTGCAGCCTACCGGGCTCCTCCATCCATGGGATTTTCTAGGCAATAGTACTGGAGTGGCTTGCCATTGCCTTCTCTGATGACAAACCTAGACGCATATTAAAAAGCAGAGACATTACTTTTCCGACAGAAGTCCATGGAGTCAAAGCTATGGTTTTCCCAGTAGTCATGTGTATGTGAGAGAGTTGGACCATAAAGAAAGCTGAGCACTGAAGAACTGATGCTTTTGAACTGTGGTGTTGGAGAAGACTCTTGAGAGTCCCTTGGACTGCAAAGAGATCAAACCAGTTCATCCTAAAGGAAATCAACCCTAAATATTCATTAGAAGGACTGATGCTAAAGCTTCAATACTTTGACCACCTGATGTGAAGAGCCGGCTCATTAGAAAAGACCTGATGCTGGGAAAGACTGAAGGCAGCAGGAGAGGGGGACAACAGAGCATGAGATGGCTGGATGGCATCACTGACTCAATGGACATGAGTTTGGGCAAGCTCTGGGAGATGGTGAGTGATAGGAAACCTGGCGTGCTACAGTCCACAGGGTCACAAAGAGTCAGACACGACTGAGCAACTGAACAACAATAATTCACTCTGGATTTTCAAGGAATAAAAATTGTGTGAGGCAGAGTGTGCAGGCACACACACACGTATTAATGTTAACAGTGCTTCCAACATAACCAAATCACCTGCTGTGATTTAGCCAAACTGATATGAAAACACTGTTCGAAATATCAGCACTTACCCTTGTGCTGTTCACAAACATTTCTTCCATTGAGACAGCTCTCAGATTCTCCTTTGGAAATATGAAAGGGAGGGAAGAATGGTGAGTCAGTCCTGAGCTGAATGTGGGCATTTGTTGCACAGCTACACACAGTATTGCAAGGTGATGTTCAGAAATCACCAGCATTGTGTTACATTTTTTAAACTAAGAATGGCCAGTGAGGTCTAGTAACTGGTGTTTTCTCTGCCGAATGCAATACCAAGTGTCAAATCAGAGAACTCAGTGTAGGCTTTGGTGCCAAGGGCAAGTGAGTAACAGGGAAAAGAAACCAAGCAAGGACTCAGGGGTCACTGGACTGTAGAATCAAGTAAGGAAAGGTAATAAATAAAATCACATGTCCTAGATGTGCACTTGGACATGTCCTGGGGGGTCCAGAGTTCCATTGTCCTGGCTGATGAATGAGTGGGATATGAATGGGTCGGTCTGGTTGCAAAGCACAATGTTGGCATGGAAAGGAGCCTGTAGGGAAGTACCATATGCATATTTCTCAAAAAATATATTGAATGAAAGACTGAAATGTCATTGAAAGGTTATTAGGCCCATTTCTCTGCCTATGAGAAGGATAAATGCTACACTGATATGCTGTGCTTTTTTTACACTTTTGTAACAGGAGACATTCTTGTCAATCTTTTATGTAATAATTCGATAAACTAAAATCTACTTCTCCCATCCCTGTTTTCTTTGTGACATTTTTAATACTATTTACATTGACACGAAGCATAGTTTTCCTGTCAGTGCAGCCGGTTGGTATGGCAACGTTTAATATCTTGAAGAAATGTCTGTCAACATCCTGATGGAAAAAGTAGTACTGGTACATTGTACCAGTATGAATCATCACCACCTTCAGCAACCACCATGACAAAACATTATCATAATGATAGTAATAGTAACAACAACGGCATCGCATACGACAATTGAAGTAGAGAAAGCAGAGACTTGGCAGTCAGTCAGCCCAAGACTCACATATCCTGATCTCTTTCTGACTCAATAACCTTGAAGAAAAATCCCTTTAAATGATCATTTCTTTTCTAGAAAAGGAAACTAACTAAATATAATGCATAGGTTATGCAAGTTCATAGAGATGGAGGGGGTATGCGAATGTGTTATTAAAAAAAAGAAAAATGCCCTGTGTGTATTTTCCAGCACATGGTTGACTTCTAATACATGATAGATTCCATATCTATTTTCATGATCCCAAAGCGAGTTGAGTAACTTTTGAAGAGTTTTAAGGAGAGGAAGATGGTCCTGCAAACTGATGAGTCAGGCTTGTTCCAGTTCTTTTCTCCCACACACACCAGCCTTATGCTCTAGAACCATTTGGACTCATTCTCTGACAACAATAGGGATGCTCTTGTGAACTTCACAGAGTCCATTTGAGGATTCTGTCCTCACACAGATTCCTCCATTAGCCATCAGGGAGTAAGATACTTCCATAAGTCAAAGCTGAGAGCAAAACACTGTCATCCAGAAAAATAATGGTCCAAACAGCTTTAAAAATACAGAATGGAAGGGAGCTTATACACAGTAACATATACAGATTCAGTTCTTACATGAAAGGCAGTGTGCTAAGAATTTCATATATAGAAATTTGTTTAATCCTCAGAACAAGCATTGGAGGGGGAAACCTACTGATCGTCACTTTACAGAGGAGGAGACAGAGATCTTAGCAACCCTGAAACCGACTGTCCAAAGTCATAACAATTAGCAAGTAGCTAGCAAAAATTCAAACCCAGAATGGACTTTCTCCAGCTCGTATGCTCCATCTTAAATTTATCCTACTCAGAAGAAAGGAAAAACATACTGTAAACAGAGATGGGGAGAAGCCAGGAAGAAAGAGAGATGAAGACTAAACACACGGAAACAAAGGGGAAGAAGTTTCAGTAGAAACCTATCACCGCCTCTGTGGACATGAGTTTGAGTGAGCTCCGGGAGTTGGTGATGGACAGGGAGGCCTGGCGTGCTGTGATTCATGGGGTCGCGGAGAGGCGGACACAACTGAGCGACTGAACTGAACTGATCCTTGATAAAACATACTAATTCTTCTGTGTTTCTGAAAGTATGCACATATACATGCATAATACATAAGCATATATGCATGTACATTTTTATGATCTTATATACATTTTTCCAGTTTTATTGAGAAATTATTGACATACATCATCATATAAGTTTAATTATGCATTACTGTGGTTTGATTTAAATATATTGTGAAACAATTACCACAGTTGATTTAGTCAATATCCATCTTCTCATATAGATACAATACAAAGAAAAGAAAAAACTTCTCCTTGTAGTGAGAACTCTTAGGATCCACTCTCTCAACAACTTTCCCACGCACCACTAGTTAACTAGTGTTAACTATATTCCACCCATTATATACTGCATCTCTAGCACTTAGTTATCTTTTAAATGGAAGTTTGTACCTCCTTTTAATCCCTCCTCTGACCTCACACCATGCCTCTGGTAATTGGAAATATGTTCTCTCTTTCTGTGAGTTTGGTGTTTTTGTTTTGTTTTTAGATTCTACATTTAAGTGAGATCACTCAGTATTTGTCTTTGACTAATTTCACTTAAGTGTAATGCCATGTTGCTGCAAATGATAGGGTTCCCTCATTTTTTATGGCTGAATAATATTCTACTGATATAATCACTACAACTTCTTTGTCCATTTATTCATTGATGAACACTTAGGCTGTTTCCATGTCTTGGCTATTGTATTATAAACATGGGAGTGCAGATATCTTTTCAAGTTAGTATTTTCATTTCCTTTGGATATATCTCCAGTAGTGAAATTGCTGAGTTCTTAGGTAGAACATCCATATTGTTTTCCATAATAACTCTACCAACTTACAATCCCACCAACCGTGCAGAGAGGTTCCCTGTTCTCAACGTCCATGCCAGCATTTGTTGTCTCTTGTCTTTTCATTGATGGCCATTCTAACCGGCATACAGTGATATGTCTTTGTGGTTTTAATTTGCACTTTCCTAGTAACTTGTAATGTCGAGCATCTTTTCATATATCTGTTGATCATATGAATATCTTCTTGGAAAAATGTCTATTCAAATCCTCTTCGTAGTCTTAACTGGATTTTTTTTTTCCTTTGAGTTGTATGAGTTATCTACATAGTTTCAGTGTTAACTCCTTATCTGATATGTGGCTTACAAATATTAATATTTTTTCCCATTCCATAGGTTATCTTTCCACTTATTTTTTGTAGTTTCTTTGCTGTGCAGAAGTTTTTTAGTTTGGTTTAGTTCCACTTATTTTTTATTTTGTTGCTGTGCTTTAGGTGTGATTTCCAAAAAGCTCTAAAAAAGACCCACATTAAGCATGCTTTTTTCCTATGATTTCTTCCAGGAGTTTCATGGTCTTAGGTCTTACATGTAAGTCTTTTTTGTGAGTGGTATAAGATATGAGTTAAGTTGCATTCTTTCAGAAAGAGCACAGTTGCGAAGATCCCCTGGACAAGGGAATGACTATGCACTCCAGTATGCTTGCCTGAAGAATCCCATGTTACGAGGAGACTGGGGGGCTACAGTCCATAGCATCACAAAGAGTCAGACATGACTGAGTGACTAAGCACACACTCATGCAGAGTTTAGAAACTTATTCTCAAAAGAAGGGGCTCATTTCTACAGCCTGTTATTCATACTGGCTTAATTCGATGCTACCTTTCTGTTCACAGTCTCAGTGGCGAAATGTTCTCAGTTTGCCTCTCTGCTGCATTGGTGGATGAAGCCCATGCCCTTAGTGGAATTATTTTCATACTGGAATTACCCCCAGGAAATCAACAGAATCTGAAATAGCAATAGTTTATTATTACTGAACAACATTTTCAATGTGATATATGCGAACTCTGTAAATTTTAAATTCTGTATCTCAAGGATCACAAGTCATTCTTTCTTTCCCAAACGTAATAGTTTCTTCTCAGACTTCAGTTACATTATGGATCTTTTTTTTTTTTAAACATTTGATCCTGCCCACTTCTTTGTACCTAGTCTTCTACACTTTTATAATCTTTTATTTCACGTCTTTAGCAATAAAACTTTTAAAATATCCTAATGACACCATTCTCAGATTTTAAAAGTCAGCGTTCCTTGGATACCAATCACCTCCCCTATTGTGTCAAAAAGCCAAGGTCTACATGGTTTTGGTGAAGTTTCCTCCTTCTCATCTCTTGAGGATAAACTCAGATCTCCAGGATCAGCTGGAGTTGCACAGTGATTAGTTCAGAAGTGGGCAGTTCTAGAACTCTCATCAATCTTAGGAATTTTTTCACATTTTGTGGGGTGAGGTGTCTCTTTCCTTCTGAACTGGAATCTGGAGAGATGCAAGTGTTCAGGTGCTGGCAGCCATTCTGTCACCAAGTGTTAGGTGAGAATTCATCCAGCCTAGGAGAGAGGGATGAGCCATGACAGACAGATAATATTGCCTTTGCATCCCATTACCAGGAACGGTTTCAGAAGCCATGGCATCAGTGCAATCACACAGGGCCCTACAAAGTTTAATGCTTTGAAATCACTCTTTTGAATTGTTAATGCTTGTATCTTCAAAGAGTGAGTGAAGTCCAGTGGGACTGTAGAGCAAGTGTAGAAGCTCATGAGTGGTTCTGCCTTCTGCCAGCCCCTTCCCTCGCTAGAGCAAGCTCTTACCTACTTGCTCCCTGGTTCCTGTGCCTTGGGCACCAGCCCAGTTCCTGATCCCTGTACTTTTTTTTTCTTTTTCCTGCACTGAGTCTTTGTTGCGAAGCACAGTCTCTTCATTGCTGTGTGCCAGCTTTCTCTAGTTGCGGAGGGCAGGGGCTACTCTCTAGTTGTCAGGCACGAGCTTCTCATTGCAGTGGCTTCTCTTATTGCAGAGTAGGGGCCCTCAGGTATGTGGGCTTCTGTAGTTGCTGCTCACAAGCTTTAGAGCACAGGCTCAGTAGTTTTGACACACAGGTTTAGTTGCCCTGAAACATGTGGAATCTTAGTTCCCAGACCAAGGATCGAACTCGTGTCCCCTGCATTAGCAGGCAGATTCTTAACCACCTGACCACCAGGGAAGCCCCCTGATCCCTGTACTCTTTGGCCCTTCTTCAATAGCTGTTGTCCTCTGACATGTTCCGTCTTGGGGTAGCATGGAAGTGAGACGGAATGGGGGTCTCAATACACCACTACCCTTAGCCCCCAGCAGGGACCTGGATGCAATTAGGGAGAGGGTTGGGTTGGCAGGCACCCTGGAACATCCTAGAGTGGGGCTGAGTGGTGAGCGTTCTACCCCAGGCTGGGAGCACCAAAGTGTGTTCAGCAGTCATTCAACTCAACAGGACCTGAGTAGGGTCCCAGAGTGGAAGTTGCAGTACCTTGCATGGAGGGTTGGTCAACATGTTCACCATGGATGGGGCAGTGGAAAAAGAGGTTGATTTTGCCTCCTCCAGAGGACTCCTAACGTTTTATTTTTCACTAGATCCTGCATATTCGATAGCTGGCCCTGCATTGCATCCTTGGATTCTTCAACTAACGTGAGAAAGTCAGTTCTATTTTTCGTTTAAGATTCTTCAAGTTGGGTTTTCTATCAGAGGTCTAATGGGCATACCCATGTTTTCTGCTCAGTTCTGGGCCGGCTGACACATGTCACTCTCCGGCCACCACTCTGGCGACAGCTGTTTTCTGTTCTCACCAGTCACCTGTTGCCCCGTCTCACTGCTTCTTCGTGCTACTGAGCTACCCATTCCTCTGAGCCCAAGGAGTGGGTGTTAGGCTCTCCCTTAATCCCCTTCAAGCACAGCTGAAACCAGGCTGTTCAAAAGTGAGCTTCAGGACTTTAAAAAGGTAATATAATAAAGGCATGTGAATCTGAGAGCTCAGTTGTGGACGCCGAGCTCTCCAGGCCCCTCCCCTCAGCCCCTGCTCTGCCACCGAGTTGCAGGAGCCACATGCGACCCCTTGGTGGATGAGGGTGTTGCACATGGTTCTCACACCCCCGAGAATCTAACCCGCATTTTCCCGAAGCCCTTACACAGGGGATCTCCCTGGAAGTTCTTCTTAAGAACTACAAAGCAAAAATTTTGCCCCTGGTTTTTAAATTAAATCTGACCCCATTTGTGCAATCAACATTTTAGAAATATAGTAGCAGTTCAGTCACAAGGTATCTACTTATATGTCACACCTCTTATTTCATATTTGTAATTTGCAAAAATTTCTGTTTCCAACAATTCAGAGGGAAATTATAGACTTATCTTACTCAATAATATAGATGTTATGAGTAATAGCACCCTGCTTTACATGTTAGCAAAAGGAATTCAGGATTGGTTATGACTAAATAGGACTTATGGAAGAATTTGAACAATAGTCAAATATTACAAAATTTTATGTAAAAACAATTATATAATCCTCTCAAAAATATAGGAAAATTTAGCACCAAGTTATTATTTTGAAACAAACAAACTTTGGGGAAACTAGCCATGGAAAGGAATATCCTTACCCTAACAAAAGTTACCTATAAATGATGAACATTTAGTACCTTATCTATTAAACTCAGGATCAAGGTATGGATTCCATTATTATATCTTGTATATAACTCTATTCTGCAGATCTTACCCAGCAAGCTAAGGAAGGAGGGAGGGAAGAAAGGGGAAAAGAAGGAAGGAAAACAACTGTAAGGAAACAATCAAAGTGAAAAAGTGAAAGTGAAAGTCACTCAGTCACGTCCAACTCTTTGCAACACCATACAGTCCATGGAATTCTCCAGGCCAGAACACTGGAGTGGGTAGCCTTTCCCTTTGCCAGGGGATCTTCCCAACCCAGGGATCAAACCCAGGTCTCCCACACTGCAGGTGGATTTTTACCAGCTGAGTCACAAGGAAAAAATCAAAAGTCTTCACAAATCTTAGTGCCCTTGTTGAAAACAAAAGGACATGAATATTGACAGGTGATTTATTAGAAATAATGAGAATGTTTATCAGTACTGTTAGGTAATAGATCAATTTCAGAATACACAAAATATTTAAGGCAACAGTGTCTTGTAACTAGCAAAAACAAAGTAGGAGATGTAACTTCTAAAGACTCGCAATAGCAAAAGTTATATAAAATATTATAATAAATTTCTTAAAATGTACAGGAATATATAAAATAGGACCTACATAAAAGATGAAATAGACCATGTTGATTAATGGGAAGGTTTACTATTCCAAATATACCAAATATCCTCCAATTAATCTGATGTGAGTTTTTACTTATGCTAAAATAGATCGTTTATCAGTTCAGTTCAGTTGCTCAGTCGTGTCCAACTCTTTGCAACTCCATGGACCACAGTATACCAGGCCTCCCTGTCCATCACCAGCTCCCGGAGTCAACCCAAACCCATGTCCATTGCGTTGGTGATGCCATCCAATCATCTCATCCTCTGTCGTCCCCTTCTCCTCCTGCCCTCAATCTTTCCCAGCATCAGGGTCTTTTCAAATTAGTCAGCTCTCCGCATCAGGTGGCTAAAGTATTGGAGTTTCAGCTTCAACATCAGTGCCTCCAATGAACACCCAGGTCTGATCTCCTTTACGATGGACTGGTTGGATCTCCTTGCAGTCCAAGGGACTCTCAAGAGTCTTCTCCAGCACCAGAGTTCAAAACCATCAATTCTTCAATGCTCAGCTTTCTTTATAGTCCAACTCTCACATCCATACATAACTACTGGAAAAACCATAGCCTTGACTGGACAGACCTTTGTTGGCAAAGTAATGTCTCTACTTTTTAATATGCTGTCTAGGTTGGTCATAACCTTCCTTCCAAAGAGTAAGCGTCTTTTAATTTCATGGCTGCAATCACCACCCACAGTGATTTTGGAGCTCAGAAAAATAAAGTCAGCCACTCTTTCTACTGTTTCCCCATCTATTTGCCATGAAGTGATGGGACCAGATGCCACAATCTTAGTTTTCTGAATGTTGAGCTTTAAGCCAACTTTTTCACTCTCTTCTTTCACTTTCATCAAGAGACTCTTTAGTTCCTCTACACTTTCTGCCATAAGGGTGGTGTCATCTGCATATCTGAGGTTATTGGTATTTCTCCCAGCAATCTTGATTCCAGTTTGTGCTTCCTCCAGCCCAGCATTCCTCATGATGTACTCTGCATAGAAGTTAAATAAGCAGGGTGACAATATACAGCCTTGACATATTCCTTTTCCTATTTGGAACCAGCCTGTTGTTCCATGTCCAGTTTTTTTTTTTTTTTATTTTACAATATTATATTGGTTGGTTTTGCCATACATTGACATGAATTCGCCCCGGGTTTACATAAGTCCCCTCTCCTGAACCCCCCTCCCACCTCCCTCCTCCCTTTATCCTCCCTCTGGGTCATCCCCGCAGGGGCTGGCATGCGGGGATGACCCATGTCCAGTTTTAACTGTTGCTTCCTGACCTGCATACAGGTTTCTCAAGAGGCAGGTCAGGTGGTCTGGTATTCCCATCTCTTTCAGAATTTTCCACAGTTTATTGTGATCCACACAGTCAAAGGCTTTGGCATAGTCAAAGTTTACTCTATCATATATTATCAAAATCCCAAAGGATTTCTTTTGCGCACTGGATAAGTTTAACATGAAATTATTACAGATGAGTAAAGGTGAGAGAAAAAAGGTAAAGATTATTCTAACAAGTAGAAACATTTAATTTGAATCTATAGCAATTACTTCAGAGTTGTGTTGGTGCAGAGATAGTCAAATAGGTCAGTCTTTCTATGCACCATTATTACATTGTTGTAATGAGAGTCCCAAAACATGGTGTCATATAAATGAGAACTTTCTGTATTTCACATATGTATAATCAGTGAGTGACTGATAGACACTTCAATAATGATACTGAGTTTGAGGAGGTGAAAATGATCATTCATTTGCAAAATCAAATACATTTAGATACTTGTTTTATACTGGTCACACAAGAGTAACAATACAGTTGGACACCACCAGTCTACATGTTACAAACACAAGAAGCAATCCTAAGAGTAGTATAGGGACACATATATGAACTTAAAGTGTAGAAACATTCATGGGAAGATTTCTCATCCACGTTAGGAATGTGGAAGGGAGGATATGGTAGGTCTTTAGCGGTATCTCTAATATTCTATCTCTTTGCAAAAAAAAAAAAGAAACGTCAAAATACAAACAGCATAATAATGTGGTCATAGGTATAGTAATATCTTTTTGTAACTTTTTGTACTTTTGTCTATATTGAAATAGCCTATAATTTAGAAGGGAAAAAAAAACAATTACTATAATGGACAGGTCAGTCAACATGTATTTATCCACTGAATTCACCACTTAAGCAGAATAAAGGAGAGGGAAAAAATATGAACATTTCAATAAATGCAGAAAAAGCTTCTGTTAAAGTCAATAACTATTTGTGGTAAGTGGGGAAAAACATTCAGTATATTAGGAATAGAGGTAAGCTCTCTAATCTGATAAAGGACACTAAACAAAGTACAACTAGCATAATAACCATGATAACTTTTTACTAAATATTTAATGTTTTACCCTCTATGCATGGAAACAAGAGAAATAAATTCACTCATTTCATCCAGTCAGCATTGCACTGGAGGCTCTAGTCAGGGAAAAGAAGGCAAGAAAAAAGAAATGAAAGACATACCATTAGAAAAATAAACTTTATCATTGTTTTTATTCACAAATGACATGATTAGATATATAGAAAAACCAAAGGACTCAACACACAAACTACTAGTTAGTGAAATTAGTAAAGTTTCTGAATACAAGGTCAAAATGTAAAAGCAAATTGTGTTCCAGGGACAAAAATTTGAAAAATTCATCATAATTCCAAATTTTTGAGAGAAATTAAGGGAGTCATAATTAAATGCAGGATGCATGCATACCAAGTTGCTTCAGTCATGTCCAACTCTTTATGACCCTATGAACTGTAGCTCACGAGGCACCTCTGTTGATGGGATTCTCCAGGCAAGAATACTGGAGTTGGTTGTCATACCCTCCTCCAGGGGATCTCACAGACCCAGGGGTCGAACCCACATCTCTTATGTCTCCTGCATTGGCAGGCATGTTCTTTACCACTAGCTCCACCTGGGAAGCCCTAAATGGAGGATATCCACATATAAATATAAGTATTTATATAAATATCCATATTCAAGGAGAAAACAACCTGATATTGCCTTCATTCTTGTCCATTTTCAGGCCATCCTCTACATTGTCCAGAATCAGCGGTCTGCAGTGGAGGTGAGCTTGGTTTGACATCCCTGGTTTAAAACTCCTGAGCAGTTGCCTTGTTATTCGAAGCAGAGGTTATAAGCGAGACCCCTACGAAGGATATGGATGAGACTCCTCGCAGATTTTGTGTATCTGTTTGCAGTCTCGACTTGACCGTCTCCTGGCTTCCTACAGTTGGTGACTGGGCTGTCTTCACCTGCTTGCACAGGGAGTTCAAAGTGCCTAGAGATTTCCATTGTGTAGGGTGGCCCTAAACCCATGACTGATGGACACGGAAGCATGAACGCTAAAAGCAAGCCCCCTCGCTTCAGGTCAGGATAACCGAGCCATCACTTCCACTCCAAAAGCTCCTGCAGGTGAGCTGGAAGCTGTTGTAATTCCTCCCCTGCTTGGTTTCTTGCCAGGCCTGCCCTGCTTCCTCCATTTCCAGATTGTCTTCTGGGAGCAGCACCTTCCAAATGAACACCTTGCATATGAATCCTCATCTCAGGATTTACTTCTTGAGACCTGACCTAAGACACTCCTCTTTGCCACGGGCCAAATTTAGATTTCAAATATTGCTTGTCGTATTTAAATTTCAAACTGAATATTTTTAAACTGCATTTACTAACCCGACTTGGTTTTTCCCACTTCCTTCTGGTTTATTCTCATCCTGTTTTGTTCACTGACCTTCTTTGCCCTGCCTGTGAAGGCATTTGAGGGTTTAACCCCGGACCTATGGGCTGTCCACCAGGGAAGGCTGATTTAGGGCCCTTGACCATCTCACCTCATTATACATGTCCCACTTCATCTCCCACCTTGGTCTCAGACACCTTCCTTTCCTGCGACCACTTAATGTCATCACATCCCCCATCCATGCAGGCACTTGCTCAGTGTTGTCCCTTTACCTGTGATTCTTGGTCTGAATGAAAGATTCTCCCCCATTATATTTTATTTTTCATAAGCTCCTTTATTATCTTTATTTTTATAATTACTTTTTATGGTGGAGTATAATTGCTTTACAGTGTTGTGTTCTGCTGTATAGGTGAATCAGTTATATGTATTCATACATCCCCTCCTTGAGGGATATATCCCCTACTCACATATGAATAGGGATATATCCCCATTTATACCCCCAGCCCACCCCCCTAGGTCACCACAGAGCACTGAGCTGAGTTCCCTGTGCTATACAGCAGGTTCCCATGAGCTGTCTGTTTTACATACTGTAGTGTATATATGTCAAGGTTACTGACCCAATTTGCTTCACCCTCTCTTTCCCCTCTGTGTCCACATATCCATTCCCTAGGTCTGTGTCTCTATTCCTGTCCTGCAAACAGGCTCATCTGTACCATCTTTCTAGAGTCTATTGTATAGAGTGAAGTAAGTCAGAAAGGAAAAAACAAATATAGTATATTAACACATGTGTATGGAATCTAGAAAGATATTATAATTACTTTTTACTGGTGTACAATTAATTTACAGTATTGTGTTAGCTTCTGCTGTACAGCAAAATTAATTAGCTACACATATACATATATCCTTTTTTTTTTTTAACATTCTACCGCCATCGAGGTTATTACAGAGTATTGATAGAGTTTCCTGTGCTGTGTTGTTGGTTCTTATTATTTATTCTCTCCTACTTTAGATCCACCTAACAAAATCCTGTTCATCAAGGCCCTCATCAAATGCCCCATCCTCTGGAAAAGCTGTTTCTCCAGCCCTGCCTGGGTTCCCCCAGCACCCTGTCCACATGTCTGTGACTTGACATATCAGAGTGGAATCGAAAGGGCATCTGGAATTGAGGGTGTCTGGGCTGAACTGGGCAGAAAAACAGCATGAGAAAAGATCTGGTGGTGGGCTGGGAAGAGGTGGATCCAGTGGAGCATCATGTGTTAGAGAAACTGACTAAAGACCAGCGCTGGGGAGGTTGGAAACCAAGAGGGATGGGTGGAAGGTGAGAAGGACAGGTGACCAGGACATGCAGCCGTTTCTAGTCTGGAATTTACGGATGAACATGGGGAGATAAGGAAATGCCTCCAAAAGGCTTTTGTGTCACTTCCTGAGGCCAGAAGAGTGTGAGCTGCAGGCAGAGAGTGTCTGGTGTGGCTTCATCATAGGCTCCTCTGCCCAGTTAGTTCATAAAACCGAGGTTTCTTAGGAACCATGGTCACAGGGGCCAGAGCTTGCTTTGACAGCTTCATTTGGGAAAAAAAAAAAGAAAAGTTTGTAATAACTGAAAGCCTGAGAACAGAAAGGTCGAAAAATAAAAAGCCCGTGGTGCTCTCAGGACCCTGTAGCCTTCTTTGACTTAGCAAGTGTTCTTTCTAATTATCTATACTCCAAAGTTGTGGGTCTCAAAGTGTGGTCTCAGGACCATCAGCATCATCTGAGAACGTGTTCCGTTCCGTTCCGTTCAGTCGCTCAGTCCTGTCCGACTCTTTGCGACCCCGTGGACTGTAGCCTACCAGGCTTCTCCGTCCATGGGATTCTCCAGGCAAGAATACTGGAGTGGGTTACCATTTCCTTCTCCAGGGGGTCTTCCCGACCCAGGGATCGAACCCGGGTCTCCCGCATTGGAGGCAGACGCTTTAACCTCTGCTCTACAAATTCTTGAGCTCCACTCCAACCTGTGCTGTGCTTAGTCGCTCAGTCGTGTCTGACTCTTCGAAACCCCATGGACTATAGCCCTCCAGGTTCCTCTGTCCATGGTGATCCTTCGGGTAAGAATACTGGAGTGGGTTTCTCCCATCTTCCCCACCCAGGGATCAAACCCAGGTCTCCCGCATTGCAAGCTACCTAATCAGAAACTGGAAGTGGGGCCAGAAATATGTTTTCACAAGCCTTTCATAAGATTCAAATGCATGTTTAATGCGCTGATTGGAAGCCTGCAAAGCCCTCTCAGAGTCATTATCACAGTGGTTCTCCCTGAAACCGCAGATACATCTTTCTTGTACCCACAGTGCATTTGAGGATATTAGGGGCACCAAAGGATGCGATCTGCAGCATGCAGTTCCAGGTTGGTTGCCTCTGTGGGACAGCCCACTTTCTTTGAGTAGGGTGTGTCTCCCACCATGTTCTCATGTGGTCCCTGTGAGACCCCCGAACCCTTAGAGAAAGAAAAGACATCTTTGCCACCTCTACTCTGAGCATTCTCGTGCTCTGTGACAAGCCACAGGACAATCATTCAACACGATGACTTGCATGACCCTAACTGCTGTGAGAAAATATATTCAGAACAATTCATCTGACTTCAGTTGGAAACCAGTGAGGGTGTCCTAGCAGACTTTTGACCCATTAGGGATGCATGTTGCCCCATTTAAAAAATTATGCGGACAGATAAAATAGGCAAGGGTTTTTTAAACACTAAAGAACTATTTAAAATGTAAGACTCACCACCATTTTGATAAGCATCACCGAATGTACTTTCAAGACTATTTTCCATATGTCATTGCATTCAATCGTCATAACAAAGGTACAGACTTGGTTTTTTCTTCCTCATTTTGTTCAAGGAGGAAAACTTAGTTTCTCAGGTAATCATGGTCATGATCACTCTCTTGCTTCAAATCTTTCAGTTAATGTCCATCAATCTATAACAGTGTTTCTCAGCTCTGGTTGCACATTAGAACATCTGGGGAATTTTAAATCCTGATGTTCAGCCCTGACCCCAGACCAATTAGAATCCCTGGGGGGTGGACCTGGTGTTTTTTAAAGTCTTCCAGATGGTTCCAATGCACATCCCATTTGGAGAATCACACTCCGGTCTCCTTAGTGTCACCTACAAATGCTTAAATACTCTGGCTCCTACCTACCTGTTGAAAACATGTCCTATTCCTTCTTTCCAGGGCTTCGCAGATGGTCTCTTTCTGTTCCTCAGTTGTATTTCAGTGGCTTCATCACTTCCAAACCTTTGCAGTTGCTGTTCCTCCTGTCAGGATGCTTCTTTCATTACTTTTTACATGTTCATTTGTTTGGCTCTGTGGCACCGGGACTCTCTCGTTGTTGTCCATGGACCCCAGGGCACGTGGGCTTAGTAGTTGCCGCCCTCGGACTTAATTACCCTGAACCACACGGGATCTTAGTTCCCCAACTACAGATTGAACCTGTGTCCCCTGTCTTGCCAGGTGGATTCTTAACTACTGGACTACCAGGGAAGTCCCCTGGATGCTTCTTTTAGCAACTCTTCATGTGGTTGACCCAGTAACACCCTTCAGGTCTCAGCCCAAATGTTTCCTCCTCTAACAGCACACCTTTGGCCTCTTCACCTGAAGTGATACTCAGTGTCATTCTCACTGATCTCTTAGCTTTATCTCTTTGGAAGCATGTTTTACAATATGATTACATATTTGCTGAAATGTGTGTTCTGTTGGTCTTAACACCACTCAAATGAAGGACCCAGAGAACATACAATTCTTCGCTACCTTATCTTCAGTCTTTGGAAGGGTATCTGTTTCAACAAATATTGCTGGAATAAATGAATGAAGGAGATTGAATAAATTCAGAGGGTTTAGGTGATAAATCCTCAGCCATATAATTGTATTACTATTGATATTAATATTTGAACTCCAATGTTTTGAATCAAGATTCATCAGTTTTTCTAATACCTTCGAATTGACCATTTCTACTTTCACTCAGTTCATACATGTTTAAACAAACAAGGTTAGAAAAAAAACATACTGTTCCTAATAAGGAACCTGAAACTTGGTGACTAGGAGTTTACCTTCTGTGATGTGCAAGGAGTCCGGAGTAGGCACAGTACAAAACCAGCTGTGTAAATAGCATCACCTCTAGTCCAATTTAAATGAAGTCAGTAAATTATGCTTCCAGACCCTAAGCCATTTATTACACCATGCTAGAGGGGAAGGAAAAAAAAATGGAATGTTCAGAAAATGAATTTCTCTGCTCAGGCCTTTCATTAAAAACCAAAGGGAAGGGGGCCCTGTAGAAGAACGTGGTCCCTGGTATAATTGTGGGAGACACATTCTTTGAAAATTGGAATAATCAGATAGTGGTTCACCTTCTTTAGTCAGTTCTCGTTGTTATCAGTAATGGAGGGCCATGAGCTGGGCTGAACCCCAACCCACGGCGTGCCCTGGAGGAGACACAGAGGGCCAGGCCAGCCCTCTGCTGGCAGAAGCAATAACACTAGTGTTAATAACAACAAGCCACCTGTGTCAGCTCTTTGGGAAATAGCTGTTGGGTGTGGGGGAATGTTAATATTTTTTTCCCTCTCCATTGTTTTCTGACAATGGAAATGCACCTGCAAATAACATTGTACTGGCTTTAATGTGCTCAAGAGAGTCAGCTTTTACGCTTTTGCTACCGCAATAAAATAATCACATCCAGTATAGGTATCAGAGAAGGCTAAGTCCAGGCAGCCATGGCTGAGGTTGGGTATCAGTCTTTACCCAACTAGCATTTGATTTGAAAAAGTGATTGAGGCACAGGGGGTACTTGCTTTCAAGAACAATAATTTGCTTTCAGTAACCATCATTTTCATTGAGCTTTGCTCTGATGTCAAGAGTTGTTTTCATATGAGAGAAGACGAATCAGTAACTTGCCAAAGATCCCTCCATTACTGAGATCAGACCTGAGATTCAAACCCAGGCAGAGCATAATTCATATTGCACTTGGGGAGCCTCTCTATGTGTTAATAATAATATGAATAACAGTAATAATAATATGGTTAATATTAGTAATAATATATTTTTAATATTGAAAGTGAAATTAGCTCAATCAGGTCCGACTCCTTGCAAGCCCCTAGACTGTAGCCCACCAGGCTCCTCCATCCATGAAGTTTTCCAGGGAAGAACAGTGGAGTGGGTGGCCATTTCCTATTTCAGGGTATCTTCTTCACCCAGGGATCAAACCCAAGTCTCTGGCATTGCAGGCAGATTCTTTACCATCTGAGCTACAAGGGAAGTAGAGTTGTCAATTGTTGGGGGTGGGAGGATTGGTTCCAGGACCCCCACTGATACCAAAATTCACAGATGCTCCCTTACATAAAATGGCATATCATTTGCATGTAACCTAAGCACACCCTTCTGTGTGCCTTTAAAAAAAATTGCTGATTAATTTGGCTGTGCCGGGTCTTAGTTGCAGCATGCAGGATCTCTAGTTGTGACGTGTGAACTCTTAGTTGTGACATGTGAACCCTTAGTTGCAGCATGTGGGATCTACTTCCCTGACCAGGGATCAAACCCATGTCCTCTGCATTGGAAGCTCAGAATCTTAGTCGCTGGACCACCAAGGAAGTCCCCTCTTGTGTGCTTTAAATCATCTCCAGATTACTTATAAAACCTGATACAATGTAAATGCTATGTAAATAGTTACCAGCATGTGGCAAATTCAAGTTTTGCTTTCTGGAACATTTTGAAACTTCCCCCCCGCCCCCAAATATTTTCAACCTGTAGTTGGTTGACTCAGTGGATATGGAGGACTGACTATATATGATGCTGTAAGGCCTCACACATATAATTTTATTTAAATCTCATAAGAAGTCATTTAATTCTCACCATGATCTCACCACTAGAAACTATTACTTTACTGATGCAAATACTAAGGGTCAGAAAGTTCAGTGGCTTGCCTGTAACAGTCGATAAGTGGCAGAACTATAGTTTGAACACTCTTCTTTCAATCCCCTTTAAACTCTTCTCTGTACTCCATGCAACCTAGACTAGAAATCACCAGGCTTCTCACAGCATCAGGCATAATGAACCCAGAGATATGAAACCCAGTTGGCTACCAGGTCACTGTGGGACCTTTGAATGAGCCCTGTCTCCCATCCCATGGCTTGCCAGGCTGGCCAGTTTCTTTCTTGATTTCCACTATCATGTGCTTGCCCACTGCAGAGAGGCTACAAGACACGCAAAGCCACCATCTTGTAGACATTTCAAATTAGATTCTTTCATATACCTAGACAGCATATTAAAAAGCAGAGATATTACTTTGCCAACAAAGGTCATCTGGTCAAGGCTATGGTTTTTCCAGTGGTCATGTATGGATGTAAGAGTTGGACTGTGAAGAAAGCTGATCACCGAAGAATTGATGCTTTTGAACTGTTGAGTTCAACTGTGTTGGAGAAGACTCTTGAGAGTCCCTTGGACTTCAAGGAGATCCAACCATTCCATCCTAAAGGAGATCAGTCCTGAGTGTTCATTGGAAGGACAGATGCTGAAGCTGAAACTCCAATACTTTGGCCACCTGATTCGAAGAATTGACTCACTGGAAAAGACCCTGATGCTGGGAAAGATTGAAGGCAGGAGGAGAAGGGGATGACAGAGGATGAGATGGTTGGATGGCATCACTGACTTGATAGACACGAGTTTGAGTCAGCCTTGGGAGTTGGTGCTGGACAGGGAAGACTGGCGTGCTGTAGTTCATGGTGTCACAAAGAGCCGGACGCAACTGAGCAACTGAACTGAACTGAACTGATATGTGAAATCACCTAGTTTGAACATTAATGATGAAAGCAATCTCTCTCTAGATGTGAGTCTCAGGGAGAGAGAAAAGAGGGGGTGCTGCAGGAAGAGGAGCAGGAGGAGAACCCCTAGTCTTTTCCCTGTGGCTCCAGGGAGGGGAGCCAGTGGCTTGTTTCCTTACCCCCTGCACTGCTCATGAGGGGCCCTGGGAAAACAACAACAAAACCAACCTGGAGCTGAGAACATAATCACATGAACTTGAAAACGAGGTAAAGACCAAATTAAAGCAGGAAGCCTTAGGCATAAATACAAATGGATGACTATCACCAAAGCGCTGCGGCAGCAAGTTAAAAAGAAAGTGAGGGGGATTCTCGTGCTACTAAAGTAAAAACTGGAAAAAAAAAATGGGGGAAGTAGCAGGGAGGCAGAGCACGGAGGTCGAGTTTCCTCACAGGGCTCCCAAAAGAGTCATCTGGTTCTGTGCAAAATGAAGTTTTAGGCTCCAAATCTGAGTTGGTAAAAAACCCGGTCCCCTCCTACCCCCATGGCGCCTCTGTAGGTGCCCATGCAAGGCCAGCACCACTTCTGCATTCACACCTCTGATGCTTCAGAGGAATCCACAGTCCACACTGAGTCTTAAAAGTGTCATGATTAAAATAAATATTTTTTTGCTTCGTTGAACTTTCATTGTTCCTCCACCTAGATGCTGGCACTGCCTCCTCAGGTAATGAATTAGTCTCAAATTTCTTGAATTTTTTGCTCCTAGATGTCCGCATATCACATGGTAGCTATTGCTTGACTGGTCACTTGTCATTCACCAAAAACTTTTAGAAAATTATTCATTCATGCTGGAGCTGAAGCTCCATACTTTCACCACGTTATGTAAAGAGCCGACTTGCTGGAAAAACACCCTGATGCTGGGAAAGATCGAGGGCAGGAGGGAAAAGGGACAACAGAGGATGAGATGGTTGGATGGCATCAATGATTCAACGGACATGAGTTTGAGTGAACTCCGGGAGGTTACTCAGGGGAGCCTGGTGTGCTGCGGTCCATGGTGTCGCAAAGAGACAGACAGGACTGAGCAACTGAACAACAACATTAGGCACTTACTGAATACCTACTAGGCACCCAGCTCTCTTCTAGGCACTTGTGCCCTGTGATGGGACAAGAGCAGACGTAATCTGCCGCTCAGGCGGAGCTTGGGAAGACAGCCATTAAAAATATAAGTAAGTAACACTAGGAAGTGTTTTGAAAGGAAACTAACAGGGCCTGACATAGGGAAAATAACAGAGGTGTTAGCATACATGAATCTAAAAAACCAGAAAACTAAGGACAAAGAATCCCCCAAAGACCCTGAGTCAAGGAAGGGCTCGGCATCTTCCTGAAACCGCAGATCAAAGTGAGAAGGTGATGAAAAAGGAGAGGAGTAATGTGAGACCGAGCTGGAAAGGCAGGATGGGCTTCATGACCTGGTACCTTGTGGCCATGCACTGTGCATTGCAGTTTCACATGGGAGGGGATGGAAAGCCACAGAAGGATTGAAGCAGGAGAGTGATCCCTGTTGGATCCCTGGCGTATGGCTACGGTACCACATTTTCCATCCTTTCATCAGCTGATAGATATTTGGGTTGTTTCTATCTTTTGTTTATTGTGAATAGTACTGTATGAACACTCACAGACGAGTCTTGTTTGAACACCTATTTTCAGTTCTTTGGGATATACATACCTAGGAGTGGACTAGCTGGGTTGTATATTAATCAAATGTTAAGCTTCTCAAGGGACTGCCAAATTTTCCCCCAGTAGCTGCATTGTTCTACCTTCCCACATCTGTGTATGAGAATTCTAATCTCTCCACATCCTCTACATGCCATAACAAGGATGAAGCTTGAATATAGTATGCTAATGAAAAACTCAGGCACAAAAGTCCTTTAATCATATGGCTAACTTTATATGAAACCTCCAGGATAGGTAAAAATCCATACAGACAGAAGGCAGACTAGTGGTTGCCAGTGGCTGAGGAGAAGGGAAAACAGGGAAGGACTGTTTGGCAGGTGCAAGGTTTCCTTTTGGTGTGATGAATTAGAGTTCTCATCCTCAACTCTGGGACCAGGTGGTGGTGATGGTTTCACAGTCATGTGAATGTATCAATACTTAATGCACCTGATGGCTAAAATGGTCAGTCTGTCTTTTATTGAAATAAAAAAGAATGCCTAACAATTGATGGAGAATTATTAATAGTTAAGAAGGAGACTGAAGAAGGAGATGACATCTTCAGTAGAATGAGACTCCGAGAGGAAGGAACCAGGAGTGTCATTCAAAGAGGAATGGAATTCCATTCAGTGGATGCCTTGTTGGTCCTTCACGCAACCTCTTTTGCCTTTTCCCATCAATATCCTTGTACCCACTGATTCATCTCTAGGCCTCTCCTCCTGCTGAGTCCTCTTTGGTACCAGAGGTATCCATGTCTTATTACATTTGTTAAATAAATAAAATAAATCAGTAGCATCAGGTGGCTTAAGGCTGTGTGTGTGGACCTGCTGAGCAGCTATCATTACACCATCCTCCCCACTCTCCTACCTCAGCCAACCAAGGATGCTCAGCCATGTGGAAGGAAAAAGGCCCTGAAATCAATACAATATTTATCAGGAAGGTGCTGAAGCGTGGCCAGCCAAGAAACAATCTGCTGACTCGGAAGCATGGGGAGGGCTTCTCCGGCCAGGCTACTGCCTGCTGGAGCCTGGTGGAAGCCCCAGAAAGACAAATTGCAGTCATCAATCCCAGGGAAGGGAGACTTGAGTCTACTTCCTGTATCCGCAGGAGGGAGAAAGAGTTGCAATCCCAGAGCTCCATTTCTGAGATGGTAATGAGGATCCTTCCACACTGGATGACAGTCGACTTGAAAGCGAGTTGGAAATCACACTGTTTCCTATTAACAGCCTGACGTTATGTGCTGCGGGGTCAACGTGGGCCAGGCCTGTTGGTGTGGCTTTGCAGAGAAGGTGCTCTGATCCCATTAATATGAGTTCTGCTTCCTCGTTGACCCTCACGCGGATAAGCACCACTGCCATCCACTTGCACAAAGATCCAGTACAAGAAGGAGGGCTCAGAACCATGATAAATAAACACAGCAGACTTAGGCAAGCATCATTCTTTGTATTCTCATCTCCAATAATACTATCCTGCAAGTCAGTTACTATGGAGCCCAGTGCTAGGCATCGTTACCTGTCATTACTAAAAAGAAAAGCTTTTTTTGTTTCTTTAAAACAAAACAAAACATTTATTTATTTTTAATTGAAGGATAATTGCTTTACGATAGTGTGTTAATTTATGCCATACATAAACGTGAATCAGCCATAGGTATACATGTATCCCCTCCCTCTGGAACCTCCCTCCCACCTCCCACACCATCCCACACCTCTAGGTTATTGCAGAACCCCAGTTTGAGCTCCCTGCACCACACAGCAGATAGCCACTGGCTGTCTATTTTACATATGGTAGTGTGTATGTTTCCATGCTACTCTATCCATTAGCCCCACCCTGTCCTTTGCCCGTGTCTGCGAGTCTGTTCTCTATGTCTGCATCTCCACTGCTGCCCTGCAAATAGGTCAGCAGTACCATCTTTCTAAATTCCGTATGTATGAACTAATATGTGATATTTGTTTTTCGCTTTCTGATTTACTTCACTTTGTATCATAGGCTCTGTGCTGTGCCTAGTCGCTCAGTTGTGTCTGACTCTTTGTGATCTCATGGACTTTAGCCCACCAAGCTCCTCTGTCCATGGGGATTCTCCAGGCAAGAATACTGGAGTGGGTTGCTATGCCCTCCTCCAGGGAATCTGCCCAACCCAGGGATTGAATCCAGGTCTCCAGCATTGCAGGTGGATCTTTACTGTCTGAGCTACCAGGAAAGTCCAAGAATACTGTAATGAGTAGCCTGTCCCTTCTCCAGGGAATCTTTCCGACCCAGTAATGCAGAATCTGCGTTGGAGGCAGATTCTTTACCAGCTGAGCTACCAGAGAAGCCCCATAATACATTCTAGTTTCATCCATCTCGATAGAACTGACTCAAATGCATTCCTCTTTATGGCTGGGTAATATTCCATTGTATATATGTACCGCAGCTTCTTTATCCATTCATCTATCAAGGACATATAGGTTGCTTCCATATCCTAGCTGTTGTAAATAGTGCTGCAATGAACACTGGGGTACATGTGCCTTTTTTAATTATGGTTTTCTCAGGATATATGCCCAGTAGTGGTATTGTTACGTCATCAGTTCAGTTCAGTTGCTCTGTTGTGCCCCACTCTTTGCGACCCCATGGACTGCAACACGCCAGGCTTCCCTGTCCAGCACCAACTCCCAGAGCTTACTCAAACTCATGTCCGTTGAGTCAGTGATGCCATCCAACCATCTGATCCTCTGTTGTTCCTTTCTCCTCCCACCTTCAATCTTTCGCAGCATCAGGGTCTTCTCCAAGGAGTCAGTTCTTCGAATCAGGTGGCCAAAGTATTGGAGTTTCAGCTTCAGCATCAGTCCTTCCAGTGAATATTCAGGACTGATTTACTTTAGAATAGACTGGTTGAATCTCCTTGCAGTCCAAGGGACTCTCAAGAGTCTTCTCCAACACCACAGGTAGGTTATATGGTGGTTTTATTCCTAGATTTTTAAGGACTCTCAATACTGTTTACCACAGTGGCTATATCAGTTTAAATTCCCACCAACTCAGTGCAAGAGAGTTCCCTAAGAAAAGCATTTTATAGACATCCCTCAGTAGGAAGCAAAGTAGCAAGGAGAAAAAGACCATGTTCTCTGAAGTCACACATTTCCTCTATGACTTCCTAATTGAGTGACCTTGAGAAAGTGACTTGGAGAGTGAAACCTGCAGCCTTCCTGTCTGGAAAGTGAACATAACAACATTTATGTCATAAAGCCACTGGGGAGTATATGGTATATGTGTTTTAAGACCTAAGGTATGGCCTGGGTGCTTGGGAATTTCTTCTGCAATAATACAATTCCCGTAGACAGCGAATGTTCAATATTTTTCAACTCTTATTCTTACTGGAATCACTGTCTTATGCAAAAGCAGAGAATTCCATTGCTGTACTCATCTCCCCCAGGAGGAGGGGAGCAAATGCTAACAACTGTCAACAGCTAACTTACTCTTTCTTAACTTTTTTCTCCCTCAGGACCCACTTCCAGTACTGATCAGGAGTCCTGGCTTGAATAAGCTGTATTTCTCCCAGTTCTAGGAGGGAGAACACCCCAGAGCCCTGAAGAAGGTATGCCACCCAGAGGAGAGAGGAGTGAGGTCCACCCAGGGGCGCCTGTGGGAGGAGAAAGGACGGGGACTTGGAGCGAATCTGGGTGCCTCTAGCATGGGTCCCTTGAGTGTCTGATTCACTGTGTAGGTTTCAACCTAAAGGGGTAGGTGCCTTTCTAGGAGACGCTTTCAAAGGACATGCCCAGTGAGGTATCCTGCCTGCATTCGAGATGCCTTGCTCTAGAAAGCCCCGATTATTTCTCTGACAGTGATGACTTGTGACTTTGTGTTGCATGGTAGAGGTGGGGCTGGAGGGAGGTTGGGAGCCATGTCACTAAGGCCAGGAATTTAAAGAAAGCTTTTATGGCAAGGAAAACCTAAAGGCTGAGACAAGAAAAAAAAAATGCATACCTATTTGATTCACAATGGATTCAAACTGAAAATGTCTAAATGTCCATCAACAGTACAGTGATGAATGTGCTACATATGATTTCATTTATAAAAAGTTTAAAATTCAGCCAAACAAGTTGATGGGTATACATATGAGAATATTAGTTACCTTGTGAGGAGAGTTACTGGGATAAAGTAGAAAAAGGGTCCTGGAATGTTCTATTTCTTTTTTTTTTTTTTAAGTTGAAGTATATTTGACTTACAATGTTGTGTTAGTTTCAGGTGTATAGCAAAATGATAACTTTTTTCAGATGTTTTTCAGATTAGATCCCTTATATGTTACTACAAAATACTGAGTTTATATCCCTGTGCTGTACAGTAGGTCCGTATTGGTTATCTATTTTATATGAAGTTGTATGCTGTGCTTAGTTGTTCAGTCGTATCCGACTCTTTTCATCCCCATGGACTGTAATCCGCCAGGCTCCTCTGTTTGTGGGGCTTCTCCAGGCAAACGTACTGGAGTGGTTTGGAAGATCTCCTCCAGGGCATCTTCCAAACCCAGGGATTGAACCTAGGTCTCCCGCATTGCAGGTGGATTCTTTACCATCTGAGCCACCAGGGGAAACGATACGAAGCTGTGTGTATATTAATCCTGTATTCCTAATTTACTCCTCTCCCTTTCCCCTTTGGTAGCCATAGGTTTGTTTTCTGTGTCTGTGAGTCTGTTTCTGTTTTGTATATAAGTTCACTTGTATCTTTTTTTTTAGATTCCACGTATAAGCAATATCATATGATATTTGTCTTTCTCTGGCTTACTTCACTTCATTTGATAATCTCTAGGTCCTTCCATGTTGCAGTGCTGGAATGTTCTATTTCTTGATCCAAGTGGTGGATACACAGGTGTTTTCATTTTGCAAAACTCCTTTGGGCTCTAAATTTATGATCCATGCACTTATCTGTATATATGTTATTCTTTCCCAAAAAATAGCTTACTTAAGTCTAAGGCACTGACTTCCCACATTTCTGTGAGGCATTGAGCAGATTCAGAGTGTGTGGCTTCAGCAGACGTGGACCATTGTGCCCTGGTGCCAGAACCCTCAGAACCACCCACCCCAGGGGGGGTCTTCACTGGGCATCAGCAGGGGTACAACTGCCTCCCGGGTCACAGAAGCCAAGATGTTGGGAAACTGTATGTGAGTCCATGAAGCACTCATTGGAGCCCACATGTGTGAGCCCCTCTCATTTAAAGATCTTCAGGGAAATTTAGGGAGGGTTTGGAACACCCCAGCCCTACTACAAAATGGGGTTAGTGCACATAGAAAATAAAACCATATTTTAAAAGTTGCTGTAATCCCACTTTCCCCGTCAAGCTGGTGACAACAAAGAAACATAATTTGAAACGTTTTATGACGACTTTATCCCAAAACATTTGTAAGAAATTGTGGATAGGAAGTGATTGAGGAATATTCATTCTCCTCTCCTCATGAAAAGTTGAAGCCATTGAGAAACAATAAAATGATCTCCTCAAATTTAATACAATCAAATTGTCTAAATTTCTGTTCTGTGGATACACTTCCACTTTTACTTCCAGAAGCAAATTATTTCAATTAAAATGCCCTTCCCTGCCCAAACAATATTAATATAATATTAATGACTATTAAACTGAATGAGAAATCGCTCACTCATGACACCTCTGTGCTAGTTAGTGAAACTGCTGTCTTTAAGCATCCATTAATGGACATATGTTAAATTTTGTAATCACTCCTACTCCACTGATACTGATTTTTTCTAACTTTTAATGCTATAAATATCACTACAGTGAGATGTTTGAACATAGGGTTTTTTTCCCTCTCTTTTTGGATTATCTCCAGCAAGTTAGTGGAATGAATTTCTATAAATAGAATAACTAGGTATACAGATTTGGACATGTTTAAGGCCTGTGAAAAATGCTTCCCAAGTTCTTCCTTTTAAAAATTAGAAATTTCACTTCCAGAGATTATTTTTATTTTGTTCTTTTCTTTTCTTTTCTTCATTCCTCTATGTGTGTGAGTGTGTGTGTGTGTGTGTGTGTGTGTGTGTTGCAAGGTTATTTGGGGAAAGGTCAGGAAAGCTTTGTCCCTCATGCCTAGCTCTGGCCTATGCGCACACTTTGGATTCAGAGAGAGAGGCACTTCTGTGGAGGATGAACTTTATGGTTTTGAGCTTAGCCAGGTTCTTGAAAAAGGGGCAGCTGTATGCAACGCCCTCTCACTATTTCTAAACCAACTAAAATCAGACTTCATATTCAAATCATATCTGGCTGAATTACTTCCAATCTAAAATGGCTTTGAAATTTTTCATATTAATGGATTTGAATATAAAAAGTAATAAGAGAAATCTATAGACCTATATAATTTTAAAGTTTTATGCGTATGAACCTGCAAATATTAAAAACGTAGCTCATGCTGATGAATAATATTCGCAACCTAAGAAGATCTATGATGTGGCCTGGGTGTGGGGAAAGACATTTGCAATAGCACAACGATTTTCTTGAAGGGCACAAGAAAGAGTTTAAGGCAGGGAAATTTTGCCACAGACAAAGAAAGGAAGACAGGCCGTTGCCATCTCCTTTTCTGTGTTTGCCTCTGGTGGGGACTTCAAAAACCTGCGTTCTTCTTCCCACAGGTGTCATACTGTATTCTCTAAGTTCTCAATTTTAGTGGTTTTTCTCTCAAAATATTTTCAAATTTTTATTAAAATGACAGGCAGTGTAGGAATTTTAAAAGGAGAATAATTGGGTAAGAAGGAAACAGATATAGCAGTAATAAGGGTTAAAGTGTTTCTGCGAGTCACTTATGCTGGGCCTATGAGCTCCCTGGCATCCAAGATAAAGAAGGAAACGTGACTTCTTTTCCTGTGACATGAGAAATCCTCCTGATTCTGTAACTGAGTCAAAGAGAACCTTGATTTCTGAGTGAAACTTCTTTTCTGGGCCATTTTGAAAGGGCCATGGAGTAATATGAAGGTCAACATCATCTGCCAAAATTTTACTGCAAACGCCGAAGTTGAATTCTTTCTTTGAGCCTTTAGCACAACCTTCAATTAAAGTTAGAGGAGTTGGCTGCCATCCAGTTCAGTGATGGCAATTGTGTGAGGACTAGGATGATATATTTCAGGTTTGTAAGAAGAGGACCTCGAAGACCTCTCTCATGTTCAAGTTTCCAGGGAATGCCCTTTGAGCTCAGGGTCTGTGTAGACAAGTTTGGGCATGGAAAGTCAAGGTCAGCATGGCATTAAAAAAATCAGTGTTTCACAAAACCTATTCAACATCAGAATTGTGTGTGTGTGTGTGTGTGCACGCACGCGCATGTGTGTGTGTGTTTTAATACCAGGGTCCCCAACACATAGGCCATGAAGCAGTAGTGGTCCATGGCCTGTTAGGAACCAGGCCACACAGCAGGCAGTGAGCAACAGGAGAGCAAATGAAACTTCATCCATATTTACAACTGCTCCCCGTCACTAGCGTTACCACCTGAGCTCCACCTCCTGTCAGATCAACTACGGTGTTAGATTCTCATAGGAGTGTGAACCCTACTATGAACTGCACATGCGAGGGATCTAGGTGCATACTCCTTATGAGAATCTAATGGCTGCTGATCTGAGGTATAGCTGAGGTGGTGAGACTAGCGCTGTGGAGTGGCTGCAAATCCAGGTTATCCTTAGCACAATGAATGTAATGTATTTGAATCATCCTGAATCCATCACCCCACCTGGGTCTGTGGAACAATTGTCTTCTGCAAAACTGGTCCCTGGTGTCAGAAAGGTTGGGATCCACCATTCAATACACTGAAACAGAAACACTGGGGATAGTGCTCAGGAATGTGTATGTTTTTTAAATGTCACTCTCCAAATGAATCACCAGCAGATAGTTTGGGCCAGTGTTTGGAAACAGATGGTCCAGGTGACACCTCCGGAAGCCTTTCTCTCTCTTCCGGCCTTTGGCAGGAGCCAGGGGGCAAAGGAGAAGAGACTGGGGTCCCTGAGGAACATCTGCCATATAGATGTGGAAGATGAGGGTGAAATCTCCATCTTTTTTTTTTTAAAGAGTTTGGTTTGTTTTTATTTGGCCGTGCCAGGTCTTAGCTGTGGCATGTGGTATCTTCGATCTTCACTATAGTATGGGAGAATCTTTAGTTGTGGCATGTGGGATCTAGTTCTCAGACCAGGGATCATTCCTTGGTCCCTTTCATTGGGAGCACAGAGTCTTAGCCCCACTAGACCACCAGGGAAGTCCCCAAACCTTCATCTTAAGAGCTGCATATGGGACCGTTACAGTTTGGGAAGAAGGAACAAGAGCCCAGGACACAAACTCATCCTGACTTGCCCACCTAGTGCTTTCATGGGACCCAGATACTCCCTGCAGAGCACAGGGACCCATTATAGTCATCCTTCTCATGCAGCGATGCCTGTCTGCTCTGGCAAATTTTGATAAATGCAATGCCAAGTTGAGCAGTGTGCAACCACCACAAGCAGTATTAATCAAAGAAGGGGCTGGGAGGTCTCTCAGGTGTTTTTGTAGCTGGGGATGATAATCACATGTCTGATTTCTTCAAAAGACCATATTCTTTGGTTCATTATTTTAAAAACCTAACAATCAGGTTGTCTGCAGTCCAACAGTTAGGCTGGTATCACCGGCTAGTGCGTAAAAAGCTGTCCCTTGGAGGCCTATTCCTGATTTTTACTCTCTCCAGGTCCCTGAAACACTAAATAAATAAAAGTGGATGGCTTTTAATGAAAGCCTTAGCCTCCTCAGTTTAGCTTTTAATTGTGTGACAAACACACACACACACCACATCCTGAGCTGTTTATTGGAATTACAAACCTTCAGTCTAAATGTCAGGCTGTGCCACAGAGAAACATGAACAGCTCAGTTTATTAATGGCAAGTTCGAAGGTTGGCCCCATCATTCATTGCCACGGGGACTCCAGCTGGCTCAAGCTCTCAGCTTCGGATACAGATCAACACCATCCCCACATTGACTCAGAACTGATTAGAAACCCACGGCACAAGAAGAGACTGATGACACCCCTTTGCAGGCTTCAAGTTATCCACATGCAGAAACTTGAAACAAAAGACCAGAGGTTCCTTGTCTTGGATTGACTTGGATTAAAAGGAGTTCCGGATTGGCTTGGATTGGATCTGTTCACCATGCGTTTGGTGACACTGTCTGAGGTTCCTTTTTCTCATCAGAAAATAGCCATAATATTATCTGCCTGTGTGGGATTGCTATGTTTTAATATCTGCTAAAGGAGATCAATCCTGGGTATTCATTGGAAGGACTGATGCTAAGGCTGAAACTGCAATACTCTGGCCACCTCATGTGACGACTTGACTCACTGGAAAAGACTCTGATGCTAGGAAAGGTTGGGGGCGGGAGGAGAAGGGGATGACTGAGAATGAGATGGCTGGATGGCATCACCGACTCTGTGGACATGAGTTTGAGTGAACTCCGGGAGTTGGTGATGGACAGGGAGGCCTGGCGTGCTGTGATTCATGGGGTCGCGGAGAGCTGGACACGAGTGAGCGACTGAACTGAACACATGTGGTAGGGCTTTCCTGGTGGCTTATATGGTAAAGAATCTGCCTGCGATGTGGGACACCAGGTTCAATTCCTGGGTCAGAAAGATCCCCTGGAGAAGGAAATGGCAACCCACTCATTATTCTGGCCTGGAGAATCCCATGGACAGAGGACAGAGGAGCCTGACAGGCTACAGTCCATGGATTCACAAAGAGTCAGACACAGCTGAGCAACTAACACTCACTCATACACATAGGATGTTGTCAAAACAACATTAAATAGTTTAATTGATAGAAAAATGTTTTAAAATGTACAGGATAGAATCTAATCTTGAGTTGAGTAGTTAATTCTTTCAGTTTGAAAATTCCCAAAGAAACATTTACGATAAAGACCACATACGGATGAAGGCTTACAATATATACATAAAATAATACAACTGAAAGTTCAGCAAGTCAGTCAGGACAGCTTGTAATGCTGATTCTGTACTCAAACTGGTACCAGGAGATCAGAACGGTTCTGCTTTCATCAGAAGCAGGAATCACTTTTCCACTTCCTGTTGTCATATTGTTAAAGGGACAGAATGCCAAAGGAACAGGAGCTGGGGAGAAAGAATAGTGCCAGGAGCCAACAATGGGCCTCCCAGCATCCTATGCTGATGTTACTATGCTGGACATTATCAGTTTGTGATACATTTTTCATGTAAAAACAGCAAAAAACATTGACTAAAGGAAATAATCTTAAGTCAATAAACAACTGTAACCCCATAGGCATCTCAGCGCTTATGAATCCCTTAATATCTTCACTGAAGGGTGAATGATTGATACTGGAAAAACAGGAAGCCAAGTAAAAATGGGTAGGATCATGTTTTCTCAAGAAATTTCTCAAGGAGAATTCATTCCCATTGATCTGCTATTTATAGACCCAGAGCTTTGCTTTATTCGGTTCTGGCCCACATGCCCTGTAGATGTTGTCTCCCCTTGACTCCCAGAGGGTGGGAACATATTTACCATAAGGAAGACAAGGTACTTGGCTGTTACTAGTAGATTTACAGCAACTACTAAAAATGACTCAGTTAAATGCTTGTCCAATAATGTTTATCAGTTTTCACATGGAAGCCGTGAAGGGGTTTCTAGGTGCTTTAGGACCCCAAATATACCTTGGTGACCAGGAATTGAGTTTCCTCTTATGATGGCAAGTGGGGAATAGGAAGGTCTTAACTGACAGCACCATATGCTAATGTACCATCAAAGAATGTTAAGCATAAGTGTCTGCTTTACTCCAGAGGCTAAGCCACCTTGGGAGCCCAAAGACACATCTGTGAGCTTCCACGTACTGGGAGCATAGCTTTTGACTGTGCAGTGCATGCTGCATGGCTGCATGCATGGCTCATGCATCACATCGTTCCACTCCCACTTCACAGATGAAATAAAAAGAAAAACCAGATTCAGAGAGATTAAGTGATTTGCCCTAAGGCACATGGCCAGTGAGCGGCTAAACCAAGGCCTGAAACTAACTAAACCCCAGTTGCGTTCTGCCTCTCTGAGCACCGATGTTGGAATATAAATGCCCGTCAGGGAGCGAGAGCCTCTTCTGTTCACTGCTATAACCTCTTCGTCCAGTGTAGGGGTCGTGTTGTGCTCAGTCGCTCGGTTGTGTCCCATTCTCCGCGACCGCATGGACTGCAGCCCACAGGGCCCCTCTGTCCATGGGATTCTCCAGGCAAGAATACTGGAGTGGGTTGCCATTCCCTACTCCAGGGCATCTTCCCAAGACAGGGATCAGGCCCAGGTCTCCTGCGTCTCCTGCATTGGCAGGCGGATTCTTTCCCACTGTGCCACCTGGGAAGCCCCACCATCTAGTATAGGACCAGATTCAAAGCATACGGTCTGTAAATATCTGATGAAGGGAAGATGTCCAAGACCACAGATTGTATGGAGAAGACGTACTCTTAAACCCCTCATCTCCCTGTCTGTTTTTACCTGATGCCGAGCTGGGCATTCTTCATATATATATATATTTTGTTGTTGTTGTTATTGTTGTTGTCCCCCCTCTAGAACTTCTCTCAGCTTTATCATAAGATTTCGGCTTTGTCTGCTGTCTGCCCCTAGAGTCTCCCATTCCTCAGGGCAGCATTCCTAGTTCCCGTTCCCAGCAGCCCACAGTTTATAACTCTGCCTCCCACTTCTTTACCATCAGCTCTGGCCGGTGGCTGGTCCTTGATCAAGAGCTCCATCTTCCAGCCCATGAGAGGAAGAAGCAGGTCATTTGGATTGAAGAAGGAGTTGATGATCCCTCGGGTGAGGGAATATAGCGGGCATTTAGGAAAAGTCCCTACATGGCAGAATCTTATGATGTGTACATTTACACCAGGCACTAGAGTTAATAAGGTATGTTCAAAACAAAAACTACTTTCTTTTTATAACGTGTAGCACTCCGAAATCAAATGGCATGGTTCACTTTCTCCTTTCTCGGTCCCTTCTTCAGAGACATTAGATAAAAGAGATAGATGAATGGTCCAAGGAACACGCAGAACAATACTTGAAGAATAGAGAAATACGAATGCCTCCTTTAACACTGACTTACAACTTAGGAGTTCTTCACTTGTAGTCAAATGTAACAAGTATCTGGCACCATAAAATAAGTAGACTTGAATTCTAAGTAAAGATGAATAGAGTAGGTGAGTTTCTAATTATATGTAGCCTTCGTAGGTGCTGAGGGTTTCTCCTGGAATGAAAAGGTTCTTTTCAGGGTGTTTCTAGAGCCCCATCTGTGAAGAATCATGTTCTGTGTTCTGCTGGGTTAGGGGTTTTATAATAGGCAGTGGCCCTTTTCTCTCAAATTTAGTGTGGAAAGTGCCTGAGACCAGAGCAGTCAATCTCTGAGTCAGACCTAGATAGGGCTTCATATGTACTCCTAGCTCTGGACCCCTGCAGCCTTTCTCTGATATTTTGTGGCTATTGATTGCTTTTCCTGGTGACCTAGCTAATTTTTACAGTAAAATGTGACTTGGGAGAGCATCCTGTTCTGTCAGCCTTGGGGATCAACCTTGACCTCAGGATGATCCAGGAAATGCAGGTATAGAAGAGAAGGGTCTGTGTGTCTCTGTGTGTCTGTGAGTATGTCTCTGTGTGTTAGTGGTGGTGGTAGTAATGTAAGGCAAGGCAGGAAAACAAAATGATTGGAGCCTACTCTTGTCTGGCCCATACTACCCAGGGAAGATGAGGCCAGAAAAGCAAACCCAGATAATGACTTTTCTATGAAATAACCCCACGTGACACTCTCCCCTGCACCCCGTTTTCAGTCTGGCCGTTCACCTGCAACCTGTCCCCCAACGTGGTACTTCAGCTTCCATTTCTGTTTTTAACCCTCTTCAGATTTGGATGGTTCTGCACCCTCCCCTTCTGAACATCTAGAATTTGGACAGACGTTTCAGCTGAAAAAATCCACTTCTTCACCAAAGACTATAATTGATCTCTGTTTGCCTTTAATCCCACAACAGTTAAGGTCGAGCCGAAGCAGGTGTGCACTCATGACTTGGCGCGGCCCGAGGTGCGGGGGTGGCAGCTGTGTTCTGCCTGTGCCCTCGTGGCTTTGCACTCTTCCACATCTTCTATTTCACAGCGGCTCAGTGATCAGGCTTCTTCTATTCACTCAGCTCCAGCACTATTTTTACACCTCTGCCAAAACTCTCCCTGATCCCCTTCCTTTGAAAAGGACCCTGGTAAATCCTCTCATAATGGCAGGAATGCAAGAAACAGCAAGGGTGGAGAGGGATGGGGCAGTGCATGGTCCTACAGCTGCTACCATTTTGGGATCAGAAAGCTGGGGACATGGGTTAAAAGGCAGCCGCATGATCACATTTCATAATGTGTCTACCTTAACAAGGACTTTCGTGGATTGTATTCCAGTAAATATATAAGTAATTTTATAAATTAAGTCTTTTAAAGCCGTTGGAACCATTGGGACATTGGCCAGCTTGAATGCTTCATTAATTTATTCCTTGAGTTCCTGTCCATATGAGCTCACAGACCACTTTTATGTGTAGATGCTGAGGGGAGGGGAGGTAGACTGTTGATGAATAGCCGAGCAATGACATAAATGTGACATATAGCCTCATTAAAGAAGGACCAAGAGTTGGCGGAACCCAGAGCAGGGCCTAACTCAAACTTGCTGAATCAAATAATACTTTTCGGAGGAACTAGTGTATGGGTTGAAACCTGAAGGGTGTGTGAAGAGCCAGAAAGCCATGGAGGAGAGAGTATGACACCCACACGCTCCACAGTGTTCGAAGGTCCAGAAACCAAAACTAGTGCAGTGAAAGAAATCTGGGAATTTTTTGTACTTGGAATCCAGGGGGACAATGGTGAGGAAGGAAGCTACAGAGTCAACTAGGGCCAAATCATGACAATTATTGATATCATCCTCTAATCACCACTCTCAATTGAAAGCTGCAGCCGACCGAACTACTCTGTCTGGACAGTGGCGTGCTTGGCTGCTTATGGAACTTTTGGACTCCCCATTACCCAGACTATAAAGTACATATTCTGAAGTTTTTTGTCAAATACCTCTAACTCACCAATTCAGACTTGTCTCACCCCATTATCATTCTCCCATACAAGGTGATGGAGAAGGCAATGGCAAGCCACTCCAGTACTCTTGCCTAGAAAATCCCATGGATGGAGGAGCCTGGTAGGCTGTAGTCCGTGGGGTCGCTAAGGGTCGGACACGACTGAGCGACTTCACTTTCACTTTTCACTTTCACACATTGGAGAAGGAAATGGCAACCCACTCCAGTGTTCTTGCCTGGAGAATCCCAGGGATGGGGGAGCCTGGTGGGCTTTAGTCTATGGGGTCACACAGAGTCGGACACGACTGAAGTGACTTAGCAGCAGCAGCAGCATACAAGGTGATACTGTCATTCCAAATTTCTCCTCATTTCTTAATGCTTCATACTCTTTTTCTTACATCGTGCCTCTGCCAAAGGCACCTCTTCTTCCTGGAATTGCATCCTCACCCTCACTTCTGCTCACACATCCCTGCACTAGCTTTCAAGACCCAACTCAATGCCATTTCCTCCAGGAAGTGCCTTTAATTCTCATCAACATTCTACTCTGGATCTTTGGCTATGAGATTCTTCACAGGCTCTCAACTTACTCCACGTGGGGTCTTCTCACACATACTTAGGTAAATACAAAGTGAAATTTTAAAATCAAGAAATGACAGTTAGTTTAGTAGGTATTCAATGAATTGCACAGGACAAATCATAATTATAATCTATAATTACTTTACTCAGGGCTTCCCTGCTGGCTCAAATGGTAAAGAATCTACCTGCAATGCAGGAGACCCAGGCTTGATTCCTGGGTCAGGGAGATCCCCTGGAGCAGGGCATGGTAATCCACTCCAGTGTTCTCGCCTGGAGAATTCCACAGACAGAGTAGCCTGGTGGGCTACAGTTCATGGGGTTGCAAAGAGCCGGACATGACTGAGTGACTTTCACTACACTACTCAGTTCAGTTCAGTCACTCAATCATGTCTGACTTTTTGAGACCCCCATGGACTGCAGCATGCCAGGCTTCCCTATCCATCACCAACTCCCAGAGCTTGGTCAAACTCATGTCATCGAGTAGTGATGCCACCTACCATCTCATCCTCTGTCGTCCCCTTCTCCTCCTGCCCTCAATCTTTCCCAGCATCAGGGTATTTTCCAATGAGTCAGTTCTTCACATCAGTTGGCCAAAGTATTGGAGCTTCAGCCTCAGCATCAGTCCTTCCAATGAATATTCAGGACTGATCTCCTTGAGGATTGACTGGTTTGATCTCCTTGAAGTCCTAGGGACTCTCAAGAGTCTTCTCCAACACCACAGTTCAAAAGCATCAGTTCTTCAGTACTCAACTTTCTTTATGGTCCAACTCTCACATCCGTACATGACTACTGGAAAAACCATAGCTTTGACTAGACTGACCTTTGTTGGCAAAGTCATGTCTCTGCTTTATAATATGCTGTCTAGGTTTGTTATAGCTATGAATACTCATGTTGATTTGTTTGTATGGTCCTCATTCCCATATAGACCATAAACACTTTCAAAAATGCAACATATTTTTCTTATTTAGTTCTGTATTCCCAGTGTTTAATTCCAGAGCATGGGACATATTAAGTATACTCATGAATATTCACTGAAAAAAAGAAATGAGAAAATATAAGCAGTGGACTCCTCTCAACCCCCACTCACACATTCCACACACACCCAAAAAAGCTCAATTCCCTTTCATTTGCTGCTAAGAATTCCTGGCTTAGTGACTGAGGACAACAATTGAATGCCCAAAGTGTCTTTTTGGGATGTCCAAGAAAAATTTAAACTTTTGTTGGTAGATTACTCAACCTAGCAGAATTCAACAAGAAGAGAGTCACTGGAGTTTTATTCTTGACTTTAACACTGACCTTTGAAAGGCACTCAACATCCCAATTAGAGGTTACACATTTGTACAACTCAGTAAATTAATAGACGACCCACAAAAACCACTTTTCTCCAATTCACTGTCAAGTTTTCAATCTAGTAGTGCCCAAATTGCTACATACGCTTTCAACAGAAAAAAAGAAAATGAAAATCCATTTTTCATCATGAGCTGCCTTCTGCTGTCTTCATTTTTTTAACTCCATGGTGTATACAAAGTTGGGCTTCCCCAGTGGCTCAGATGGTAAAAATCCACCTGCAATGCAGGTGACCCAGGTTCTATCCCTGGGTCTGGAAGATCCCCTGGAGAAGGGAATGGCAACCTACTGCAGTATTCTTGCCTGGGAAATCCCTTGGACAGAGGAGCCTACCAGGCTACAGTCCATGGGGTCACAAAAGAGTCATACAAGACTTAGAGACTAAACAACAACAACAATAAGCAAAGTTAACTTCTTATGAAAAAAGAACATGATTTGGGGATAAGCGAGTAGGCTCCTACCTCAGCAGCCCCTTGACATCTGGAGCAGTGAGTGTTCCCCTGTTTGCTAAACTTGGGTTGGGGGAAGGATAGTGAATTCCACAGTCTTTGCATCTGTTTTTAATCTCGCTACAGGGCTACGCAGTTCTAACCTGAAGTTTGTTTGAGGGTAATTCTGGAAATCATCATTGGAGTAGACTCCTAAGGATAGAGGCTGTTCTGAAGACAACAGTGTAAAGGGTGGGAGACCCTGTTTTTCTGACTTGTGGAGAAGACCAACAGGAGTTCATAGAAAATCTCTCCTAGTTATGGGAAGTAGAAAATGAATTCATGGATTTTATTTGGTTTAGCCTCTGGTCTAGGTGACTTTTTAAGTTACTTATAAAAAGGTATTAACATTACACCTGTTGGAAACTTTTTCTCCATGACCTATTTGTAAATACAAGATATTGAAGGTTTGTAATAATTGTAACATTAAAAATTATCCTAGTGTTTTGTACAAGGCTTGTAGTTGTTGCGGCTTAATTCCAGTTGCATTGTGTAAATTGACCTAAGAATAAAAGCCATACATTTTCATTAGTACAGTTGTCCTGTCTGCTGATGGCTGGCATTCTAACATTTGATAAACAGCAGGATTCTCTAAACTGCTGATTTTGCAGCTCAAAATTTTCCACTAAGAAGAAATAAAACTTGACTTTCTGAATATTGCTGGTTAAAACTCATCCTCAAAGATGTTATAAAATTGTGGGCATATTTGTTAAAATTGTGGGCATAATTGTGGGCATTGGCAAAGGCTACTTTTTAATAAACTGCCTTTTCTCATTTGTACATGTGGACAATAATACATTTTAGAGGGTCATTCATTTATGTCTTCATTCTTTTGACAGATATTTGCTGATAACCTGTTTGGTACCTGGTTGTGTACTATGTGCTATGAGGTCAAAATGTTATGAGCTTGACATAAATATCCAATATCTGGTGCATAGTATAAATTCAATAAGTGGCAGAGTCTTTCCTCCTTTCTTTAAGAATGTAGGTAATTTGAATAATAATAAGATATTAACAACATCATCAGGGCTTCCCTGCTGGCTAAGACAGTAAAGAATCTGCCTGCAATGCAGGAACCCCAGGATCTCTGGGTCAGGAAGATCACCTGGAGAATAAAATGGCAACTCACTTTCACTCCAGTATTCTTGCCTGGGAAATCCCATGGACAGAGGAGCCTGGCAGGCTACAGTGTGGGGAATCACAAAGAGTTGGACGTGACTCAATGACTGAGCACGCACGAATGGGAAATAACATCAACAGGCTCTCCTGTGGGCATCATGCTCCTGAACCATTATACATAATGCAGTAGAGCTACACGCAGTCCTATGAGGTTCCTGTTTTACAGCTGAGGAAACTGTGATTCAGAAAAGTAATGATTAGCCTGTGCTCACACAGATACTAAATGGCCAAGTCAGCATTTAAACCCTGAGACTCAGTCCTCAAAAGTTATTCGATCTTTTCCCTGCTCACAAATCCCTTGTAACTGAACTATTTATGAGTCATTCCCCTCTGCATTATTTACAGAAAATGTTTCTCTTGCTAACACTGAACCTAAAGAGTGAATATAGAGGAAATACTTGTTCTGAGTAGCAGTTCTGTATTACCCCCTTGAATGGAACAGTGAAGTGTAAGACAAGGAACCAGACAAAAGAGAATTATGTAGAATCAAGAGGACTTCAGATGATATATGAAGGCGTTAATAGAAAAGTGGCTATTCACAGGGTTATGATTGATTATGTATTTAAAATAAACACAGTTGCCTTTCTTTACTTTGGCTCTGAGAGGGGCTTAACTTAAGCACCATAATGGGCCACTGTTGTCTACATGGCAGGTGGCTGGTACATAAATCCTGGCGAGGGCCAGACTGAGGGACCAATATATGGATTCCATCTATGAACTGTGCATACCCTGCATTTTTGCAGAGAAACAAACCAGCAGTGTCTGTACTCCCAGGTCTCTGCCTCAGCTTCAGGGAAGAAGCAGTAAGACACTACCTTTCCTTTAGCTTAAAAAAGGAGCTGACTAAGTGAAAATAAGGGTTAATTATTGCAGTTCCTCGTGTGAAGCATCTTTCTAGAGTATGGAAGATGCATTTTTACAAACTAAGTTTACAAAAGTGTCCTCTGGGGTTATCAAGCCCACCCCAATGGGATACTTAAGACATCTTCTCAGGAACTCCAAGGCACCATAATGCCTAGTGGAGTTTGTTAGGAGACATAAACATTATTCCCCAAAGTGGCTCACTCTTTTATATATTACTACATATTTCTTCAATATGGTAGCTCAGTAGAATATCAAATACTTTCATGATAACAGTTCCTTCTAATAATTTCTATTCACTATGTGTGTGTCCTTAGTTGCTCAGTCATGTCTGATTTCTTTGCGACCCCATGGACAGTAGCCTGCCAGGCCATGGAGATTCTCCAGGCAAGAATAATAGAGTGGGTTGCCATGCCCTCCCCCAGGTGATCTGCCCAACCCAGTGATCGAACTCAGGTCTCCTGCATTGCAGGCAGATTCTTTACCATCTGAGCCAACAGAGGTATAGAAAATAGGAGAAACAACCAAAAGCAAAAAGACTCTTCATTGAAAATCCATTCATGTGCCAAAGGCAGATGTGTAGGTAATAGAAATAACTTTTAGAACTATAATTGGCTCTGCCGATCGTCTGGTCTACCATCCTGATGTAGCTGTGAGAAAACCAAAGCCCAAATAGAGCCAAGACTTGGCCACCACAGAATGGCAATTTTATTAATAGAACCATCAGAAAACAGTTTATTTAATAGAACCATCCCTATTCTACTAAACCAACAATCAACTGCAATTTGATGTCATAATTACCCAGTACTCTCAACTTCAGACATGTATGTAAGTGGAGTCATACAGTGGTTAAAAATTAGTGTAAATTTATCTCTAATTACACGCATATGCACAGACCTCTAATCAGATTACCAGACATTTGTTCAATTATTTTCAGAAACATAGACATCTTAACTATTACCATCTTTTTTTAATCCTCCTGGAAACAAAAATGACAATTAAAAACACATTATTCAGGGGTTAATTCTATTTTATAGATGATAGATGTAAAGTTTTATTTTAAATTACCATCTTCTTCTACCAATAACAACTGCAGTGATAAGACAGTTAACATTTACTGATCTATTATTATGTTCCAGGAATTATGCTTAGACTGTTTCTCATTAATATTTAGAATGTTAATAATAATAATATTTATTAAATGCTACTATTATGACCATTTTACAGAAAAAAAGAAATAGCTTCATTAATGTCACAGATCTGGAAAGTGATAGAGCTGAGATTTTAACCTAGGTAGTTGGACACCTAATAGCTACATTTGTACACATTTCTCCATTATTTAGGAAGCAAGTGTGAAGAATATGTTGCAATGGGACATTTACTGATACTGTGAAAAAGAAAATACAGGTGTCTGCTTGGACACCGAAGAAACAGGAGAAGGAAAAACTCAATCAATTATTTTAAAAGTGAGGAAAGCAAAATACCTGATTGTGAATTTTGACCACAGTTATGCAAAGCCGACTCTGTGGACATGAGTTTGAGTGAACTCCAGGAGTTGGTGATGGACAGGGAGGCCTGGCGTGCTGTGATTCATGGGGTCACAAAGAGTCGGACACGACTGAGCGACTGAATTGAACTGAACTGAACTGATGCAAAGCCACATGTCCATATGGACAGACATTAGAAAGATAAAATTATTGGTTTCTGGTTAAGGGGAGCTTTAACTCTTAAAAACTTCTTTCACCTGATTCATATTTTTATCCATATCATTTTCAAAAGGCAAATGGTAGTAAAATGGAGACTGCATATTGCACTGTGGTCATATCCCTATGGAACTCTACAGGTTGGTTGAGAAAAACAATGAAACTACCCACAAGATTCCTTTCTCCTGCACCAGCATCTCCTCCCCACAGCAGGGAACACCAGTGTATCTCATTGGTTTCTACTTCATTCAGCAGATATTGTTGGGCACCTACTATGTGCCAGATGCCTGAGCTGAGACTTTCTCTGCTCTTAAGATATGCTAGTGAGTGAAAACACAGAGCCATAAGAGATACAGAGAAGAACCAGCAGAGAACTGCCGGAATCTGAGACGAGGAAACACTGTGTCAGGGGCTTCACCAGGGAGGATTAAACCCAGTGGAAACTGTTAGGATAATGTAGAATGTACCAGAAGAGGAAGGATACAGCTGAGTTTAGGGGGAACTGTGTGCAAAGGCATAGAAATGTAAAACCAGCACAGGCAGATGTGTATGCTTAGGTGTGAATTCTGGGTGAGGGTAGCTAGCAAGGAAGATAGATTCTGGGGGCCATTTCTTAGAGCGCTTTGTAAGCCACACTGAGGAGCTGCAGGGCCCCTGGATACACTGTGGGTGGATAAGTGCCAGCAGAAAGCAGAGTTCTTCCCATTCACAGATGGATAAGGGTCCCCATAGCTCACACGAGTGCCTATGAATACAAAGGAAAACCCGACAGATACAGAGTTGCTGTGGAAATAGGCTCACTGGCTGGAGGCTCGCCTCGAGTTTGGAGCCCCATGGGGGCACCCCCACCAGACATGCAGTGTTACTGCAGACCCATCTGTAAACCACCTCCCCGATTGACCCACCGACCAGTGGCCAGAACCCTTACTCTCTTCTTGCAGATCTCAAAAGCCCCTCAGTGCACGGCCATGTATGACCTGCCCTTGGGACAGATTGAAACACAAGCCCCTACTGACAGGAAGTCTTTTCTCCAGTTGAAGACTTTTGTTTTGTTTTTGAGAAGAGAATAAGAAGCAGGGGCTGTTCCCAGATAATCAATGAACTGGCATGCTGGTGTCCCACTCGGTTCTGCCCTCGTGTTTTAATAAGCTTAACTGTGAACACAACTCAATGTTATTAAAAAAGAAACAGCGTATGGCTGTTTCTTCCCAGCCATCGTGTAAATGGGCTTCCCTCTGTTATTTCAGAAGTAGTAAAAGCTAATTGTTTTATTTTTCAATTAAGGTCTGCCTGTGTGAAAGTTTGGGTCCATGTGTGTCCCCAACACTGTAGCGTCTTTGCGGTGGCGCAACTGTCCCTTGGGCAACCGTTTTCCATTTGGTGGTGAGTGGTGGGAATTCAAGTCCACCTCTGGTGAGCAGTTGGCAAAGTCTGAGCTAAAATCTTACCCAGAGATTGTACTGCCTGGGTTTTTTTTTTTTTTAAATCAGCAAACGAGTTTGAATAATTGAAAGCAAGAGGAAGTGAAGATGCCATTTCTGGAACCTGGTTCGACCGAAGGTTGATAAAATGGCTTTGATTTAAGGGGAGAGAAAGCGACACCATAATGAACTCCAGAATTTCACAGGCGAATTTTGCCATTTTATCAAGGGAACAGGCAAAACCGATGTAACTCAAAGTGCTGATTACCTCGCTCCCTGGATTATGCAAGGTAGTAACTTCTGGGAGCAGGGAGAAAAATTGGAACAAGTTTTAGGAGAAAATGATGGGGCTGTGCTCATTCAGAACCATCTCCCTTTCCCCAATCCTACCAGGGCAAAAATGCAAATGGAAATTGCCTGGCAGTTCTTTCTAATCAATCTGCCTCTAGAGGTAGTAAATTCTCCCTGGCGTTCTCTCCGCTCAGCTCTGCTCCAGCTGGAGCATGATGGATCCTCTGCCTCGTGCTGCCTCCGTTAGGGACTCTCCTGGGAAACAGAATCTGCATGTTTGCTGCTAGGAGAGGTGGGGGGCGCCTGAGTGCAAGCCCACCAATCTGAAGCTGAATTGTTTCTCAGTGAAAAAGCAGCTTATTAAAAGTCATGATGTTTCATTCCATTGCAGCTCACCAGAAATTACTCAGTAAGATATCCTCTTCACCAGTCATCTTCAGAACGTCCCTGGCATATGAGAAAGATGTCTGAGTTTGTAAAGTCTGGGCGAGCTACTTGTATGTCAGTCTTACTGTGGTGTGCTGTGCTCAGATGCTTCAGTCATGTCCAACTCATGGACTATAGTCTTCCAGGCTCTTCTGTCCATGGGATTCTCCAGGCAAGAGTATTGGAGTGGGTTGCCATTCCCTTCTCCAGGGGATCTTCCCCACCCAGGGTTTGAAGCCAGGTCTCCTGCATTGCACGCAGATTCTTTACCAACTGAGCAACCAGGGAAGCCCTGATCTTACTGTACTTTATCCTATTTACCTGGTTGATGTCAGTCTTACCTGTAGGATTTTATGTCCCACACTGAAATACATTCCTGCTGTTGAAGCCTCCAGTCTGGGGTACTCTGTTATGCAGGCCCTGGTGAACTAACATGCAGAGAGTTTCCCAAACGTGCAGAGTTCTGACAAAGCAGAGCCTTCTTGGTTCCAAGAGAGTTCGCTGCTCACCCTCTGTACACCTGAGTCCTTCTCAATCCCTAGTGCCAACTCTGTGTGTGCGTGCTCGGTCACTAAGCTGAGTCCAACTGTTTTGTGACTCCATGGACTGTAGCCCATCAGGCTCCTCTGTCCATGGGTATTCTCCAGGCAAGGATACTGCAGTGGGTTGCCATAGCCTCCTCCAGGGGATCTTCCCGATGCAGGGATTGAACTTGAGTCTCTTCTTCAGCACGAGCAGCACCTGAGGTAACTCCTTTTCAGAAATGCAGCATTTCCCACAGTATTTACAGTGGGGTTTTCTGCATTCACCTCACATGCACACCACAGGGTGAGGGAGCTAGTCTGTGCAAGAGAGGACCAAACGATTGGTTAATTAGTCCAATCAGGGATTCAGGGGGCCACTCAGCTGCAGCTCTGGATAGGGCCTTAGCGTCACCAGCCACCCCCTCACTCCATCTGGATTAGAAAGAATCTCCTTTAGAAAGGCTATGGCAGGTACCCCAGCTTACTCTTATAGCCTCCCGGAAAGAAGGAGCTCACCACTCCAAAGCGCTCTCCTCCACTCCACGAGAAAATAAGGTTGCCCTCCCCTTAGGCACATGGCTTGCCCCCTTCTTTCCTGGGACAGCCACCCACCAGTTTGAGGCTCCTTATTCAGCAGTCCCATTTTCTTTAGCAGCTTCACACGGCAGCTGATTCAGATCCTCCACCAGCCTGGTTGTATATCTTCCTGAAGTTGGGTATTGTCTCTCCTAAAATGAGGTGCAGGCATCAGAGAGCTCCAGGTGTGTATTGACTGAAAGTCTCTGTCTTGGCTCCTGGAACCACCACTCACTCTGATACCTAAGACCTAAATCTGGGCACTTCCTCCCGTTCTCCTTTCCCTTCTTATTAGAGACGAATATTTGTGTCCCCTTACATTTCTTTTTTTAAAAAATATGTATTTACTTATTTAGGCTGTGCCAGGTCTTCCATTTTCTTTGCAGTACTGGGGATGTTTAATTGCAGCACATGAACTCTTAATTGCGGTTATGTGGGATCTAGTTCCCTGACCAGGGATCGAACCCAGGCCCCCTGCGTTGGAAGTGTCTTAGCCACTGGACCACCAAAGAGATCCCTGCCCCACCCCTGGCCTTAAATTTCATATACTGAAATCCTAACCTCCAGTGTGATGGTATTGGAGGTGGGGCCTTTGGGACACAATTATTTGTGAGGATAGAGCCTTCATAATGAAACTAGTGCTCTTATAAAAGAGACCTCAGAAAGCTCTCCCACCCTCGTGGGAGAAGAAGATGAGAAGTCTGCAGGCTGTAAGCCCAAAGCAGCCCCCAACCCCCAACCCAGGAACACAACCATGCTGGCACCCCAATCTCAGACTTCCAGCTTCCAGACCTGTAAGAGATAAATATCTATTGTTCATAAGCTACCCAGTCTCTGGTACTTTTTTAAAGCAGCTCAGCTAAGACCATTCTCTTTCTCCATGCAAATTACACAGCCTCAGGATATTTATGTCTTAGTTTTGTCTTGAATTTTCCTTCCTTAATCTGTTTACAACCCACTAGCTATCCACCCTCTCGCCTAAAGAGTGCAAAAATCTCCAGTGAAACTATAATGCCTGCCTTGAGTCTTCTTGTCTTGCCCTGACATTGTAACACTGCCCCAGGGGCTAGAAACTGTAGAGTCTGTGCTTTCCCTTTCCTTTCATAAAGCCTTCAGTGTGTGTTGGGGGAGAGGGAGGAGGAGAGATTTTCAATGGCTCTACACACCTTATGCATAGAGAAAGTAGTTCAGACAGGAAAGAATCTGCCTGTGATGCAGGAGACCCGGGTTAGGTCCCTGGGTTGGGAAGATCCCCTGGAGAAGGGAATGGCAACCCACTCCAGTATTCTTGCCTGGAGAATCCCACGGAGAGAGGCACAGTCCATTGGGTGGCAAAGAGTTGGACATGACCGAGTGACTTTCACTTTCATGCTTTCATGCTACACACCTTAAAGTTCAAGTTCAGACTTCAAATTCCTACCCTGCACTTCATGATCTGTCCATCACCTGACCTCTTAGCTAACCCTCTGTCCCGTTCCCATTTCCATTCAGCAATTTTGAACTCCATGTTAATCCTCAACCTCATCAGACTCTTCCACTTAGGCGGCCTTGCTGTGCCAATGATGACCTTCTCCACTTCTTTGCTGGGGCAGCATTTACTTGTCCATCAAGAATTAGTCTTATCCCTCAAGGGAGGTCCTGAGTCAGGCTAACACAGTGTCCTCTCCTGAGGCTTTTCCCTCGTCTCAAAGCACAGACATGTCACAGTGGAGTGTACTTGTCTGCTGACATGTGTATCCCTCTCACTGACCATGGACCTTGATTCATCTGTATGCTGGTGTCTGGGGCCATAGCTAGCACAGAGGAGATGTTCAGTGCATGTTTGTTGAGCTAAACTTTCAGCCCCAGCGAATGGGATTCTAAAGGTTAGGGCTGCCCTGGTGTGTTTGGGGAGGCCGTAACTTGTTTCACCTATTCATTTTGCAAGTGGTACTGGGCATAAGAAAGATGTAGTCCCATTCTCTACAGAGTCAGCTTGAAACCCAGGAGTCATCAGGGTTTGGTGAGAACCCTGCATCTAAGCAGTTATGATTTACACTGCAGTTGGAACACCAGATCAAAGTCAGTCCAACAATACCTCTTCTCAAGAGTCTTGAGCATTCTTCATGGACCAAACACAGCCTCAGCTGTAATCGCTGCTGCTGCTGAGTCACTTCAGTCGTGTCCGACTCTGTGTGACCCCATAGACGGAAGCCCACCAGGCTCCCCCGTCCCTGGGATTCTCCAGGCAAGAACACTGGAATGGGTTGCCATTTCCTTCTCCAATGTGTGAAAGGGAAAAGTGAAAGTAAAGTCGCTCAGTCGTGTCCGACCCCTAGCGACCCCACGGACTGCAGCCTACCAGGCTCCTCCATCCATGGGATTTTCTAGGCAAGAGTACTGGAGTGGCTTGCCAGTAATCTCTTATTGCCTCAGCCCAACCCTGCACATATATTAAATTGATTTGCTAACTGCCCCACTCAAGTATTAAGGGAGAAAAATGTACCCACATTCTAATTAGTAATTTTAAAAAGTAATTTTATACATATTTTTATGATCAAACAATGCAATATAAAACAAATATTTAAAACTTATCTTAAAACATAGCTACCCTGATAAGCATAATTTAGAAATCTTTAATGAATTCACCTCAATTAGCCTTTAATTAAATAGCTCATTAAAAGCTGATTTGAATACTGCTCATGGAGAAATTCTCGTTCAACTGTTGTGACAGAACAGGAAGTTAATGAAGTTAAAAACTGAGTGCAATTTGGGGGGGAACAGCCCAAAAGTCATAAAGCTACCAGAGGAAATAGAATCTCTGAACTCTGCCTGACACCTGAGAGTTTTCATCATAACCAGAGGCTCAAGTGAGTGGTAGACCTGGGGCCCCAGGCAAGGATCATGTTTTTCTACCCCTTGTTCTCAGCTTGTGGCTTAGAACGCTGGAGGTGAAAGGTTAATATTTGATGAATAAACAAATGAACAGTCAAAGCAGATCTGCACATATTCTAAATTCAAGCAAAAGATAAAGTAACACAAAATAAACTTATGTTTATGAAGCACCTACCATGTGTCAAATGTTTTGAATTTTTTTAATAAAATTTCCCCTAATATACCTGCATATGGAGAGCTAAAATATGATTCCTTGTTTTCAGGTGAAGAAACAGGAAAACAGAGTATTCAGCTGACACAAGTAGTAAATATCTGGGTTGAAATTTTAGCTCTGATGGAAGAGAAAAGTGAAAGTGTTAGTCGCTCAGTTGTGTCTGACTCTTTGCGAACCCGTGGACTGTAGCCCACCAGGCTCCTCTATCCATGGGTTTTCCCAGGCAGAAATCCTGGAGTAGGTTGCCATGTCCTTTTCCAGGCGATCTTCCCAACCCAGGGATCAAACCCAGGTCTCTCACATTGCAGGCAGATTCTTGATCATTTGAGCCATCAGGGAAGCCTTATCAAAGAGAAGAGAACCCCCAAAATCTAAAATTCTTCAAGACCTCTGTATAGACTTACTTGGGGAAAAAAAAAAAGAAATATATATATATATATGTATATATGGTATCAGCTTTCACCTTCTCACACCTTCCCACTGCCAACTCCTTCCAAAGAACATATCCTTAAGGCTCTGGCTTTTGTTGCCATAACTCTGTCATTCCTGGGATGTCATCTGTCACGTGATTGTCCCAGGAAATGCTGCTCGGGTGCCTCCCTCTGGGCAGCTTGAGCCAGGGTTTAGCAAGGAGACTTTGAGGGGCAGAGCAGAATTTGGAAGGAGTCTTTGGGCTCCAGGCACTGCGAGGGGATAGTGCTCCATCTTGGGAGAGAGGAACAAGAGACACAGTTACCATTTTCATCATCTCAGTCATTTGGGGATGAATCTGGAAAGCACCCAGGGAATCCATCTGACCTAATTCTCAGCACAAAATCAGGTGCTCCCAGACTTACAAGGCTGCCACCCGGAAAACCTCCTTCAGAGCCACAGGGCCTGGCTTCCACATGGGCAGCTGGACTGAGCCATCTCAGATGCTCAGAGGCATCAAAGCTTCAGGAGAAAGGCCCAGGGGAGCACAAGGAAGACGGACCTGTGTTCTCAGCACAGTGGGATGCGAGAGTCTACCTGCCTGGAGCTGGACCCCTACCCGGGGTGCAGGAGGAACTAATGTGGGGACCCATGCTTAGTCCACAGCAGCTGGTGGCAACTGCCCGGAGCCTCCCTTGGCCAAGACGTGGGCTCGAGCAGACCTGGAGCATTTAAGGATCTCAGGATCCAGGGGCTGAGGCATGAGATTGTCTGGCATCTCCACAGTGGTTACAGAGGGAAGATGGAGAGGCTGCGGATGTGGGGGGATGGGGGTCTGATAAGCGGGGATCCAGTCCCTGCTCCTCCTGTATGGCAGTGACTACACACCGTCTACAAGGTCAGGCAGCCTCTGCCGCTTGGCCTCCCCTCACACACATTATGTCAGGCAAGAATTGTCAAGATTCCCATTTTGTAGAGATTAGTGAGACTCAGTTAGGACAAGTAGGTCACGTTGATGGTAAGCAACAGAGATGAGGTTCAAAATAGGTCTCTGACTCAGTATCCCCTGCTGGCCGCTACATAGACTGCAGAGCGTGAGGAGAAGGCAGGTGGTCTCTCTAATCTACAGGGTCCCTGAAAGCCCTGGCTGGGACACGGGAGCCTCTGTGTCCTGTGGCCTCCAGACTCTAGTGTTCGTCTGGCCACCCACCCTCTTCTTATCCTGTGCCCGCTAGTTCCTAGCACATGCTGAGCTCTCAGGAACTACATGCTGGGACTTCCTGGTGGTCAGATGGTTAAGACTCAGTGCTGCCAATGCAGGGAGAGTGGGTCCAATCCCTGGTCCCCTGGTTGGAGAACTAAGATCCCACATAGTATGTGGCATGACCAAAAGACTTCTTAGAGAAGTATCTGAGGAGGTAGCAGAATCTGCTCGCTCAGTTATGTCTGACTCTTTGCAACACCATGGACTCTACAGTCTGTGGAATTCTCCAGGCCAGAATACTGGAGTGGGTCCCCTTCAACAGGGGATCTTCCCGACCCAGGAATCAAACCCAGGTCTCCGCATTGCAGGCAGATTCTTCACCAACTGAACCACCAGGGAAGCCCAAGAATACTGGAGTGGGTAGTCTATCCTTTCTCCAGCATATCTTCCAGATCTAGGCATCGAACTTGAGTCTCCTGCATTGGAGGCGGATTCTTTGCCAGCTGAGCTACTAGGGAAGTCACTAAAGAAGTGTCCGCTGCTGACCTAAGGGAAATAAAGTGTCTTCTCTCTTTTTTTAATTGGAGGATAATTGCTTTACAATATTGTGTTGGCCTGTGCCACACATCAACATTGAATCAGCCACAGGTATACATATGTCCCCTCCTTTGTGAATCCTCCTCCCAACTCCCACTCCTCTAGGTTGTCACAGAGCACTTGGTTAAGTTCCTTGTGTCACATAGCTTCTCTTTCTTTTATGCAAATGTTTTCTGAACCTCAGTTGGTTAATCTGTAAAATCTGCTTAATCTACTGCCCATAAACACGTTTTGAAATATGTAAAACACTATGGGCAGGAACCTTTGTGTATCTGTCCCCTGTCCATTTCTACAGCCTCGCCTTCTGCCGGGGTCTCGCTGTCTTTCTGTGTCCCCGCCTCCCCAGCATTTCACCTCATCCTTGAATGGACCAGTATTTTGCCTGGTTGCAGTCTTGGCAGGGGCTCTTCCCCCTGGCTGGACTCTTCTTTTCTGTCACACCTTTACCTCCTACTTCCTACTCATCCACCCTTTCTTCAAGGAGGCATCCAAGGTAGATTAACTGTCCATAGGTGCCGTCGCATGGGGGGCTGTATGATTTCCTTCTTTACGGTATCATAGCTCTATATATGTACTGAACATCTTTGGGCTTCCCCCGGTGGCTCAGCAGTTAAGAATGTGCCTGCAATGCAGGAGATCTGAGTTTGATCCCTGGGTTAGGAATATCCCCTGGAGAAGGAAATGGAAACCCGCCCCAATATTCTTGCCTGGAGAATCCCATGGACAGATGAGCCTGGTGGGGTACAGCCCCCGGGGTTGCAAAGAGCTGGACACGACCGAAGCAACTTAGTACACATGCACACACTGAACATCCTCAGCCTCCACTAGGGAAATCTCTGAGAAGGAGACATGGTATCTACCCACCATGGGACCACTGGCAGCTGGTTCCTAGTAGATGCTCAATAAATATGTACTAAATGAATACGTGAGTGAATAGAAATGAATGTGTGCTTGTTAATGTATACACATGAACAATTCCAAGAGGTAAAATAAATATTCAAGTGTTCCCATCTGTTAATAGCTCACTCTTGCACCCTATTCGGACTGCTCCAGGGACCTCACTGCATTCCTTTCTCCACTTGCCAGGATGCTTCTGTCTACTGGCCTGGCTGTGCCATGTCAGCATTTCTGGGATGGATCAAGGACTTCTAGGAAGGTTGAGTTAGAACCACGAGTTCTGTTTCCAGACCATGAGGAGCCTATGGGACACAGCATTATTCAACTGAAGGTAATTGATTCTGAATACATTGGAAATTTCTTCAGTGGTCCACTGGCACGCATGAGAAAACTCAGGTTGGGTTTCCATCTCCTTGCATATGTAAGTAGCACATTCGTATTCTGTTGCAGCTCCCAGTGCAGAAGTATACAGTGGGTAACAGTCAGGCATTCCCTTACAGAGGCCAATGGATATCACCATGCATCCAGCAATGATTTATTTCCCATCTGGTCCTTATTTTCTTATCCATTACCTCCTTCAATCCTCTTGTTTAATCCTGGAATACAGGACCCGTCCATCCATCCATTTGTGTTTGATCTTTGCCTCTGATCATTGCCTAAGACTGTGGTCTTGCCCTGCAGGGTGCAGTTCTCAGACATGGTCCATACAGTCTCTCAGAGGCCTCCAGCAAGGCTGAGTGACTGTCACCTACAGCATTAGTCCGCTGTGAACTTTTACTCACATTCCGCGATTCCTTGTCTCACTTCTCCACTCACTGCTCTCCCAGAAATCACCTCCCAAATAAACAACTTGCACCCAAACTCTGTGTAAAAGGTCTATTTGGGGAAAGACAAAGACAATGTCACAGAAACATGCTTGTCTCTTCCAGATCACCAGCACCACCTATGACCATGTGCTTATTAGAGCCAGTCTGTGCTCACTGCCCATCTCCCGTCTTTGGACCATGACCTCCCCAAGAACAGGGACTCTAACAGCTGTTAGTCCCCACTGACGACCTAGCATCTGGTACATAGCCAGGTGCTCAATGAATCTTTCTGAAGTGAACTAAAGGATACACCAGGCTGTGTCCCCCAGTGCTGGAAATGAAACTGTTTTGACTCAACCCTGACATTCTGAGAGAATCAAAGTGAAATATTTATAATATACTCTCACTGAAATAAATGTCATTCAGCAGCATTGGATGTTATGAGATCATGGGAAAGGGCACTGAACCCAGTGAAAGGGTACCCAGTGAAAGCTTCCCAGGAAAATGATCCCAAAGCCTGATCATCAAGGACACAGAACCCAAGGGAAGAGTGCACATACCCCAAGAGTCTGTGGGATTATTGAGAGAGGCAGAATATAAGGTCGTCTTCTTGGACGTGATAGCTGGAAAAGTTACAATGCCCTGTAAGATGGAGACTCAGAAACAGACTTATCATATTGTTGTAAATATTAATAATATTTGAATAGCAATACTGAATAGCAGAGCTTTCCAGGTGGGGATAGCGGTAAAGAACCCGCCTGCCAATGCAGGAGATGTAAGAGACGTGGGTTCAATCCCTGGGTCAGGAAGATCCCCTGGAGGAGGGCATGGCAACCCACTCCAGTATTCTTGCCTGGAGAATCCCATGGACAGAGGAGCCTGGAAGGTTACAGTCCACAGGGTCACACAGAGTCGGACACGACTGAAGTGACTTAGCACACACACACACTAAAGGTATCAGCAGGAGCATTGAAGTCCAGTTCCCAGACGTGGCTGGTTCTAGAAATTAGGCTGATCTAAAAATACCCCTGTGGAGGTTCTCTCTCATTTTCTGGAGGTGGTGATTATGGTGGCGGGGGGTGGGAAGCAGGATGGCCCAGGAAGTTTCTTGTCTGCTGAGGCTGTGTTGGTCCTCAGGGGCTGGGAGGCAGGTACACAGAGAGGATGCCTACCCAGCAGAGACTCCTGAGTTCTGAACTCAACTTCTGTCTTTCAAGATCTGTACCTCCGGCTGTCAACAGATTCTGTTTTCATTTGTAAATGTCCTTACCGCTGGGATGGATTTGTGGAATTGTCTATCAGCTGTCATCATGGAGTGAGATTCAGATTTGTTTCCTGTATCACGGTGAGGCTGAGTGCTGTAACTGACAACCCCAGAACTTCAGTGGCTTAATTTACAAAAAGTGTATTCCCTGCTAAGGTTGTATGGAGTTGGGCATCTGAGGGGTGGTCTTCCGATACTGTGATTTAGAGACACAGAGCTATTCAACCTAGTGGTCCTGTCATCTCCTAAGTTTCCAGAGCCCCCATGGATGCTCTGCACTCTTCCTCCCGGTGCAGTGGGGACAAGCCTTGCAGGTTGCATGGGAGGTTGGCCTGGCCCCCCTGGGGAAGCCTGCTGTTTCTGCTCGCATACCATCAGTCAACTCAGCTCCATGCTCCACTGAAATGCAAGGGAGCCTGAGAGCTGTGGTCCTGCTGTGTTCCCAGGCAGAAAAGATAACAAGATTTTGTAAAGACCTAGACTTTTCTCCGATACTTTTCAAGGCACATTTGAAAGGACCAGGGGTTTGGGGACAGGGAGCGTGAGAAGGTAGTCAAAGACGGCCTTCCCTATCGGTTACTGAAACGTGGTCTGCATTTACTTTTCTGGGCAAGATCATCTTTTCTGCTTTTCAGTTGACAATGAAAAGTCTGTGGATCTGGAATTTGACTCACAGAAATGTGTTCATATTAGGAGTTACTGGAGAATGTGTATCCAAAACACCTTTCTCACTTTAGGAAATATAAGGTCCAAAAATTACTGATGTTCAAGGAATGGACTTCCTCTTCGGCAAAAAAAGAGAGAGAAAGAAACTGTATATCTCATGTGTGTGTGTGTGTGTGTGTGTGATATTTGTCCACACTCTGTGTGTGCATCCCAAAAGCCTTAGAAGAGGTGATTTTGAGACATAACAAGTCATAGCATGTCCTCAGTATCTGTGTCTTAGAAAGGCTCTACTTTAGAGTTGTTGGAACTGATGTGATTTTCTCTTTCTTAAGAACAAAGTTGAGTCTCCAAGGTCAGCAATCTTGTTATTATCATCATCTTCATTTAACGGCAAGTCAACCAGACTCAAAGGTGTTAAGAATTTCCTTCCAAGGTTATGCAGCTACTAAATGGTGGAGGTAGGGTTGAAAATCCTCACCCCCCCAAATCTGATGAGAGCCTATGCTCAACATAGAGTTTCCCTAACCTCTACCCAACTACAATCATGGTTGAAATTTTAGCAAAAATTAGACGATATTTATTAAGCACCTCACTCCTCATGTTCCACCTTCAGAAATTGTTCTTGGTAAATGACTAACTCTGTTCAGTCTTTCTTTCTTACACATTTTTGTTGTATTTATTTATTTATATTTGGCTGCACTGGGTCTTCGTTGCTGTGTGCAGGTTTTCTCTAGCTGCAGCCAGTTGGGGCTACTCTAATTGCGGTACACAGGCTTCTCACTGCGGTTCGTTCTCCTGTGGAGAACGGGCTCAGCGGTGTGTGGGCTTCAGTAGTTGTGGTTCACTGGTTTAGCTATCCCATGGCATGTAGAATCTTCCCAGGACAGGGCTCAAACCCATGTCCCCTGCATTGGCAGGCAGATTCTTAACCACCAGAGAACTGGGGAAGTCCCTTCTTTGTACTTTTGAATCACCCTTACTATCTTCTGTAACCTTGGACTTAGAGAAACCAAATAAACCTCAGGGTTAGTCCAGATTGTGTTTTTCCTGAGAAGGATGTTTTCCGATGCAGAATAGCAATTTTGAAAACTGCAGGCTGAGGGATGACACTGCTTATAATAGATTCATTTCAGGAAAGGCAGTATGGCTCATGACAGTTTCCCGGTGATACAGCAGTTCTCCGAGAGGGACTAAAATCATGGCAGCTGGGTGCCCTAAGTACCCTGTTATTAACACGTGTACATTGAATCCTAGTATTATGACATCTCTCCTTTTTATCTTACTATGGGATAAAAGAAATAATCGAGGAACTTTTAAGTAGAGTTCAATAGACACACCCATCATTCCTCCAATATCAATTGGTATGTTCTCTGCACAAGTTGCTGTGGCAGGTATGAAGGATACCACACAGATAAAATTGTATCTTCTGGTGTGCTTTCTCTTTGAAGTCGGGAAAGGGGCAATGGGAGTGCAGCCCTAGGACACCAGTGTGGTTTGTTTCTCTTAAGTATGGGAAGTAAAAGGGACACCTCAATGTCACCAGTTTGCTGAGAAGGAAAGCTGGGACTTAAAAGCATTTTGTGACTTAATTGAGGGCGAAGCACAAGTAGAAAGTAGTCAGCCTAGAACTCAAACCTTTGTTTATGATGCTCCCCATGTAAACAAGGGCGATGTAAGTAGCTATACATGGTCATTTAGACCCATTATGCCTTAAACACTGCAAGTCCCAGTCTGTCTAGTATTGCTTTCCTGATTACTTGCTTGGGGATCACCATGGCAGTCAGCAGCCAGGATGTTCTTCTAGTTATAAGCCCCAAACAAACTCTTTTATTCTTTTCTCTGAAATTGTGCAGTAGAGCGCCTAGCACGGTTTTTGGCACTTGACAAGAGCTTGGCATGTATCATATAATTCTGCACTTGTCACTTCTGAGATGATGATCACATAATCACCACGTTGTCTACTTTTTACGTGTGCACCCCCCCAAAAAATGTAAAAATGCTTATTTTGGTCCCTGAGACATTTCCATAGATTACTGGGGAAAAAGTACCAATTTACTGGCAAAATAAAGTTTAAATCTTGACACAGATCTGCTGTAAGTTCAACATGTTTAAAAGGGTGCCTTTGTCCATTGTCTCACTGCAAACGACTCTTGCCCTGGAGTCTTAGGCTGATGTTTTTTAACAAGGAATTGATTTCAATTGGACATGGCACACAAGGTAAGCATTAAAAGGGGCTTTTCTTCTTGGTCATATTGCATGTGTATGAATTACCTTCCACAGAGAGAGTTTTATTATTAATCATTTGTGCCAATAAACGTCTCATTAAATCTAACTTACACTTATGGAGTATGCAATTGTCATTATATAAATATTATTTCATTACATAATGGGTAAACTATTAAGAAATCTGTATTTAACTGATATATGCAGACCGAATTCATAAATGCCCTATCCTAGGGACTATTTGAGAATTTCATAATCTTTTGATTAAAGACTGTAGGATTTTACCGATTGTATTTGTATAAGCCATGTCATCTTTATAGTAAGGTGTGTTGGTATTTAAAAAACGATTAAACATTTGCAAGAGAAGGGCCACTTCATATTCACCCACCTTTCATCTCCATATTATGAATTATATATTATTCTTTTACTTCTATATCCTTAATACGCTTTTCTCTCTCTTTGTAGGCAATTATACAGCGACCCATCTATATAGCTCATGAGACTTGTCCATTTTTTATGACTATCTGTAAATATGGAGGAAGTGAGTACAAAATTTATAACCAGTTGGACCATATTAATTTTTTGTGTGTAAGGGGGTATCATCATTATACAATACTGTTTGAATTTAAGAGGAAATTATTTTAGAATAGTATGGGGAGTGATGAATGTTTAAATCTAGAAACTCCCTTTAGCCTAGTAGGTGACCAGTTTCCACAAAAGTCCAGGGTTAGGGAGAGCGGACAGCAACGCTACTTGAATTTATTTTCTGAGAGATGGCAGGAGACTCCGAGTCCAGAGCATAATGAGTGGGTGTTGGCTGCCGGCTGCTGAGAAGAGGCAGAATGAAGATGGGATTGGGCTGAGTCAAAGTTAGACAACTAACCTGCAGAGGGTGTTGCTGTCCTAGGAGGCATGAGGTACTCAAATCTGGTCTCAGCCCAGTGCTCATCCACAGTAACCCAACATCAGAATTCTTCAGGGAGCAATCACACTTGAGATGTAGTTCATGGACAAGACCCACACCTATATCCATAGTGTCCCATATAGAGCCCAGCACAGTGGTTTTCTAGAAATACTTGCCAGATTGTGGGTGGGGAGAGGATGCAACCAGTGTCAGGGCCCAGATGGAACATCAGATTTTGTGGGCTTGGGTTTAGTACATGGTTGGAAACCTGAGGCATGCCTCCGAGAAAAAAAGCCAACTATGTGAACTAGTCCTAGAGTAAAAGCCAGCATCCTAGGACAGTGAAAGGTGTGTGATGCTCAGAGTGCACTCAGGGAGCAATGGGTACCAATCTTAGATGGGTATTTATTCATTCAACAAACAGTTGAATTTATTCTGAATTTATTCATTCAACAGACAGTTACTAGTCTCTAGCTTTGGTCCAAACATTGTGTGGAATGTTGAGACACAGATACAATGCTATGAAGCCTGTCTTGGGAGACCTTCTTCCCTAATTGGGAGAAAGACATTCAAACACCATTACAGGACAGGCCGGCACCAGCTCTAAGGGTGGTGCGGGAAAAGTCTCAGTATGAGACTCAGTGCCTCCAGGATGGTGGTCTGGATGTCAGGTCTTTTGAGAAAAAGTTCCAAGAGCCCAGATTCTTCCCAGTAGCAGAATGAACATTGAGTGAACATTCTAGAAACTCCAAATTACAGTTAAGTTGTTGGTTATTTCATTTCAAAAAACACTTGGATTGAGTCAGGCAAAGGGCTTTACAGATATTACCTCATTTAATCCTCCCAACAATACTGAGGGATAAGTACTAACATTTCCATTTTACTTGCCCAAGATCTCACAGATAGTGTTTGAGGAATTCTGAATTTGAACTCACCAAACGTCAGTCCAGAGTTCATCATCTTAAACCCTACCCTGTAGTGAACATAATGATGATTTCAGAGACCTGATGAGTGTGAGGTGAAGTGGGTGGAAGTGGGTGAGTGGAGGTGTCTGGGTGTGTCTGGTGGAAAATAGGATTTGAGTTAAATCCCTATGTGGAGGAGAAAGGCCAGCCATTCCATAATGGGACTCCAGTGAAAGTGGGGCTTTCCTGAAAGCTCAGTTGGTAAAGAATCCACCTGAAATGCAGGAGACCCTGGTTTGATTCCTGAGTCGGAAAGAGCCCCTGGAAGAGGGAAAAGCTACCCACTCCAGTATTCTGGCCTGGAGAATTCTATGGGCTGTATAGTCCATGGGGTCGCAGAGAGTCAGACATGACTGAACGAGTTTCACTTTTACTTTTTCCAGTGAAAATGGGGAGTAGAAATCCATTTGTTTATTCAAGAGCTAGTTTCCTATGCATATTTATTTTTGGCTGTACTAGATCTTTGTGCTATACACGGGAGTTCTCTAGTTGCGGTGAGTGAAAGGCTACTCTCTAGTTGTAGGGTGCAGGCTTCTCATTGCAGTGGCTTCACTTGTTGAGGAGCATGGGCTCTGGGCACACAGGCTTGAGTAGTTGTGGCACACAAGCTTAGTTGCCCTACAGCATGTAGAATCTTCCCGGATCAGGGCTTGAACCTGTGCCCCCTGCATTAGCAGGCAGATTCTTAACCACTGGACTGCCAGGGAAGTCCATTAAGAACTATTTATTTAACATCTCCACAGAGTGCCGGGGGCTACTCTAGTGATTCAGACAGTAAAGAATCTTCCTTCAATGCAGGAGACCTGGGTTCGATGCTTGGGTCAGGAAGATCCCCTGGAGAAGGGAATGGCTACCCACTGCAGTATTCTTGCCTAGAGAATTCCATGGACAGAGGAGTCTGGAGGGCTATACTCCATGGGGTCGCAAAGAGTCAGACTCGACTGGGAGACCAACACTTGCACTTTTCAGAATGCTGGCCCTTGCGCTGGGTGCTGGAAATGCAGTGGGAAGCCAGGGAGGTGAGACCTCCTGTGCTTGGAGTTCCCAGGCTAAGGAAGGATTCAGACTAACCAACGGGTGATCCCAGCAGTGACCAGCAGGTCTAGTACAGCATATTAGGGGCACAGAGGAGGGGCTCCTGACCTGGTCAAGGGTTGATTTCTGGAAGAAGTAAAGCATGGAGGGAACAGCCTAGAAAGAATCGGAAATGACGGTTGAGAAGCACACTCAGCAATTTAGCAAGGGGAATGGAGGCAGGAGTGGAGGGGTTCCAACTGAAAGACCCCTGAAAGGGGGAGCCATCAAAAAGAATCTTGGGTTCCCTGCTGGTCTTCTGAACCCCAGGAGTTCAGGATGGTGCCCATCAGCCCCTGTCAAGGATAGAATCTTGTGTTTCGGAGGATCATGTCACCGGTCACATTTGGTTCCTCAAACCCAACCTGGCTCTCCCCTTGTAACAGCAATTTAGTAGGTTTAACTATGGTACACGCAGTTTCTGTTCTGGTTGGCTTTGAGAAGTACTTCTGAAAAGGCCTTTATAAATCTCTACAGTAATGAATTATGAATAACAGGAAAAGGGCTGCAGCGTCCGTCTGCCCCTCCCGCTCCTGCGAGGGGAAAGCTGAGCCTGATTCATATATTCTGCTTTGTCTGGCCTTGTTTTCTTTCAGAGACAAGAGAACATCATAACCTTGAGCTATCTGGTAGAAATAAAAGATTGATGTGAAATTTTACTGTGTAAAATTTGGGGCCTTTTCATCCAGAAATGAAAACAATTGAATATTACTAAAAAAAAAAAAAATTGAGAACTTATTTTATTCAAACTCTAAGAAGCTTCACCCTAGGAGAAATCTCTTTATGGGAAAATAAATAAATTAATACATGCCTCATAAGAAATAGATGTTTCCAGCAGTTTCAAATCTCGAAGCCCCAGAGTCTGACAGCCTTATTTTAAAAGTGTAAGTGCCAATGAAAGGACTCAGGAGGTCACATAACTCACTTAAGATCACCAAACATGAATGGGTGAATTCAAACCCAGAGAATCTGTCTCCAGAGCCTTCTCCACAACCACAGCATTGTGTTATGTCTCACCTTCTGGGCCATGTGGAAAAGTTTGCCAGTCACCCTGAGACGCTCTAGAGAACGCAGAAGAGAGGAAGTGCCAGAACCCTCACTGACTGAGCCTACTCCTGAGGGATCTGGAAACACCTCTGAAGGGGAGTTGTCCTGAGACTGTCTTCTGGGGGTTTGTATCTCATTGTGATGGTCATTACAACTGAGCATCGGTGTGTCTGATTAAAGTGCCTTGGGCAGAGGATGAGACTGCCAGCACCTGGGGGCACCATCAGTCACAGCATCCGGTGCAATCCAGCCCAGGCTGGACCACTGATACCCAGGCCTGGTTCTGCTCACAAACCCACTGAGGAAGCAGAATGCAGAGGAGAGCTGGCCCAACAACAGCTCAAAGGATAAAGACCTAACTTGACCTTACCCCAGAAACATATCTAAGGTATAATTCACTAGAAAAAAAAATTGACATGGATATATTCTAGTGATCATTGTTAAAACTTTAAAGGACAAAACCACAGACAAGCAAAATCCTAACATAGTCTCAAAGTGCACTAAGAAAATCAGGATATCCAAAGTAAGGATACGGTAGGTGATAATGACTGGGTCTTCCCTGATAACTCAGTTGGTAAAGATCTGTCTACAATTCAGGAGGCCCCAGTTCGATTCCTGGGTCAGGAAGATCCACTAGAGAAGGGATAGGCTACGCACTCCAGTTTCCTTGGGCTTCTATGGTGGCTCAGCTGGTGAAGAATCCACCTGTAATGCAGGAGACCTGGGTTCGATCCCTGGGTTGGGAAGATCCCATGGAGAAGAGAAAAGGCTACCCACTCCAGTATTCTGGCCTGGAGAATCCCACGGATTGTATAGGCCACGGGGTCGCAAAGAGTCAGACATGACTGAGTGACTTTCACTTTCAGGTGATGAGTACACTCTCCCCAGGATAAATGGCAATCACCAGCAGCATTATTGTTATATTAACTATGGTATTATTACTATAGTCATCGTTTCTTAGTGTCAAGCCCTGTGCTAAGCATATCAGATAAATTAATTCATATTTCATCAATCTCCACTATGAGATAGGGTTTTTATCCTTACTTTACAAAAAGGAAAAAAGCAAATGAGACTTAGTTGGTATGCCCAAAGCCACAGAAATGGTAAATATGGAAGGAAGGTGTTCACAGTTGAATAATTAGGGACTCACAGCATCCTCTGTGACCTAAACTCTTCCCAGCCTCCACTCCACCATCCCACGGGGTCAGTTTGTGCCTGGATGGCTGCTGCAGTCCCAGGCATTTGAAACAGGCAGAAAGGAGCTTTTGCCTCCCTCCATGGGTCTCTTATGAGAAAGCTTTTCAGTACATCTGCATCATAGCTTATTGACCAGAACCACCTGGTCTTAGGGAAAGTCAAGTTTCTAACACAGACCGCCAAGGTTCTGGACTCTATTGCAGCAATTCACTCATGAGGACTGCAGGGAAGGACCAAGTCAGCCCACGTCTCTCTGAAAGAAGGCTGACCCCTTCACCAGGTCTCTGGGTAGACCGTGAGTCTGGGGGAGACAGTGCTGGGGAAAGCACTCCAGCGATTTCTCAAGGGAGCTGGCAAGACTCACTCTCCATGAGGCTGGGGGAGTATCTAGAGCAGTGGACCCTCCTCTGCAAGTTCAAGGCTGCAAGGTGGGGGCGTGGGGAGGCTCAGCACTGGAGACGCTCATTTCCAGCTTTAGGACTCCCAACCCTGGGTCTCTGTTCTCACCATCACTGACAGAGTCTTCATCCATCAAAGCATTCCAACAGACCTTCAACACCCCTCGCACAATCCCTGGACCTGCTCATCGTGGGTCCCCTTGCTCTGTCCTGGGTTTTCTGTGTCTGCATTTGTGTTCTCTTTGGCCTGCTCGGAGTTCTCCAGTGTGTTTGGCAATGGGGTATGCACTTCAAAAAAAAAAAAAAATTTGGCAGGGATAATCATACCCTGCTTGATTCCTGAGCTAAAAATAGCCTCTCTGCATTGTGGAGAAACCAGAGGCCAAAAAAGTCCAGAGCAACATCAGTTCTCTCTCCAGCAGCAGAAACACCTGGAATCGCTATTTAATTATTTCAGAAGCAATGGTGAAATTTAGAGGTTTCAGGAATAATGTCAGGGGCCTCATGTGTGGTTTTGGCAGCTGCCAGTCACCACGGGATCCAGCCCAGAAGCTGAGGGTGTGTCAAGTTCATCACTTATGAGCTATGTGACCTTGGGCATGTTCTCTCTCCTCTCTGGGCCCTGGCTCCTCATCAGGTGTTGTTTAGTCACTAAGTCATGTCCTACTCTTCACGACCCTATGGATTGTAGCCTGCCAAGCTTCTCTGTCCATGGGATTTTTCCAGGCAAGAATAGTGGAGTGGGTTGCTATTTCCTTCTCCAGAAGATTTTCCTGACCCAGGGATTGATCCCAAGTTCTCCTGCATTGGCAGGTGGATTTTTTCCTGCTGAGCCACCAAGGAAGCTGTCCCCATGAATAGGTTGGGGAAAATTTTACTTTGTTTTTAGGGCAAATGCAACAACCCACTGAAACAGCATTTGTGAAAAGAGTTCTTCCTTCGGATAAAAGGAACCACTTGGGGCTAGAGGAGGAGAGACAGGAGTTCTGCTGTAAAGGATGGACCAAAGACAAGGACTCAGGAAGGAGGAGTGGATGAGATTTATTAACCTAGGGAAGCAAGAGTCGAGAAAGCATGGACTACTCAGGGAGCTGGCAGAGGTTAGAGGGAGACAGGGATAAAATAAGCTTGGGTGGGACCTGATATAGATGCCTTTCTGTGGTTGATGGGACATCGCTGGAAGCTTTTAAGCAAGGATGGACATCAGAGTTGTATTTTAGAAAATGCGAGGCAGAAAGGAATAGCCTGGAAGCAGCAGAGCCCAGGGATTAGGCTTCGACCAAAACAAATCAGAAGCGGTACAGAGGAAGTAGGGATGGAAAGTAGGGGCACGTTGGAATTTTTTTCAGAAGGCTGAAAAAACAGGCCTATTACTGATTAAAAATAGCTATAAATTAACATATGCAAATGAAGGCCTTTCCCCACCCCACCTCCTTCTCCAGACGCACTTGCCCCTGGAGAAACCAGGGCTTTAAATCAGACTCTAGGAGCCCCCTTCTCAGCCGGATTCCCATTGTCCCCCTCCTGCCTGAGTGTCTTGGCCTGTTGTCTCCTTGCAGGTCTTGAGCTAAGAGGTTCACCCTGCTGACTGCAACCCAAGGAAAAGAACATCCAAATAGGAGGAAACCGCCGAGTTTTCTGTTTTCTTCTGCAGGAGAATGCAAGGTTATTTTTGGCCCCTTTCAGTACAAATCAGATTGTTTTCTTTCTTTCTTTCTCAAAGCCCTGTGTCTGGCAGGCTTCAGGCAGGGGAGTGCACATGAGAGCTCGCATTTTGAATACCTTTGCATTTTTGCTCGGTGTCAGCTTTGTTTGTCTTCCTCTGCCTGGCTGTCTCCCTCATCTTGGGATTGTTGACTTCCCGCAGACATTGCTCTCCAGCCAAAGAAAGTAAAACCTTTCTCAAGGATGGGGCGCTTTGGTTAGAGAGAAAGAGAGGACAAAAGGGAAGCATCCCACAGTCTGGAGTGGCTTTGGTTTTGCTGCTTTCGCACTCAGCCCCACACTCTCGAATTAGCTCTCTGACTTGAGATGCTGAGATGCCCTGGGAGGCACAGGGCTGGCGGGAAAAGGAGAATGGAAGCCAGGCTTCCCAACCCTCCAGCCACCAGGTTTCCAGGTTTGCCCCTGCCTTCTTTGTGGGTTATGAAGTTTGCTGGTGTTCCTTATAGCAGTGGAACCAAGAGTGAGGAGTCCAGGCTTGACCCTGGCTGCTGTAGACTAAAATCTGGCAGGAGCTACGTTACTGAACCTCCGGTTTTCCTGATTTGTGAAATGGGCATATTAAGAGTGGATTGTTGAGTTGACGAAGAGTGTTAGAGAGGACGGTCTGAGTTGAAAATTTGGGGACTTCCTGGAGCATGTATCATGCCGGCTGAGTGTGTATGTGTTTAAGTGTGTGTGTTTGTGACTGATGTGTGCACTTGTGAAAAACCACACCTCCCACTTTTACCCAATAGTCACCGGATTTGCTAAATTCCCTCTCGGGGTGTCTGGCAGAAGTTGTAAATGAGTTTTGATTCTTAGGAGATTCTTTTCTTTTTCTCATTCTCTTCTGCTGGAATCTTTCCCTTAAGGCAGTTGAGGTTGATGTGACCTGTAAGAATGTGACAGACAGCAAGGGGAAGATTTTCCTGTTTAATTCCACACATCATTTTGCTCATTTTGAGCCAGAGTCACTTGTGGATTTCAAACGCAGTGGTTTGTCTTTCATCATTATACCAAGATGCTTCTGCTTCAGGACAGGAGGGCCGCCTGCCTTGTTCCCTCTCATGCCCCCAGTCTCTGGCACATACTTGCAAATATTTGTTAAATGCCTGCAGAAACAGGCTCCTGCATGAGCGCGTGCACACATACAGACACACACACAGATTGTTATTGTTGTTATTTTTCATAAGATATGCATGGCTTTGCATCCCAGCTCCAGCGCCCATGGGGAGGAGGAGTGGCAGGCATGTGGGGTTCTGGCATCTGGCAGTCACAGTGGGACCCAACCCAGAACCGGCAGATGCTTCACGTGTGTCATTTTCAAGTGATGTGACCTTGGCCTGTTGCCTCTCCTCCCTGCACCCTGGGTTCCCCATCAGTCAGTTGGAGGACCATCTCAAGAGAGCATGGAGGCGCAGCTTTCTGAGGGACCTGGCATCAGAGAGACATTCTAGTCCTGCCTGGTTCTTCTCACATCACAGGGACCCCTGAGCATCCTGGGATGAGTCTCCAGTCAATCACCACTAATATAGGCAAATGGCTGGCACCTGGTCGGCGCCCTAAATCAAATAGTCTGAATTTTCCAGGCCTATGGCTGAAGCACCAGCTTTTCTCACCACCACTCACACACACCACATTAATCCCATAAGCACTCACTGCACTGGCAGAAGAAACACGTGGATCCGAATCCTGAGGCCTCCTGCCCTGACTAAGGTGGTCACATGAAAACATTTGACACCAACCCTGGGAAACTCCTTCCGGTCAGGTTAGGTTTCTGGTGCTTTAGGCAGGAGCAGAGATTCTGCAGAGGTGGAGATCACTGGCTTAGGAAAGGAGGCACATGTACCTGTTGAAAGGGGGATTGCTAAGGGCTCATTACTCCATCCATCCATTGAATGAAGGACTCTCTCTTTCAGGATAGAATTTCCTGAGGTTTTCTCTGAAGAGCATTGTTTCTGTGGTCTGCTAGTGAGTTAGACTGGAAAGAGAGTTTGAAGGAGAGAAAAAAAAAAACAAGAAGCATTCCTTTGTCAAAGAATTCTGGGAAATCTTGGCATAAACAATGTTAAGGATTATTTTTTCAGCATTTTTTTTTTAACTGCAGAATTTCTCGGCACCTTTAAGAGACTAATGTGCATTTTGACTGTGTGAAAGATAAATTTGGTATCTTGTAATTAACATGCTCTTCTGACAACAGGATGTTTTTCTCCCTCTATGAACATCCCAGGGAACACGGTTCTGTACCACACTTTGGGGAAAAGAACTTGCAAAGAGGAAAAGAAAACAGATTCTGGGCCTTTAAGCAAAGTTTTCACACAGGCTGAAGTAATTCCAGGTGGTTCAAGGCAAGTCAGGAGATCCTCAGTGGGTAGTCAGTCCGTGGGTCCCCTCCTTCCTGTAAGCAACTCAGTTTATGAACTCGCCCACACCAAGCTCGAGTCCCGGGTGCTCCATCCAGGCAGGTTGTCTGTGTGCCTTTGGGTGGGCATTCTAGGCTTAGTGGAGCAGACACGTGGGTAACCAGAACAAAACAGAGAAGGGAACCATAAATCTCAGAGAACGCCACTCAGCTTTCCTGGTCTTTGTTTCTTGAAAAGCAGAGAAACAGAGAAACAACTAGCAGCAAACTCTGAGAAAGCCTCAGAGAAGGATTTTCATGTGTGAGTGAGCAGACAGTTGCCGTGAGGGCCTGTGTTAAGCCCAGTTGGCTGGGTCAGCCCTGAAGTGGTTATATGCCAGCGGGCCATAGTTGGAGAAAACCTTGTGAAGACCTGGTGGATCCTGGAATGGCATGGCGCTGTTGATGGGGGGCAGTGTCTACTGGGTGGACCATGGTGGCCAACTCAGGTGTGACCAAGATGGTCTTCGAGGACTTGGTGGTCTGGGTAATTTCTCTAAGTGGGGTGGTTGGCCATGAGTCCTTATAGCCTTGCCCAAGTTTGTGATTAGTTTCAGTATCTTAATGCACAGGCTCCAAATTGAGCAACCAAGGAAAGTTGACTTTCAGAGGTGAGTCCAAACATTCAGTGGGGACTGGAGTCCATTGGGTTCTGAGTCTCACGTGAGGCTTGCACAAGGTGTCCTGCCCCTACACGCCCCCCCTCACCCCACCCGGCTCTGTTAGAGGGGCTCTGGTTCAGCACTCCCTTCTGAGGCACCAACAGTGGCTCAGAGCCAAGCTGATAAAGAGAAGGTGATAAGAAAGAAGGGCAGGAATTTCAGAAATGCCACTGCTTCACTTCCCAGAAGTTTTCCGAACATCACACCATGACCTCAAACTGCCCTTGCTCTTTAAGAAAGTGGACAGCAAGTCAGGGAGCTTCATGGACACCATGGCCCTGGCCTCACTTTGGCTGTTTGGCTTAAAGTTCCAGAGGTTTCTTCAGAAGCGTTTGGAGATTTATGTCATCTTTCGGTTTTAGGGAAGAGGCAGCCATGAGCATTTGCTGAGTGATGACTGTGTGTGTGGTGGCCCTGCCAGCTGCTCTCTGGTTCTCAGAAGTGGCTACACGTGGAAGCTCTGGGTGGGTGGGTGGTTGGCTGTTTTTTAAGCGCTGGTTCCTGGGGCCCAGCCCAGGTAGCCTGACTTAATTGATCGAGAGTGGGGCCTGAGCATTGGGGTGTGCAAGCCACCACCACCCTGCCCCGCCCCGCCCCGCATGCACTGAATTCACAGCAGGGTGAATTGAGAAGCCCTGCACTGAAAACTTCTTGTCTCTCATTCCCAGCTGCTCACCAGCAACCCAACCATGAGGACATTAGTGGCGACTACAGAGGCTCAAAGAGCTCAGGGCTTTCCCAGGAGCACAAAGTCACAGGCTAGAAGGTTACAGGTTCCAAAGCCAGCATTATATCACAGTCAGTCAGTCAATAAATGTTGCAAAATGTGACTTAATTCCATGGTGAGGCCACCATAGGCCAGCCTGGGGCTTAAGCAGTTTGGCAGCTGCTGTAGCCGCTACACTCACCCAGCACACCCTTCTCCTGGGCCCACTTCAAAGAGCAGAGTGTTGTCACTGGGGCCCTGAGCAAAGTGACTTGACCCCACAGCTCTCAGGCCCACCCAAGAATCAGGATGGGCTGACTCCAGGCCAAGTTTATTTTTCTTTCCTGTCGAGTGTGATCACTGGACAAGACTGCAGGGAAAGTAATGCAGATTCACATGGGCCCTGGCGTGTGTAGGGTTCACAGTCCATCGAGGAGCCAGCCAGACTCGATACAGGGTCCTTCCCGCTGCCCCTACTCAGACACAAGCCCGTCTGCATTCCCGCTGGGCTTTAGGAACTGTGAACTGACTCGGAAAGGGCAGGAAGGAAGCCGGAGGGTGGGGCTTGTGGCAGATGGTCAAAAGAAAGTAAAACAGTGGGGAATGTGGCAAAACATAAAGAATAAAGCATTTGGAATCTCACTCCCCTTTACTTTGCATAAAGCTCCTTACCTCCTTCAGCCTTAGTTAACCAAGCTTCATGTCAGAGATGAAAATTTCAGGCCCTGATCTCTACAGTAAGGATAACAATTACCTATAATGCTGCTGATGCTGCTGCTGCTAAGTCGCTTCAGTCGTGTCCGACTCTGTGCGACCCCATAGACGGCTCCCCATCCCTGGGATTCTCCAGGCAAGAACATTGGAGTGGGTTGCCATTTCCTTCTCCAATGCATGAAAGTGAAAAGTGAAAGTGAAGTCGCTCAGTCATGTCCAACTCCTAGCGACCTCATGGACTGCAGTCCCATCCATGGGATTTTCCAGGCAAGAGTCACAGCGCTGTAATTCATTACAAATCAGATCAAGACAGTGTTTCCAGCCCTGTGGTCCTCTGTTGGATAGTTTGCATCATTCTGGACTCAAAAGTTAAAGCTTTGGACTCTTACTAGTTTCATGGCTTTAATCATCTAGGTAGACTCTGAGCCTTTTTATTTACCTGTAAAATGTAGACAGGGCTTCCCAGATGGCTCAGACAGTAAAGAATCTGCCTGAAGTGCAGAAGACTGGGGTTCAATCCCTGGGCCGGGAAGATCCCATGGAGAAAGAAATGGCAACCCACTCCAGTATTCTTGCCTGGAGAATCCCATGGACAGAGAAGCCCGGCAGGCTATAGTCCATAGGGTTGCAAAGAGTCGGACACAACTGAGAGACTAACACACACATGCACACACACACACACACACACAAAACGTAGACAAAGTTACCTTCCCTGTTTAGAGATTAAACTAGAGGAATAGATGTGATGATGCTCTGTAAGAATCTTTTTTTTTTTTTCTCTGACGAAGCAAGAGACTATTGAGAAGGGGTGCCTGGGCAGAGAGCAGGAGGGTAAGGGAACCTAGGAAAACCGCTCTGCCACATGGCTCACAGGCTCCAGTTTTACAGTGATGGGATTAGTTTCTGGGTTGTCTCTGACAAATCATTCTGACTCAGGGTCTTTCCTGATAGCACATGCATTGCTCAGCCAAGATGGATGCCAGCAAGAATTCTGGAAGGTCAGTAGGACATGTGGCATCTCCTTTTGACCTTTCCCAAATTCTTCCAGTTGATGGTGGCTTTATTTATGATATATATTATGTATGCATGCTGAGTCTATTCAGTTGTGTCTGAGTCTTTACGAACCTATGGACTGAAGCCCACCAGGCTCCTCTGTCCATGGGCTTCTCCAGGCAAGAACACTGGAGTGGGTTGCCATGCTCCCCTCCAGGGGGTCTTCCTGTGGCAGGGCTCAAACCTGCATCTCTTGCATCTCCCGCATGGGCAGATGGGTTCTTTCCCACTAGAGCCACCTGGGAAGCCCTATGATACATGTTATATTAATATATAGTTATTCAAATTATATATGAAATAATATCTGCTGTAATATTATAATATTGGGTGGGCCAAATATTTCACTTGGGTTTTTCCATAAGATGTTATAGAAAAATCCAAACAACTTTTTGCCCAATCCAGTATTTCATGTATAAATATTATTTTATATATCATATTATTGATATGTGTATTTGTTCTATGCACAGCTACAGTGAGAGGGCACCAGGCTGAGTCAGAGGCTAAGCTCTTGGTAACTCGGGTCAGTAGCCCATTGGAGTACTTGATGGTACATCCATTGAATGGAGTACTTTGCAGCTGTTAAAAATGAGATAAATCCACGTAACCAAATAAGGAAAGCTGTCCAAGATAGACCACGAGGAAGAAGAGCCATATGCAGAGCTGTGAGAAAGGATAGCCGTTTTACATAATGAAAAGCATTTACATATAAATAAGTACATATATAAAATGTAAAAATAGAAACAGATTCTAGCTGGGCATACACAAGTGCATATCCTTGCAGGGATGTGCTTCTCTTCTGAAGAAAATGCATTTCTGGAGAAAGTTAGAAAGGTGGAATTTGGCAAAAGGAAAAGGGAAGAATATTTTTCACTTCATTTTATACTTTCTACTTATTTCATACTCAGCTGAACTTGTTTGCATGTGTGTCTGTGTGTGTCTGAGTTTCAGTTACAGAAACAAAAGGAGTTTGAGTTAAAATGGGAAAGAAAACAAAAGTGGAACTCGCCCTGAGACTCCAGCTCTTTCTTTGTGATCTGGGCCAGCCCAGCAGACAGGGTTGTTTTTCCAGCTGGGAATCATTTCATCCTCTCTCCCTAAATCCTGTGTGAACTCGGATCCAGTGGGAGTTGACAAAGGCCTGGTCCAAGGCAGGTCAGCCACCCCTCCATGTCTGTTGGTGTTTTTAAGTATGAGCACACTGGTGGGTGTGTCTGGGGAGTGGTAGGGAGGAGCTGAACAGGGCTTCAGAGGAGGAGGAGGAGGAGAAAGTGATGTGCCTAATAAGGAAACCCACATGGTCTGACACTAAAGTTTCAAATGCTGTAAAAGAAAACCAGAAATAAATTTAATTCAAAGTAAAAGGCTGCTTTAAATCCATGCATGGAAGCAGGAATCCTCTGGGTGAATGGATACCAATTTTGAGACTGGTTCTTCCCCTTACCTGCTGTAAGGTACTAAACGATCATCCCCAAAGATACCTAACCCTAACCCCAGAACCTATGAGTGAAAGTCACGCAGTCATGTCCAAATCTTTGTGACCCCTGGTGGGACTGTAGCCCACCAGGCTTCTCTGTCCATGGGATTTTCCAGTCAAGAATACTGGAGTGGGTTGCCATTCCCTTTTTCAGGGGATCTTCCCAACCCAGGGGTTGAACTCGGGTCTCCTGCATTGCAGGCAGATTCTTTACCACCGGAGCCACCAGCCGGAACCTGTGACCACAGCCTTATTTGGGAACGGGTCTTTGTGAATGTCAATAAGGATTTCCAAATGAGATTATCCTGAATTATCCAGATGGGTCCTGAATCCAACGACAAGTGCGCTCATGAGATATTTCTGTAAGACAGGAGGGGAGAGGACACGGACACAAAGGAAGAGATCACGTGAAAAATGGAGACAGAGGCTACGGTGCTGCAGCCACAACCTAAGGAACAGCTGGAGTCACCGGAAGCCTAGAGAAGCAAGAGAGGACACTCCCCCAGAGCCTTTGGAGGGGCCCAGCTCTGCCAGGACCTAAACTTCAGACTGCCAACCTCTAGAACTGGGAAGACATTTTTCCCTCCCTTTCAGTCTTTTGGAAATGTCTCATAAAAACACTTGCCATTGGATTCAGGGCCCATCTGGGTAATCCACGATGATCTCATTTGGAAATCCTTATTGACATTCACAAAGACCTCATCCCAAATAAGGTTGTGTTCATAGGTTCTAGGGTTAGGATATTAATGTATGTTTGGGAGTCACCGTTTAGTACCTGACAACAGCAGGTAAGGAGAAGAACCAGCCCCAAAGTTGGTATCCATTCACCCAGAGGATTCCTGCTTGCATGCATGGATTTATAGCAGCCTTTCATTTAGAATAAAGTTTACTTCTGGTTTTCTTTTGTAGAATTTGAAAGTTTAGTGCCAGACCACGTGGGTTTCCTTAACACCAGTTTATCCTCCTCCTCCTCTGAAGCCTTGTTCAACTCCTCCCCACCACTCCCCAGAGAAACCCACCAGTGTGCTCATACTTAGAAACACGACTAGACAGGGAGCGGGTGGCTGTCCTGCCTCCGACCAGGCCCTTGTCGGTTCCTGCTGGATCCGGGCTCGCCCACGATTTAGGGCAAGAGGATGAAATGATTCCCAGCTGGAAAAACAAAGGCAAAGGAGAAAAGGAAAGATACAACTATTTGAAAGCAGAGTTCCAGAGACTAGCAAGGAAAGATGAGAAAGCTTTCCTCACTGATCAATGCAAAGAAATAGAGGAAAACAATACAATGGAAACTCTAGAGATCACTTCAAGAAAATTAGAGATACCAAGGGAACATTTCATGCAAAGATGTGCTCGATAAAGGACAGAAATGGTATGGACCTAACAGAAGCCGAAGATATTAAGAAGAGGTGGCAAGAATACACAGAACTATACAAAAAAGATCTTTGTGACCCAGATAACCACGATGGTATGATCACCCATCTAGAGCCAGACATCCTGGAATGCGAAGTCAAATGGGCCTTAGGAAGCATCACTAAACTAGCAGAGGTGCCAGTTGAGCTATTTTAAACCCTAAAGGATGATGCTGTTAAAATGCTGCACTCAAAATGCCAGCAAATTTGGAAAACTCAGCAAGGGCCACAGGACTGGAAAATGTCAGTTTTCATTCCAATTCCAAAGAAGGGCAGTGCCAAAGAATGTTCAAACTACTACACAATTGCATTTATCTCACATGCTAGCAAAGTAATGCTCAAAATTCTCCAAGCCAGGCTTTAACAGTATGTGAACCGTGAACTTCCGGATGTTCAAGATGGATTTAGAAAAGAGGAACCAGAGATCAAATTGCCAACATCTGTTGGATCATAGAAAAAGGAAAAGAATTTCAGAAAAACATCTACTTCTGCTTTATTGATTATGCCAAAGCATTTGACTATATAGATCACCACAAATGGTGGAAAATTCTTAAAGAGATGGGAATACCAGACCACCCGACCTGCCTCCTGAGGAGCCTGCATGGAGGTCAAGAATCAATAGTTAGAACAGGACATGGAACAATGAACTGGTTCCAAATTGGGAAGGGAGCATGTCAAGGCTGTATATTGTCACCCTGCTTATTTAACTTATATGCAGAGCACACCAGGCGAAATGCCAGGCTGGAGGAAGCACGAGCCGGAATCAAGATGCCGGGAGAAATAACAATAACCTGAAAAGCAGATGACACCACCCTTATGGCAGAAAGGGAAGAGGAACTGAAGAGCCACTGGATGAAAGTGAAGGAGAGTGAAAAAGCTGGCTTAAAGCAGCTCAACATTCAAAAGACTAAGATCATGGCATCCAGTCCCATCACTTCATGGCAAATAGATGGGAAAACAATGGAAACAGTGATAGAATGTATTTTCCTGGGCTCCAAAATCACTGCAGATGGTGACTGCAGCCATGAAATTAAAAGATGCTTGCTCCTTGGAAGAAGAGCTATTACCAACCTAAACACAGCATATTAAAAAGCAGAGACATTACTTTGCCGACAAAGGTCCATTTAGTCTAGGCTATGGTTTTTCCAGTAGTCATGTATGCATGTGAGAGTTGGACCATAAAGAAAGCTGAGCACCAAAGAATTGATGCTTTTGAACTGTGGTGTTGCAGAAGACTCTTGAGAGTCCCTTGGACTGCAAGGAGATCCAACCAGTCCATCCTCAAGGAAATGAGTCCTGAATATTCATTGGAAGGACTGATGCTGAAATTGAAACTCCAGTACTTTGGCCACCTGATGCGATGAACTGACTCATTGGAAAAGACCCTGATGCTGGAAAAGAGTGAAGGCAGGAGGAGAAGGGGACAACAGGATGAGATGGTTGTATACCATCACTGACTCCATGGACATGAGTTTAAGCAAACTCCAGAAGTTGGCTATGGACAGGGAAGCCTGGTATGCTGCAGACTCAAAGAGGCATACATACTGAGCCACTGAACTGAACTGCTGGGCTGGCCCAAGTCCAGGGGAATAGCTCCAGGATCAGGGCGTGTCAGAACTTTGTTACCTTGTCTTGTTTTGAGCCACAAAATGGTGGTAATTATTATAGCAGGCTAGGAAACGAAGGACTTCCCTGGTGGCTCAGCAGGTAAAGAATCTGCCTGCAATGCAGGAGACCTAGGGTTGATCCCTGGGTCAGGAAGATCCCCTGAGAAGGAAATTGCAAGCCACTCCGGTATTCCTGCCTGGAGAATTCCATGGACATAGGAGCCTGGCAGGCTACAGTTCATGGGGTCGCAAACAGTCAGACACAACTGAGCGACTAACACAGAGAAAATTAACACTCTTGCTGAAGAGGCACAGGTTGCCTTGGATTGAATTCCTAGGCCAGGGGCAGAGTCTGGAATTTGAAAAGAGATTGGACAGCCCATCCAGGACACCCTGCCAAGTCCCCAACACACTGGGTGGGCCCTGGTTTCCCTTTTCTAAAGTAGCTTCTCATGATACTCTCTGCAGGCTTCTTCTTTTTTTTTTTAAGACTTATTTATTAGGCTGCACTGGATCTTAGTTGCAGCAGGGGAGATCTAGTTCCCTGACCAGGGATGGAATCTGGGCCCCCTTTATTGGGAACTCAGAGTCTTAGCCACTAGACCACCAAGGGAAGTCCCTACAGGATTATTCTGCTTTATTTTTCAGCATGGAGCCTGTAGTGACCTAATAATATCTCATCTTTTCCTATAGTAACTCCCCACCACCACCACTCCCTGTTACCCATACATAAGGGGATATGAGCTCCGTGAGGGCAGGGCTGAAAGCCAGGCTCACCTCTGAATCTATCCCCAGCACAATGGCAGGTGAGGGTGCCGAGATGATCTTTGAGAAAGGGAGAAAGGAGGAGAGACCCTGAGAGGGACGTGGTGAGAACCCACTCAGACCCAGCCCCCACCAGCTCATAGTCTAGGCAGGTGCACAGGTAAATGGAGAAGGTGCTGGGGAGGCTGTACCACACAGACGGAAGGGTTAAGAAGGACGTGGTAAGAAACTCTAAGAAAGGGCAGACAGCATTCTCAGGGAGCAAAGAAATGCAGGAGCTGACCTCCGCCGGCAGGGATGGGGAGATTCTGCCCAAGGGGACAGCTGTGACCAAGTCCCCTGAACAGAGGGGAGGAGGCCCACTCCATGGCACAGCCTTCGTGAGAGGCAGCAAGGGAAGCAGCAGAGGATGGACAGGTGTGAGAGGCATCACGGGGAAGGCCCATGGACCAGGTGGGGGATGCCGCTGTGTGTGCTGGGGATAGAAGAGGCTGCAGGGGCTTCAAGCCGGGAGCCTGCCCAGGGGCCTGTCAGAGGCCCTGGGTGTCCGTGGCCCTGGACGCCAGTTCCGCAGCCTCTAGGAGGTTGGTCGAATTCCTTTCCAGCCTTGGTGCGTGTGCTCAGTTGCTCAGGTTTCTTTGTCCATGGGATTCTTCAGGCAAGAGTACCAGAGTAAGTTGCCATTTCCTCCTCCAGGGGATCTTCCCAACTCAAGGACTGAACCCGCATCTCCTGCAATGGCAGGCAGATTCTTTACCCATCCTTCCCGTCCTTTACAACTTCCCAAAGTCCACAGTTACTTTAGTAATTGCAGCTAGGCATTGAGTCAAGAATGTGCTAGGAGGCCTCCATAATTAAATCTTTACTCCTTCAGACATGTTCTTACGATAGCATGATTATTCCCTTTTTATAGATGAGTTCAGTCTCAGAGCTGGTAACTGAGGAAATCAAGCTTTAACCCTGAATCTATATGGACTCTTGGTGCCAGGTCCACACATACACCAGGGCCTGGGGCCTCCTGTATTGTGAAGCCTGTCATGGTTTCTGGAGTAGTTCATACACGGGACTCTTCTCTGACCTAGAGCAGAGGTTTGGCGAATCCAGGGCAGACGTTGTTCACGCCATTTTACAGAAAAGGAAGCTAAGAATCCAAGGAGTGGGGCGTCCTTCCTCCTGAGCTGCAGACCCAGAGGACGGGCATCAGTGTTTCCTGCTAAGGTCCTCTGCCCAGGAGCCTGTGGTCAGATTTGTGTCCATGCAACAGTGCAGATTGAGGGCAGTGGAGATGGGGGTGGCAGGAACGGGGCTGCACCTTGTTCCAGATCCAATGCCTGCTGAGCAGGGCTCTTCCCCAGAGCTCAGCTCGGGGTCACCAGGCAGCACATCCATCTCCGAAGGGCATTCTAGGGAAAAAGGTACTCCCTGGAAGGAGCTGGCTGCATCCGTCTTGTAGGACAATATGCTATTTTTGCCAGAGAGCTACAGGGCATAAATATAGATTTCTGAGCATTTTTTATTACCTGACTTGATGGCCCCTGCACATCTCTTCATTAGACCATAAAAAGCCAGACAGCCCTTCCCAGAAACTGTGTCTATCTACCTGTGTCTCATATAGACATGGGGAATTGCAGCCATATGGCAGAAAGGGCCCCACTTTGTTGGGGGTGGGAATCAACGGCCAGTTGTCTCAGAATTACCTTGGAGATGAATGACGTAGTTCCCAGGGGGCCTTTTCTGTCTGTTGCTGGGGCATTTCTTTCCTTCTGCCCTGTAACCAGATCTGATTCTGGGATACAGACCAGATCCTGAGCCCTGCCCTCCACTTCCCTCAGCCACCATCTTCCTGCCCTTTGCCCCATGCTCCTTTCTACCCCAGGGCCTTTGCACTACCTGGGATGCTCATCTGCCCCTGTCGTCTGTGCCTAGGCAACCTTTTATTTCTCAGACCTCCATCAAACCCCCTGGGCCCACCATCTAAGTCAGGCTCCTTTGTCTAGAACCATGGTCACTTGATTTGGGTATTTATCCCACTTTGTAAGAGTTTGTGGATTATTTGATTAGACTCTGTTCCCCACTCCATTGTAAGCTTCAAGAACATAAAGACTGTTGTTTCCATTGCATTCCCAGAGCCTAAAGAGATAACCTGGTCCATACCCATTTCTATGTAAATATTATAGAAAAATATCAAATATAAGTGGATGCGTGAATGAATGGACCAATAAATAAACGAGTGAGCAAGCAAGCCATGGTTCTCAGCCAGGGGAGACTTGCCCCTCGGCCTCCCCTTCCTGGGATATAGTGGCAATATTTTGAGATATTTTCATTCGTCATACCATGGTGGTGCTACTGGCATTCAGTGGAGAGAGACTGGGGTGCTGTCGAATAACCTGCACAGAACAGTAGCCCCCGCCTCCCAGCAGAGAGTGTGTTCCACCCAAAATGTCAATAGTGTCGAAGTTGAGAAACCCTGTAAAGTTGCGTCCTTGGGCTGCTGAACAAAGCACTACAAACTGAGTGATTTAAAACAACATAAATGGAGTCGAGCACAGTTGAAGAAGCCCGGAGTCCAAAATCAAGGTGTTGGTAGGGCTGGTTCCCTTTAGAAGGCCTGAGTCAGTTCCCTGATTCTCTGGTGGCTTCTGCTGGTGGCAGAGAGTCTTGAGTGTTCTTGGCTCACAGCTGCCTCTCTCTCTGATCTCTGCCTCTTGCCTTCACACAGCCTCCTTCCCAAGGTGTCTCTCTGTTTCTCTCTTCTTCCTGTAAGGGTACCAGACATTGGATTTAGGGCCTGACTTAATGACTTCATCTTAATTAGTTACTACAACTGCAAAGGCCCTATTTCTGAATAATGTTACAATTCAGGTCAGTCACTCAGTCCTGTCCGACTCTTTGCAACCCCATGGACTGCAGCACGTCAGGCCTCCCTGTCCATCACCAACTTCCGGGGCTTGCCCAAACTCATGTCCATCGAGTCAGTGATGGCATCCAACCATTTCATCTTCCGTTGTCCCCTTCTCCTCCTGCCTTCACTCTTTCCTAGCATCAGGGCCTTTGCTAATGAGTCAGTTCTTTGCATCAGGCAGCCAAAGTATTGGAGCTTCAGCTCCAATATTCCAATGAATATTCAGGACTGATTTTCTTTAGGATTGACTGGTTTGATCTCCTTGCAGTCCAAGGGACTCGCAAGAGTCTTCTCCAACACCACAGTTCAAAAGTATCAATTCTTCAGCCCTCAGCTTCCTTTGTAGTCCAACTCTCACATCCATACATGACTACTGGAAAAACCATAGCTTTGACTAGATGGACCTTTGTCAGAGAAGTACTGTCTCTGCTTTTTAATATGCTGTCTAGGTTGCTCATAGCTTTTCTTTCAAGGAGCAAGTGTCTTTTAATTTCATGGCTGCAGTCACCATCTGCAGTGATTTTGGAGCCCAAGAAAAGAAAGTCTGTCAATATTTCCATTGTTTCCCCATTTGTTTGCCATGAAATGATGGGGCCAGATACCATGATCTTAGCTTTTTGAATGTTGTGTTTTAAGCCAACATTTTCACTCTCCTCTTTCACTTTCATCAAGAGGCTCTTTAGTTCCTCTTCATTCTCTGCCATAAGGGTGGTGGCATCTGTATATCTGAGGTTATTGGTAGTTCTCCCAGCAATCTTGATTCCAGCTTGTGCTTCCTCCAGCCCAGCGTTCCTCATGATGTACTCTGCATATAAGTTAAATAAGCAGGGTGACAATATATAGCCTTGATGTACTCCTTTTCCTATTTGGAACCAGTCTGTTGTTCCATGTCCAGTTCTAACTGTTGCTTGACCTGCATACAGGTCTCTCAGGAGGCAGGTCAGGTGGTCTGGTATTCCCATCTCTTCCAGGATTTTCCACTCTTTTTTGTGTTCTGCACAGTCAAAGGCTTTAGCAGAGTCAATGAGACAGAAGTAGATGGTTTCTGGAATTCTCTATGATCCAGTGGATGTTGGCAATTTGCTCTCTGGTTCTTTTGCCTTTTCTAAATCCAGCCTGAACATCTGGAAGTTCTCAGTTCATATAGTTTTGAAGTCTAGTTTGGAGAATTTCAAGCATTACTTTGTGAGCGCGTGAGAAGAGTGCAACTGTGCAGTAGTTTGAGCATTCTTTGGCATTGCCTTTCTTTGTATAATTAGAATGAAAACTGACCTTTTCCAGTCCTATGGCCGCTGCTCAGTTTTCCAAATTTGCTGGCATATTGAGTGAAGCACCTTCACAGCTTTATCTTTTAGGATTTGAAATAGCCCAGCTGGAATTCCACCACTTCCACTAGCTTTATCCATAGTGTTGCTTCCTAAGGCCCACTTTGCACTCCTGGGACATATCTTTTTAGGAGACTCTGTTCAACCTAACAATCTACATGCAATGCAGGTGATCTGGGTTCAGTCCCTGGGTGAGGAAGGTCCCCTGCAGAAGGGGATTGCTACCCACTCCATTGTTCTTGCCTGGAGAATCCCATGGACAAAAGGGCCTGGCGGGCTACAGTCCATAGGGTTGCAAAGAGTCGAATTAATGGCTATGTGACTGAGAACTTTCACTTTGCACTTCATTCAACCTACTTTGCCCTGGTTTGGTGGAAAGTTAACTATATTCATATGCTCCGTGGAAGCCCTACATTCATACACATCCCCCCTAAAGTCGAAAGGGGCACAGGAACCTGCTGTGTCCTCTTCTCTCTCCCCTCCCTGTTGTCCGGGCACTCATCAGACACTCATTAGTGGTCCCTCGCCCCCCTGCACAGCCGCTGTCAGCCACCTGTGCCTCCTCAGTGCTTGACCTGAGGAATCCACCTTTGCACTCGGGACCTCCTCTACCCCAGAGCATCATATTAAGTGAGTGATGTGTGTTCAGTCCTTGGGACAGACCTAGAAGCTCCATATTCTTACCGATCCATTTCCAGTTAAAGAAACCTGAGTTCAGAAGGATAAACACAGTGCCTAAAAGTACAGAGCTGATAGAGGACAGAGCCTGGTCATCTGAGGGGAAAGCCCGTGCTTAGCTCCTGTTCTCTGAGGACTCCCCCACCCCTTACTGAGCTCCCAGTTCCTGTCCTTAGTTCTTGTGGCGGGAGCTCCACCCTGTGCTCTCATAGCTGGAGGCACTTGCCTCTCCCACAGCCTTTTCTCTGGCATCCTTCCTGTTTGTTTATATCCCCCTCTCCCTTCTGGGAGTCAGACATGACTGAAGTGACTTAGCAGCAGCTCCCTTCTGGACAGTGAAGGCTTTCAGGGTAGATACAGTGTTGCTTTCATCTCTGGGTTCCCAGCCCCAATACCTACCTGCAGGGCACACACAGCCTGTCGATTGTTAAATAAATGAATGCCTTGTTTTAACAGTCTAGTCTAGAGACCTTACTTTTGTTTGTATTAGAATTTCCCAGGTTATACTGCAGTGAATACAATACAACTCTCTGACTCTCTTAGAAGCAACCAGAAGGTGAAATTAAAAATTTTAAAACAAGTTTCCATAGTGAATCTAGCCTAGATGACCCTAGGCTAGATTACTACTGTAGATTAATCAACACCAAACCTACTTGCTTACTGCTGAACTTCACAGAGCCTTAAACATTCTCATCTGCTTCAGAAATTCTAAGACGGTAGATCATCTTCTGGATATTTCATTTTTATTTTTTAATTTTTTGAACAGTCCTAAGAAATCCTAGGGCTTCCCGATGGCTCAGTGGTAAAGAATCCACCTGCTAGTACGGGAGACACGGGTTCAATCCCTGGGTGGGGAAGATCCCCTGGAGAAGGAAATGGCAACCCACTCCAGTGTTCTTGCCTGGAAAATCCCATGGACAGAGAAGCCTGGCGGGCTACAGTCCATGGAGTCGCACAGAGTCAGATATGACTTAATGAGCAAACAACAAGAAATACTCAGCCTAGTACAGGGTTGGAATGTGCTAGGGTGCACTGCACCCCCTCCTGGTTGGAGACTCTCCCACAAAGCTAAGAGGAGGAGGGGGCTTCCATCCAGAGCAGTGTCATCACTGTGGCTGGGAGGACCCCTCTCTCCCACTCTGGTCTCCGCTCTGCACCCACATTCTCCTGTGACCTCTTCATTCTTGTTTTTGGTAGATTTCCCCCTACTCTCATCAAAGCCCAGTTGCCTGAGCTGTAAATGAAAGTGGATGGCCTGGAGCTTCCTGTAGCTCATTAACCTCCACATTATATCGGGGAAATTATGCCAATTATCACACCGGGGCTCAGGATTGAACAGCATCCACGTCTGGGCTTACGATGATGGATGCGACCAATTTAAGGGGTGGAGGGCAGCTCTTCAGGTGGTGAAAGAATCATTTGTTTTGCCAGGAGATGCTCTCCCCGAGGCAGATGCAAGGTTCGGATTTCCGGTGGGAGAGCTCTCCTGGCATCTTCCCTTGGATATTTCCAAGGGGCACTTAAAAAAAAAATTTTTTTTAAAGCATATATAGGTTAACTTTGTTTTCTTATTGTCTTAATATAAAGAAGTAGAGGGAAAACACTGAACATATAAAAATGGCCCATAATCCTACCCAGTGAGTTCAGTTGACCTTTAAAACAAATCAAAATGGAAGTAATACAATATAGGTAGGACTGAACAATCTGAGGAGGTCAATAACTAACAAAGTGAAAGTGACTATCTTCCCCACCCTCTCTTCTAAGCACAGTCTCTCCACAGCTGATAGAGTTTTGTGTTTAAACCCTATAGAAATAGTGTGCCTGGGGAAGCAAAATGGGTTAGAGCAGGGTGTCTCTGACCCGATGTCTGGAAAGCTTGTTCCATCACAGGTTGCTGGGACCCATTCTCAGAGATTCTGATTCAGCCACTGGGGTGGGGAATTTGCACATTTAACAGTTTATCAGGTGGCACTACATCCCGGCTCTACCACTTTCCAGCTCTGATTTTGAACAGGATAACCTCTCTCTGTGTCATCTTCCTCTTCTGTAAAATGGGGCTCATGATAGTTATGAGAATTAAGTGAATTAAAATATTTGCACGGCTCTGCATGAAGAACAATGCAACAGTCACCATGTTGCATGTGTGTGCTCAGTCACTTCCGTCATGTCTGACTCTGCCACGCTAGGACTGTAGCCCACCAGGCTCTTCTGTCCATGGGATTTCCCAGGCAAGAATATGGAGTGGGTTGCCATGCCCTCCTCCCAGGGGATCGTCATGATCCAGGGATCGAACCCACATCTCTTAAGTCTCCTGCTCTGCAGGCGGATTCTTTACCCAATGAGCCACCTGGGAAACCCCAATGTATCGTGTTAGTCACTCAGTCATATCTGACTCTCTGCCACCCAGTTGACTACAGCCCACCAGGCTCCTCTGTCCATGGAGTTTCCCAGGAAAGAGTACTGGAGTGGGTAGCCATTCCCTTCTCCATGGGAAGGGATGCTTCTACATATTCTTCAGTATTATGCTTTGTTTACAGTAGTGATTTTAATACATTTTCCTGTAAATATATTTAGTCCCTTTGAATTATGCTTTCCATAAAATCAGAGTTTAGGTGTCATTCTAGGGCATATGTTAGCCCTCTGTAAGTGACCACACTGGTCTATTGTTAGCTAATGTAACCAGTGAAGCGAGGGGCATCCTTATACATGTTCTGATAAATATTTTGTGACTATATTCATAGAATAAATTCTTAGAAGGGAGGTTGCTAGACCAAAGTGTGCATGCCTTTTATATATTGATAGTTTGAAATTAAAATATACATATTCATGGGAAGGGTACATTTGTTTCTAAGCCTAGGTCTAATGTAACCTGAAGGGCAAATGGGGTTTTCTCTGTGGACTTTGTTGTCTTCACCTTCAAAATGAAGATGTAAAAGCAAACCAACAAAGCTGAAATATTGAGGTGCCCGATCAAATGACCATGGACTGCTTGTTGAGCACAGAGCAAGAGGCTGAAGATCCAGAACTGGCTGAAGCATGCTCTCTGTGTTCAAGGAGCCTTGGTCCAGGAGACTGAACTCCTAGGAACACAGAGGCATTTGCAGTCCCTCCAGAATGACAGGTGCATCCGTAGGGTAGTGCATTTGGATCCAAGATGGCACCCAGAGTAAGTCAGGTGGGCCAAAGCGATCAGGAAAAGATTCAAAAGGATGGGGCAGAGGTGAGAGGGCAAACTGGGTGAGAATGGACAGGAGGAGATGGCCCTTCAGAGAGGAAAAACAGTACTTGTTAGCACCTGACACAACACTGATGGAAGATAGGTGCTCTAGAACAATCTCAGCCCTAATGGGATGTGCAACCTATAGAAAACTTGGGCCTTAGGGTCTCTCTGATTCAACTAAAGACCAAGAATTCTTTCAAATGAGCCTGCTACATACTGAACTGGAGCTTTCAGATTTGTGAATGGATAGTATACATTCCTACCATAAGGGTGATGTCATTGTGTATCTGAGGTTACTGGTATTTCTCCCACCAATCTTGATTCCAGCTTGTGCTTCACCCTTATGGCAGAAGGTGAAGAACTAAAGAGCCTCTTGATTAAAGTGAAGGAGAAGAGTGAAAAAGTTAGCTTAAAACTCAACATTCAGAAAGCTAAGATCATGGCATCCAGTCCCATCACTTCATGGCAAATAAATGGGGAAACAATGGAAACAGTGACAGACTTTCTTTTCTTGGGCTCTAAAATCACTGCAAATGGTGACTGCAGTCATGAAATTAAAAGATGCTTGCTCCTTGAAAGAAGAGTTATGACCAACCTAGACAGCATATTAAAATGCAGAGACATTACTTCCCTGACAAAAGTCCTTCTAGTCCAAGCTATGGTTTTTCCAGTAGTCACGTATGTATATGAGAGTTGGACTATAAAGAAAGCTGAGCACTGAAGAATTGATGCTTTTGAACTGTGGTGTTGGAGAAGACTCTTGAGAGTCCGTTGAAATGCCAGGAGATCAAACCAGTCAATCCTGAAGGAAATGAGTCCTGAATATTCATTGGAAGGACTGATGCTGAAGTTGAAACTCCAGTACTTTGGCCAACTGATGCAAAGAGACAACTCATTGGAAAAGACCCTGATTCTGGGAAAGATTGAAGGCAGGAGGAGAAGGGGATGACAGAGGATGAGATGGTTGGATGGCATCACTGACTTGATGGACATGAGTTTGAGCAAACTTTGGGAGTCGGTGCTGGACAGGGAAGCCTTAAGTGCTGCAGTCCATGGGGTTGCAGAGTCAGACATGACTGAGCAACTGAACTGGTTATACATCCCTAGTAGAATTCATACAATCAAGACAAGATTTGCTTGCTTATACTTCTTATCATGAGGTTGGAATATAAATATTAAAATAACCCTCAGATGTGTCCTGACCTTGCCAGCAACACTTATCTGCTGGGTAGAAGTCACAAGATTCTGAGAGCAGAGTGATCATAGCCACTTCATTCCACAGAGACTCCAATCCCCAGCGAAAGGCTAGTGGACATTCCTTTAGCTTCCACTGCCAGACTAGAAAGTCTACTATTCCAGTCAATTAGAAAGTCTAATTCAACGGAAACAGTGGAGAAACCCACAGCCTTTTGGTTTTTACACAAATGGTAGATGAAAAGTAGGCATGAATGAGAATGGCAGGGGACATTTGCAGTTGGGACAGTTGCAGTTCTGGTGCAGGCTGCTCTTCAAATATGTCCTAGGATGAGTTAGAAGGCACACATCAGAAAGGTGTGTTTCACGGTTGCAGTCTGCAGATGGTTTCAGACAAGGGTTATTGAGGCCACAGTCTGTAAGACACCATATAGTCCACTGTCATGAGGCAGAACATATAGTCTTCAGGGAGGGTGACCCCCAAATATTCCAAAGTCATTATCTCATTCAAGAGAAGAATGGGGAGATATTTGAGGTGCTCTGGTTAATCTGTTCCATTATCAGATCTCTGATTGATGACAAACCAGGCTGTTCATCCCTCACCTCCCTCACTTAATCAGCTTTATTACCTGCCACACTTCCCTGCCACCCATCCCTGCTGTCCCCAAGCATGGGTTTAAAGTCTGAAAGACTGACATGAATCCAAACAATGCCCCCTTTCTAGACGTACAACTACAGGAAACTCCGTCAACCACTCTGAAACCCAGGTTCTGTTTTCTGTATCATGCCAATAACATTGAGAGGATTAAACAGTAGCTATTTTTGGTCTAACTCGAAGCCTCAATCATATGGATTTTTTTAAAAAAATAATAATGCCCTCACTGAAAAAGAGGATTGCCATCACATATGGATATTCCTTATCCCTGTTTTGAGTTGGATGGCCTCGAAGCTCAGCCCTTAACTATGGGTTTCACTGATGTCACATGTGTGCTAAAGTGCTGATCAGAATTAAGCAGGGAAATAAGATGACTGAATTAGTTAGGACTTTTTGTGCTTGCCAAGGCTAAACCCAACTTGAGCTGACTTAAGGAAAAATGCTTGTGGTAAATTATAAATAGTAATGTTTCATGAAATAATGGGATGGAATTGCAACTGAGCTTAGCTAGGGAAGGGTCTGGAAACAAGAACTGGAAGCCATAAGTAAACCTAAAAATTGACTCTCCCCCCTTCACTATTCCTACTTCTCGTCATGTACTTGATTTATTGTTCTGTTTCCTTACAGTCCTTCCCTGCTTCAAGTTCCCAGGGTAGACTGTGTAGCCCCAAAGATCCTGGCTTCACCTGTGAGAGGACCAGCCAGCAGCCAAGACCATCAGTCCTGCTCCTGGTCCCAGTTTCAGATTCCTGGAAGATAGAATCTGATTCCTTCAGCTTGAGTCTGCCTTCTACTCATCAGCTCTGAGTGGTAAGTCAAGTCATAGAATAACTAATGGCTACTAGGGGCTCCTATGCATCTTGGATATTCTATGATACAGGAACAGATGGATAATTTTAGGAAGACTGTAACAGGGAAGAGATTTAGAAAGAAGTAGTAGATTAAAGGTTGCTCAGTCACTATTCTTTATAAAGTGCTATTGAATATCTAGATGTGTCCATCCAGCTTTAGAGAACTATCTAATATATATTTTGAAATATTTATTTTTGACTGTGCTGGTGTCAAAAATTGCTCTGATGTCTTCATTGCTATGCATGGGCTTTCTCTAGTTGCGTCGAGCAGGGGCTACCCTCTAGTTGTGGTGCCCGGGCTTCTCATTGCGATGGCTTCTGTTGTTGTGGAGCACAGGTTCTAGGTGTGTGGGCTTCTGTAGTTGTGGCATGTGAGCTCAGTAGAGAACTATCTATATTTACTTGAGAAAATTGGACCAGACCAATGGTTCTCAGCCTTGGCTTATCACTTGAGTGACATGGGGAACTTTTAAAAATCTTAATATCCAAGCAACATTCCCAGACCAAATACATAGAATCTCTATCCATGGGATCCTGATAGCAGTATATATATATTTAAGTTCTTTAGACAATTCAGTTTTCAGCTAAGGTTCATAACCATTGGACAAGGTCAGTGGTTCTCAAGTGAATCACCTCAATCTCGTTAAAATGCAGGTTGTGATTTAATTGGTTCAAATCGGGGCAGGGGGTTCTGCAGTGCTAACAAGCTCCAAGCTATTGTCAGTGCTGCTGGTCTATAGATTATACTTTGAGTACTGAATTATCCCTGTGTCCAAGTCAAGTCCTGAGATATATTTAAATCAATATTCACTCTTTTATTTCTTTATTTTTGACTGCGCTGAGTCTTCATTGGTGCGTGCGGGCTTCCTAGTTGGGGCCAGCAGGGGCTACTCTTACTTGTGGTGCAAGGGCTTCTCATTGTGGTGGCTTCTTAATAAAGAGATTATTTTCTCCACATTTATTTTCTGCTCTGTACTGGACCCTATGCTAAATACTAAGGCACAGAAATCTAGTGTCTGCCACAGAGGAATTTGCATGTAGTCCACATAGCTAGAGAAGCAAAAGAAAATATTCTGTGTATACCACCTTTACTTAGCTGTGTTTGGAGGCCTGTTTATCAAGGATTTATGTCTGTTTTGGTCTGGTTTGTTTTTTAAGAAAATGTCCTAGTGAAAAAGGCATCTGGCTTTCCTGATGGGAGAAAAGATAGCTCAAGACATGGAAGGATGGGAGGGCATAAAATCTAGCAATTTAGGGTAACAAAAGCAAGACATGGAGTCTGTGATGGAAACTACTGTTTGGCCCTGAGCAAAAAGGACAAAAATGATCTACCTAGCTGGGGAATAAGAAAATGATCAGGATGATGGTAATAGATAGATAGATATTGCATGAAAGGATCTCTTTATCAGTGGATTCAATGATTAATGAACCAAGCCCACTCTAAGAGATCATGCACATGTTTTAGGACATATCTGGAGTCTCTAATAATAACACAACCAAAGCTGTTTCAGTGCTTATACTCACAGTTCATTAAGCTACTCTATGCCAGAAAGCCAGCAATACCAGGACAAATTGATTCCTCACTTCCGTGTCATAGAGCATGAATCCAAATAGCACAGGGGGCACACGGCTGTAATAAATGACCTGGTCTTCATTCAGCAAATATTCTCTCAGTGACTAGTAGGTGCCAGGCACTGAATCTGACCAAAGTCTCAACATTACTATTTGAGGATTACTCATATGCTATTATCTTTTTAAATATATATATATTTATTTCTTTTTGGCCGTGCTGGGTCTCTGTTGCTATGCAGGCGTTTCTGTAGTTGTGGCAAGCAGGGGCTACTATTCACTGCCATGCAAGATGTTCTCATTGCGGTGGCTTCTCTGGTTGTGGGGCACAGGCTCCAGCAGTCACAGCATGTGGGCTCAGTAGTTGGGGCACGCAAGCTCCTAGAGCACAGGCTCTGTATTTGTGATGCCCAGACTCTGTTGCTCCATGGCGTGTGGCATCTTCCTGGACCAGGGATGGAACCTGTGTCTCCTGCACTGGCAGGCAGATTTCTTTATCAGTGAGCCATGAAGGAAGCCCCCACCGTTTTCTTTTGATGATAAGAGCAAGCTGTTTTTCTATCCAGGTTGTGTTTAATCCTTCTGGAACCCTGAGGTTAAGGAGTCAGGATTGGTGATGTCTTTTTGTGGGTGATGCTGGTGGAAACTGGGACATATTTCCCACTGAATAAATTTTGAAAAATGGGATCCAAAATATTTCAATATTCTGTGGGCCATCTAAAGTCCCACAGCTGGTAAGTAGCCAAGCTGGAATAAGAACAGGGATGACCAAATTCCACATTTGGGTTCTGTCCATTTAACCATGAATGGTTAACAAGAATAATAGCTAGTTGTTAAAGTTTGGTTTGGGGTTAGCCATCATAAATACTTGGGGAAAGATGAATTGAAAACACAGAACCTATAAAATACCATGGCTTTGTGTATGAAGAGAGGGAGAGTTTCAAAATGGCAGTTCCTGGAGTTTCAAATTTCTCGTTTCTAGCACAGATTCATTTCTCCTGGCAAGGAAGGCTGGAACAAGAAGCAGTCGTGAAGGGAACGTTTCCATCTGTCTCACAAATGTATTTCTGTGCCAAAGTCAGCGTCTACCTTTATAGCTAATACACGTCAAAAGAGAATATTTAGACAGGCACTTCACAAAAGTGCGGTTAGTTTAGGAAGTCAGAGGGTTATAAGTGGCCCCAAGAAAATGTCGTGCTTTTCAGACAGCTTCAAGCTCCCCAGCCTTCCAGCTTCCCATCTGTTTGTACTCTCACCCTGCTCTTAACAGCAGCCAGGGGTATGAGTCCATCCAAAACGGGAACGTGATTGCCTTTTCTGGAGGGTCGAAAATTCTCACCGGCTCTCTGGAAGAAAGCTCAGGTTCCTTAGCTGAGTGCACAATGCCTTTTGTGCCGTGGTCACGGCTAATCACTCCAGCCTTCCTTTCCCTCCTTTCAGCCTTCCATAATGTTCTTCAACAAAAGCAGATAACATCAAGCTGCACTCTGACTTACAGAACACTTGGGGTAATACTTCCCTGCCTTTGACTATGCTGGTTCCACTGCAGGAATGCTGCCTCTGCCTTCTTTTTCATAATCTTTTAATTTTTTTTTTCTTATTGGAGGATAGCTGCTTTACAATGTTGCTAACTTCTTCTTTTTAAAATGTTTATTTAATTGGTTGTGCCAGGTCTTAGCTGAGGCAGGCAGGATCTAGTTCCCTAACCAGGGATCAAACCTAGGCCTCCTGCATCGGGAGCCTGGGGTCTTGTTCACTGAACCACCAGGGAAGTCACTTTGTTGTATTAATTTCTGCTATATAGCAAAGTAAATCAATGATATGTTTACATAAATCCCCTCTTTTTTGGATATCCTTTCCTTTGGAGCAGAGTTGAGTTTCCAGTGCTGTACAGTAGATTCTCATTAGTTATCTATTTTATCCATACTATCAGTGAAATTTGCACAGCCGTGTCTGACTCTTTGTGACCCGATGGATAGTCGATGGAATGCTCCAGGCCAGAATAATGGAGTGGGTAGCTGTTCCTTCCTCCAGGGAATCTTCCCAACCCAAGGATCGATTGAACCCAGGTCTCCCACATTGCAGGCAGATTACCAGCTGAGCCACCAGGGAAGTCCAGTGTATCTATGTCAGTTTCAATTTTCTGCTTCTGCCCTCTTCACTCACCAAATTGTTACTCATCCTTAAGGACTCAAACCCTATCCAAAAACTTCCTTCACCAGCCCCAGACTATATCAGGGGAGTCACCTTATGCCATATCTATGAGTTTTTAAAAGCAAAACCCATTCATCTTTGATGAACATTTATATTTTTTCTGTATTTTGGCAATTGTAAATAATGTTGCTGTGAACACTGAGGTATATGTATCTTTTCATGAAAATTAGCATTTTTATTTTTTTCAGATAAATACCCAGGAGTAGAATTGCTGGGTCATATGGTAGTTCATATGTTTTTAGGCTTTTGAGCAACCACCATACTGTTTTTCACAGTGGCTGCACCAATTTGTATTCTCACCAGCATTGTACAAGGGTTCCCTTTTCTCCATATCCTCACCAACATTTGTTATCTGTGGTCTTTTTGATGATAGCCATTCTGAAAGATATTAGGTGATATTTCATTGTGGTTTTAATTTGCATCTCTCTGATGGTTAACAATATCCAGCATCTTTTCACGTGCCTGGTGGCCATCTGTATGTCTTTTTTTTTTTTTTTTGAAAAATGTCTATTCAGATCTGCCCATTTTAAAATTTTTTTGGTAGAATTTACCTTGAAGCCAGCTAGATCTAGAACTTTCTTTGTGGGAAGATTTTTAAATTAGTTATTAATGTAGTATAGTTGCTTTACAATATTGTATTAGTTTCTATTGAATAGCAAAGAGAATCAGTTATACATATAAATATATCCTCTCTTTTTTGGATTTTCTTCCCATTTAGGTCACCACTAAGCACTGAGTCAGAGAAGGCAATGGCAAGCCACTCCAGTACTCTTGCCTGGAAAATCCCATGGATGGAGGAGCCTGGTAGGCTGCAGTCTGTGGGGTCGCTAAGGGTCGGACACGACTAGGCGAATTCACTTTCACTTTTCACTTTCAAACATTGGAGAAGAAAATGGCAACCCACTCCAGTGTTCTTGCCTGGAGAATCCCAGGGATGGGGATGCCTGGTGGGCTTCCGTCTATGGGGTCACACAGAGTCGGACACGACTGAAGTGACTTAGCAGTAGCAGCAGCAAGCACTGAGTTCCTTGTGCTATACAGTAGATTCTGATTAGCTATCTATTTTATACATAGTAGTGTATCTATGTGAAGAAGGCAATGGCAAGCCACTCCAGTACTCTTGCCTGGAAAATCCCATGGATGGAGGAGCCTGGTAGGCTGAAGTCCATGGGGTCGCGAAGAGTCGGACATGACTGAGCGACTTCACTTTCATTTTTCACTTTCCTGCATTGGAGAAGGGAATGGCAACCCATTCCAGTGTTCTTGCCTGGAGAATCCCAGGGACGGGGGAGTCTGGTGGGCTGCCGTCTATGGGGTCGCACAGAGTCAGACACGACTGAAGTGACTTAGCAGCAGCAGCAGTGTATCTATGTCAGTCCCAGGCTTGCAGTTCCTTCCGTCTCCCTTCTCCCTGTGGTATCCATATGTCCATTCTCTATGTTTGTCTCTATTTCTGCTTTGCAAATAAGTTTATCTGCGTAATTTTTCTAGATTTCACATGTGAGCAACATTATATATTTGCTTTTTTGACTTACTTCACTCTGTATGTCCATCCGTATCTCTGCAAATTATGCAATTCTGTTCCTTTTATGGCCGAATAATATCCCATTGTATATATGCACCATATCTTCTTTATCCATTCTTCTGTTGACGGACATTTAGGTTGTTTCTATCTCCTGGCTACTGTAAATAGTGATCAGTCAACATTAGGGTGCATGTATATTTTTGTTCTGCCCATTTTTAAATCATGGTGTTTGCTTTTTGATGTCATGTTGTATGAGCTGTTTATATATTTTGATTATTAACTCCCTGATCATATCATTAGCAGATATTTTCTCCCACTTAGCAAGTGATATGTCTGTATGTGTGTGTGTAACGGAATCCTGTTTAGCCATAAAAATGAAATTTTGCCATTTGCAACAATACAGATAGACTTGGAGGGTATTAGACTAAGTGAAATATGTCAGATAAGCAATATGATATCACTTAAATATGAAATCCCAAATGACCCAGATATAAAGAACAAAGTAGTGGTTATTAGTGGGGAGAGGAAAGAAAGGAGGGGCAAGAGAGAGGTAGGGATTAAGAGATACAAACTGTTGTGTATGAAAAAGCTCCAAGGATGTATTGTACCACACAGGGAATATAGCCAATATTTTATAATAATTATAAATAGAGTACAGCCTTTAAAGATTGTGAATCATTATGATGTATACCTATAAATTACATAATATTGTACATCAATATATCTCAATTTTAAAAAAGTAAAAAGCAAAGCCTAATCATCATCATCACTCTCCAAAAAAATCATTGAGGGTCCCTTTGGTTTGAGCCACTGTTCTAATCACTTGACATATATTCTCATTTTTTAATATATACAGCATCTCTATAGATTTGAAATTAAATAAAGTAGCAAAATCTTGAGCTTTCCAAATATGACAATGTCTGGGACATAGTAAACATAGCAACTGCTAAATAATTTGTAAAGCTAAATTTATAACTGTTTTTCATTCATTTAAAAAATCAATTTTATTTTTAGAAGTTGCAGATTTGTCAAAAAATTGAAAATGTAGTACAGAGAAGTTTCCTTGTACTCCATGCTATTTTCCCTATTATTAACATCATGCATGAGTTTTATATATTTACTATAGCTCATCAACTGACATTTATGCATTATTAAAGTTGTAGATTATTCAGACCTTAGTTTTTTTCTGTGGTCCTTTCTGCAGTGGAATCCCATCCTGGATATCACAGTACATTTTGTTGTCATGTCTCCTTAGGTTCCTCTTGGCTGGGACCATGTGTCACTTTCCTTGTTTTTGTAGACCTTGACAGTTTTAAGGAGTCAAGTATTTTGTAGGCTGTCCCTTTATTGGAATTTGATGTTTTCCCATGCCTAGTCTAGAGTTACGGGGGTTTGAGAGGAAAACTACAGTGGCAAAACTCCATTTCCATCATATCATATCAAGGCTATTTATTATCAACATGATTTATGAGGGTGGAGGTTGACCTTGATCACAAGACCAAGGTAGTGTCTGTCAGATTTCTTTACTGTGAAATTACTAATCCCCTCCCTCCTGATTTTCATATATTCTTGGGAACAAAGTCAGTGTACAGACCAAACTTAGAGAGTCTGAAACTATGCTTCTCCTCCTTAAAGACAAGAGTATCTACAAAATACTCTGGCAATCATTTAAACAGGTTATTTGTCCCTCCTCCCTGAATTATTAATTTATTTAATCATTTATTTAGATACGTATAGACTCATAAATGTGCATTTTCTACTTTGAGTTTTAATCCAACACTACATACTTCTGTTGCTGTAAATTGTCTAGTGTTGGCTATTGAGAGTTCTCTCAGTTCTTTCAAGGAGCACCTGTACTCCTCTGACATCCCTACATCATGTGAGCATTTAAAATTTTTCAGCCTTTTCTTACCTTCTCCTCCAAGCTCTTTTTATATATTTCCTACTCAAGTCCTAGAGCATTTTTCCAAGACACCCTGGTTTCTCTTAAAGGAGAATGGTATTAGAAACCAAGATCTGGGTACTAGCTGTGCTCATTGCTCCTGGGGTACTATTTCCTTTGGATGTTCTCAGCTAAGTGATCAAAAAAATATGTATTACCTATGTATGTGTATGCTGACTCATGTATATATGCATATATACACACACACATTTGTGTATATACACATGTAAGTATTTCCATCTGTAACCATCTGCAGTTACAGTAAGCGAAATATCAGTTCATCTGGACGCTTCCAGCTTTGATCATTGATCACATGAATTACTCTAGCTTCCTCCTCTTGCTTATTTGTGTTTCCACTCCAGCAGTGAGAAACCTCGTTCCCATCTTCTGCCATCCATTTAGTCATTTGTTTAGCTCCAGTGTAGATGCACAGCAGTATCAGAATGGTTGCTGCTGCTAAGTCACTTCAGTTGTGTCCGACTCTGTGCGACCCCATGGATGGCAGCCCACCAGGCGCCCCCATCCCTGGGATTCTCCAGGCAAGAACACTCCCTGTGGAAAACAACTTTGTCAGCCCAGATACAGTGCTTAAGTCATTCTTCTTGCCTTTAATCTTGAAGACTCTGCTCATTTCCAAAATTACTTAGGTCAGCACCTTTTCTTCCCACCCTTTTCGATGAGGTTGTCTTACACATTTGTAATACAGTTAGATTTTCTTGTCACAGTCTTCATTCTTTCCTGGAATTCCCGATTTCCTAAATGGCATGTGTGTGTGTGTGCGCGTGAGCCCGCATGCATTAAAGTACCTTTTTTGTGCTGTACAAGTTTTATTACTCATTTGTTTTTCATCGTCTATTTCCCATTTATTCACTGTTTACAGTACTCCTGTTAAACACACTCAAAAATAAGTTGAATTAACTGACATTTAGAAATTGTCTCTAAAGTTATTTAAAGTAAAACCGAAAGATCAGAATCTGCAGAGATTCTCAGAGAGGAATGGTGTAGATAAACTGATCAGAGCTTAACATGAAGCAGTTACTGCAATAGAAGTTGAAAGTTCAGAGTCTTCTGGCCTCCAAGCAGAGCAGCATCTTAGGACAGATCCTTTTCCAGCCCTACACACAGTGTCCGCTGTAAAGTTTCTGTAGGAAAGTGAGATGGACTGAAGTTGACTTTGGAGTTACTTGCAGGCTCCTAGATGGAAATTTTTTAACCCTGAAGTCCAGAGGAAATTACATTTCAGATTCCCATGGTTGGTTCAGGAATCTCTCCCCTAGAAGTTCACACAAGCCCAGTGAGATTCATAGCCAGCCTGGAAATGAGCCTTCATCATCACGTGAGACACTTGAACACTTATGTTAACCTTTGAACATATCATTTGAACACTTTTGATAACATTTGTCTTTTTAATTCTGTTTGTTCTTCCTCCTATCATTTTCAGATCTACGTTGGGAAGCCTTACCAGGTGTATAGTCATTCCTGTTTTACAGATTAGCTGGCTGAGGATCAGAAAGGGCTTGGTTTCCCGTTGGCACATAGGATAGGGAGCTCCATCCCAGAACCCAGCTTTTCCTCCACTCCTCCAAAGGGACTCTTGTTGTTTCCATCACCCTTGACTACGCTGGGGACAGAACCCCAGATAAACCTAATCTGAACCTGAGGCTGTGTGTGTAAACTTCATTTCTGATTCCTATGAGAATCCACATTAGAGGGATAAGGATTTCAATATGGACTGTAAATAAAATCCCTCACAGGTATGCTAGGCCCAGATGTCACCTCAAGGCATTTCAAGGTGTTTTTTGGCCTCCTTTGGCAAAGAAAGCAGATGTTTTATTTTGTCTTCCCAAGTCATTCTTGGGTACCAATGCTTTCTCATATCTCACGTCATTTCAAAAATACCCAGAAAATAAGAATAGAAGTTTCTGAACAGTCAGAGCAGGTGGTGTTCATTCCATTCCCACTTTGTTTGCACACAGCTTTTCAGAGCTTTTTACTCTTACTTTACGCAGAACTCAAATGCTCATCATTTCTTGGTGTTCAGTCCCACACATGTTAGAAACTGCAACTGGAATGAGGAGAGTGAGCAAAAGAATCAGGCTTTAAGGGTTTAAAATAGGGAACCATCCAGGAACACTTGGTCAAGAAGCAAAGGGTCTCTGTACAACTCCATCTCCCTTGATAGCACCAGTTCATTTAAGTATGGTGGCATCATCTGTGCTCAGAAAGATGTTTCCAAATTATTTTTAAATGCAAATAGTGTTTTGTATAATCTACTTGAAACAGTGATTTTTCAAAAGGTTTTCATTCAAATGATTTAAATAAAAGAGATAGTCATTCCACCTTTAAAGGAGGGAAGCCGTATATCTATGGAAAGCAAGACTACCCAGTATAACTCATTAACTCAATAATCATTTTCTGTGTATAAACTGTGCATCAGGAATTGGGAATAAAGAAACAAATAATTTCAGTTCCTCTCTTTGGGAAGCTCATCATCTAATTTAACTGGGGTCTAGATGGCTGAAGTTTCTATGGTATGAAAAGCTGATGGTTAAATCCTCCCTATTCTCTGAGTCTTCCAGGACTCCTAGAGATGAGAACCACCTCTAAGGTGTCAGGGTTTAAGAAGCGACAAGATTAATTATTATAGAAAGAGAAGGAATAGAGTCATGAAGTGAGGGAAGAGGGAAGGGAAGGAAGGAAGAAGGAAAGAACCTTGCCATCCTGCTAACTTTGGGCAGATGGGAAAAAAAAAAAAAAAAGCCTTATCCCAAAATTTCCACTCTGTATCCATGTAAACTTGGTCCAATGTTTATCTTCCAAGCCAAAAATAACACAAAACCTAGTGATGTAGGTATTATTATCCCAATTTTGTATAGGAAACTGAGGCCCCAAATATCTAACCATCCTATCCAAGCATGGAACTTGGACACTCAGGCGTGGCTGGAGCTGGATATGAATGAGTCCATGTCTGTTCCATTTGGTGTGAGATCCCAGACACTTCACCATACAACACTGTCTTCAGTTGAAGGAGGTTGGACAGATCCAAGAAACGTCTGCAATGAAGTTGTTGTTGTTGTTGTTCAATCGCTAAGTTGTGGTTGACTCTTTGCAGCCCCATGGGCTGTAGCACGCCAGGCTCCTCTGTCCTCCACTATCTCCTGGAGTTTGCTCAAATTTATGTCCATTAAGTCACCGATACTATCTAACCATCTCATCCTCTGCCACCCCCTTCTCCTTTTGCCCCCAATCTTTTCCATTGATGAACAATACATATACAATAAGATGTCACCAGTAAAAGAAGCAGGGAGAAGGAAGGGAAGGGAAGGGAAGAGAAGAGAGAAAAAGCATCTTTAGGATCCCCTTTCCACGAGAGGCTGTGCTCATTCATCCATCCGCGACACGTTCCCATATGACACGACCACTCTGTCATTCAGCACTGTGTACCAGTTGGTCACACTCCAGTTGGAGAGAGTTTGGTAAAGAGAATGTTTATACAGACATAGCACCATGTGAGGTACCCTCAAGACACGTGCAGTGCACAGTAAGCCAGGGCTGGTGAAGGAGGAAGGAGGGAAGGATTGGGATCTGGAGGGAGAATGCCAAGAGCACACAGCCTCCTAACAGGAGCCGTGATCTTCCTCTGAGGGGGTGAAATCAGCCACGGTGGTCCCACGGCAAGGGAATCGGGGAACTAAAAACCACAACCTCCACCTCATCTCTCCCTCCTTTCAGTCTCCTGGTAGGCTCCCCACTGGCCAAACCCAGCCAGAGACTAGAGAGTAAGGGACTCCTCTGGTGTAGGGGTCAACCACAGAGCAGGGTGAAAAGGGAAAAGGACCTCTGGGAAGACAAATAAGACATTCCCTCCCAGCCACCCATATGCATTCCAACATGGCACCTGCTTAATTCAGTATCAAAGGATGCTTTCCCATCATGATCATGGTCTTTCTTGGCACAACCCTCCAGGGATCTAAGAGTAATTGACTGGAATTGGCCTGGAAGTAACTGACGAGAAGTTGGGCTACATTTGTCACTTTTGTCTCAACCCAAGCCTGGGACCTTGTTCCTTTTTCTTCTTTGGTCGGTTTGATCATTTTGAAGTTGGTAACGTCTTAGAATTTTTTGAAAGGTGATCTTAACCTGTGTTTGCTAGGGCACAGTATAGATAACACCTTGTGGATTTAAAATATCCAGGGAGATAGCTTCCCTGGTGGCTCAGACGGTGAAGAGTCTGTCTACAATTGTGGGAGACCTAGGTCCGATCCCTGGCTTCGAAAGATCTCTGGAGGAGGACATGGCAACCCCTCCAGTATTCCTGTCTGGAGAATCCCCATGGACAGAGGATCCTGGTGGGCTGCACTCTTTTGCAGTCACAAAGAGTCAGACATGACTAAGTGTCTAAGCACAGCACAGCACAGCACAGCAATGCTGTCATGAAAGAAGCATGGGACTTGATTTTAGGAATCTCCATATCTTACAAACTGAGTGACCATGGACAAGTCAGATGCCTTATCAGAGCCTCAGATCTTACTCATGTCAAATAGGAATGACAAAGTTATCTCTCAGTACGGTACACTTTTGGCAGTTTAAGGGCACAAAGCAAAAACACAAGTATGCTTTGCATCATACATAGAGGGCAATGATTTTTCAATTTGTTATTTTTCAGTAAGGCAGCTTAGTAGTCAAGACATCAAGGTGTAGTTCAGAAAATAGAGTTTTGAACCTTGGCTCTGGAACTTCTTAACTGAGTGACCAGAAGCAAATGCTGTAATCTTTCCAAACCTCAGTTTCCTTATCTATAAAATAGGAATAACTAGAGTACCATCTCTCAGGCCATCATTTATTGGTTCATGACGAACCTCAGTAAGGATAATCATGGGTACTCATTACTCCCGCATTGTTAGACATTCAAAAGCTGCCTTCACAGCAGTGGGCAGGCCCATAAATCATTCATTAATTCAACAGTACTTACCATCCCTGTTACTTTCCAAGATATAAGATCTAGCTGGGGATCGACATCAGCAGACAACACTGTTTCTCTTGAGACCACAGCAATAAACAGGATATAACTCCTGAGTGCTGCTCCTACTACCATTCCTTTTGAGTTTTGTTTACCCAAGCTTCAGAGACTTTGACTTTGTTGCTGTTGTTCAGTAGTGTCTGACTCTTTGCAACCCCACGGATTGCAACATACCAGGCTTCCCTGTCCTTTACCATCTCCAGGGCTTCCTCAAACTCATGGACTTTTATTGAGTCAGTGATGCCATCCAAGCATCTCATCCACTGTTGTCTGTCCCCTTCTCCTCCTGCCTTCAATCTTTCCCAGCATCAGGGTTTTTACTAATGAGTCAGCTCTTCGTTATCAGGTGACCAAAGTATTGGAGCTTCAACTTCAGCATTGGTCCTTCCAATGAATATTCAGGACTGATTTCCTTTAGGATAGACTGGTTTGATCTCCTTGCAATCCAAGGGACTCTTAAGAGCCTTCTCCACCACCACAGTTCAAAAGCATCAGTTCTTTGACACACAGCCATCTTTATGGACCAACTCTTACATCCATACATGACTACTGGAAAAACTATATCTGTGACTAGATTGACCTTTGTTGACAAAGTAATGTCTCTGCTTTTTAACACGCTGTCTAGATTTGTCATGGATTTTCTTTCAAGGAGCAAGCATCTTTTAAAGTCATGGCTGAAGTCATCATCTGCAATTATTTTGGAGCCCCAAAGAATAAAGTCTGTCACTGTTTCCATTGTTTCCCCATCTATTTGCCATGAAGTGATGGAACCAAATGTCATGATCTTAGTTTTTTGAATGTAGAGTTTTAAGCCAACGTTTTCACTCTCCTCTTCTACCTTCATCAAGAGGCTCTTTAGTTCCTCTTCATTTTCTGCCATAAGGGTGGTGTCATCTGCATATCTGAGGTTATTGATATTTTTCCCTGCAGTCTTGATTCCATCTTGTGCTTCATCCAGCCTGGCATTTCACATTTCACTCTGCATATAAGTTAAATAAGCAGGGTGACAATACAGCCTTGATGTACTCCTTTCCCAATTTGGAACCAGTCCATTGTTCCATGTCCCATTCTAATTGTTGCTTCTTGACCTGAATACAGGTTTCTCAGGAGGCAGGTAAGGTGGTCTGATAGTCCCATCTTTTAAAGAATTTTCCAAGTCAGTCAAAGGCATTAGCATAGTCAATGAAGCAGAAATAGAGGTTTCTCTGGAATTCTCTTGCTTTTCCTATGATCCAACAATGTTGGCAATTTGATCTATTGTTCCTCTACCTTTTCTAAATTCCAGCGTGAACATCTGGAAGTTCTTGGTTCATGTACTACTGAAGCCTAGCTTGGAGAATTTTGAGTGTTACTTTGCTAGGGTATGAGATGAGTGCAATTGTGCAGTAGTGTGAACAATCTTTCGCATTGCCTTTCTTTGGGAATGGAATGAAAACTGACCTTTTCCAATCCTGTGACCACTGCTGAGTTTTCCAAATTTGCTGGCATATTGAGCGCAGCACTTTCACAACATCATCTTTTAGGATTTGAAATAGCCCAGCTGTAATTCTATCACCCCACTCGCTTTGTTCGTAATGATGCTTCCTAAGGCCCACTTGACTTCACACTCCAGGATGTCTGGCTCTAGTTGAGTGATTACACCATTGTGGTTATCTGAGTCATTAAGATCTTCTTTGTCGAGTTCTTCTGTGTATTCTTGCCACCTCTTAATATCTTCTGCTTCTGTTAGGTCCATATGGATTCTGCCCTTTATTGTGCCCATCTTTGCATGAAATATTCCCTTGGTACCTCTGATTTTCTTCAAGATATCTCTAGTCTTTCCCATTCTATTGTTTTCCTCTATTTCTTTGCGCTAATCACTTAGGAAAGCTTTCTTATCTATTTTTGCCATTCTTTGGAACTCTGCATTCAGAGTTACCTGTCCAGGTACCTCTTGACTTCCTACTTTTGTATTCCAGTTCAACTTCAGCAACAAAAGTTGCGGACTTTGTCAGTAAAGTAATGTCTCTGCTTTTTAATATGCTGTCTAGGTTGGTCATAGTTTTTCTTCTAAGGAGCAAGTGTCTTTTAATTTCATGGCTGCAGTCACTATCTGCAGTGATTTTGGAGCCCCCCCCCCCCCAAATAAAGTCTCACCATGTTCAGTAAGTCTTTAATCCAATTTTCTGCTGATGGGTGGGGCTGTGTTCCCTCCCTGTGAGGCCAAACCATGGTAGGGGGAATGGCGGTAATGGTGACCTTGTACAAAGGAACTTATTCCAGCAAGCTGGGGCTCCCAAGACTGTTGTATTCAGTACTCCTGACCCTGCGGCAGGCCACTGTCAACCCACGCCTCCAACCCACCGTCCAGGAGACTCCTGGACACTCTCAGGCAAGTCTGGCTCAGTCTCCTATGGGGTCACTACTGCTTTCTCCTGGGCCCTGGTGTGCACAAGGTTTTGTTTGTGCCCTCCAAGATTCATCAAATCCCACTGGCCTTCAAAGTCAAATTCTCTGGGGGTTCTCATTTCCTATGCCAGATCCCCGGGTTGGGAAATCTGTTGTGGGCCCTAGAACTTTTGCAACAGTGCTATGACTTTAGTCCCATGATTTTCCATGTCTGATTGACTCACAAGCCTGGGAGTCATAAGGTTTGCTACATCTCCTGTTTCTGCTTCTAACTTTCTGATTGACACTGTATAAACTACTTAGTTTTTCTGAATCTCTCAACAAACTCAATAGAGAGAGGTTATAGAAGGATAGATGATAGAAAGATGGAAGGAAGGATGGGCTAGATGGATGGATGAGTAGAATTTATACTAGATAACCCACTCAAAATTCCGTTTCAAAGACTATGCTCCAGCAACCACTCTCTGAAAGCAAATCCATTTGCTTCTGGAGTTGTTTCATCATTCTGCACACATGGATGTTGATGAGTACACTCAAGAACACACAAACATCAAGTGCTTCCGTTTGCCTGACACCAGGTACATGTTTAACAAATTCTGGATATTTTCTGAAACAAACATTGTTTTCCATAATCTATTCCCCAAGCCCATCCCATGCATCTGTGTCCAGTGGAATGGAAGCAACTCACAGGAACCTCACCTTTGTTATATTTCAAAATGAACCTAAAGGTGCCTGAATTCCATGTAGACTCACATTGCTGAGCCCTGATTCAAACACGGTTTCCTAAAATGGGAAGAGATTAGTCGAGGGAGGCGCTTTAGTATAAAGAACGATATGTATGTCTTCTTGGCTAATGTCTGCTCTTTTGCCTGTTATGAGAGTTAATGCCGGCCCAGGAAGGGAACAGCAGGGGCCAGAGTTGTGTTTCCCACTTGGAACAAAAGGGGGGATGTACTACAGATAAGAGACGCCCAGTGTTTGGGCTTTTGGAAACGGAAATAGAATTGCTATATGTATGTCGGCCTGATCTGGGAAGGTCCCTCCACCCCCCACCTCTTAATTCTGATTACTGCCAGACTGAGCTCTATCTATCGGTTCTGAATGCTCTTTACAAGAAAGGTTTCATTGTGAGGGAGGGGGGCTGGCTTTATTTTACCAGTAGAAGGCTATTATCTTCCAACAGCTGTTTATAGTTAACTGCAGCCCATACTTAAAGCCTGAGCGCTGGAGCCTTATTTAGTGCCTGTGGATTTGTGGTGAAGAGTCAGGCTTAACTCTTTCTTCCCCTGTAGTGAATGACCTCGGTGGGGGAACTGGGATGGACGTGGCCTGTGAACAAAGAGGGAGGAGATAAACAGGTCTCCACCTCCCAAAGGTGGTAAATATCAATGTTTTATTCATTGTTTATGTTAGGGGTGCATTGAACACTTTGTATTCAGTATCTTGGTGAATTTTGACCAGCTGTGCTCTGAGAGTGATATGATTGTGTCCATTTCACAGGTAAGGCAATAAAGGCTCAGGCAATGAATGCCAGGATTCAGTCTGCATGAATCCAGTTATAGAGTCAGAGCAGGTAACTCCTACAGTATGTTTGTATTATGCCTCCTGTTAGTCCAGTGCAATAGCTGAGGATAGTTTACATGTCCTGCGCTATGCAGGGCTCCATTACGGATAGAAAGCTTCCACCCCAAAGGGCTTTCAGTCTGGCCAGAAAGGTGAGCAAATCCAAGTGATATACTGAGAATGGAGAGGGGCAGTGAAAACTTCATAAATGGCTCACCCCAGCTAGGACGGCAAGAGTAGATCAGGACTTACAAGTTTAGGGAAGGGCAGAGTTTACCTTTAAAAACAAACAAACAAAAAACTGATATCAAGAAAGGAGCACAGCTACAAAAAATAAGAGAGTGGTTGGGGAGAGAGAGAAAGGCAAGGAGAGGGAGAAGGAGAGAAGAGAAAGGGAAGCTGAGGGGCTGTGGTGGGTATGATCAGAACCCCAGGGCACCTTGACTTGCCCCTAGGAGCTTAGACTTAAATCTCCAGGAAATAGGCAGCTAGGTAGTCAGGTCCACATCTTAGAAAGATCTGTTAGACTGTGATCAGAGCATATTTTAGAGGGAGCAAAAGACAGGAGATGAGAAAAGCTTAGGACACAGGCTGAGAATTCAGGAAAAGGAAAATGGCTGGGACAATGCAGATGGGGAGCTGGGACTGCATTCTAAAGAAGTGCCGCAGATAAGAGCAGAGACACACGGTGTTCTGCTTCCTCACCTTACTGAAGACGAGAAAGAGGTTAAATATTACAGCAAGAAGTTGGAAGGAACATTTCTCCAACCACTAACTCAACCCTAAATGACACACATTCTTGAAGGTTGCAAATGCTGATCAATGGCCTTGGGGGTGGCTAATGAGACAGCACACACACGCGTGCACACACACACACACACACTCTCACTCATTTTCTCAGCACGTCTGGAACTCTTGTTCTCCCTTTGTTTGACTCCAACATCTTTCCTGATGACAAAGAAAACCAAAGATTTGGAAACCCATTGTTGAACACAAAGAGAGGCAGAGTCAGAGGGCTGTGGGGGAGAAGTTGGCCGACCTCGAACTTGATTCTCTGCCTTGGTACCCAACAATTCACAGTGGGAGAGAGAGTGGCTTGCCAAAGGGCTCTGTGTGACTAGGCTAAAGTAGAAGAATATGTCAAGCTCAAGATGAAAAGACAGCCCTTGCAGCTGAAAGCCGAGCTGGGAGCTAATGGAGCTGGGGAAACGGGGCCTTTTCAAAGAAAAGTGCTTATTTGCAAACTCATTTCTCCTCAGCAAATGCTCCCAGGACCTCTGGCAAAAGGAATTCCTGGACCCAGGCCTTCCCATTGAGCTGTTAGTGATGGGCGGTGGTTAATTACCTCTCACCCGGCTCCCTTCTGCAGCCAATTCGCGGGGGTGGCTGCGGAGGTCCAGGGTGGAGGTTTTGCCCTTTTAATTCTGATGTTCAACAAAGTGAAAGTCTTACCACTGCAGAGCTAGAGGGAACCTTACTTTTCCTTCTGCTCTTAAGTCCTCATTTTTGCAGAGGCAGGAGTGGTGGTTCAAAGGAGGGAGAAGGGCATGGCCACCAGGGGAGACTGGGGGTCTGCAGTGGCTTATGAGCCAGGCATGCCCCTCATGCTGTGAGGATAGTCAAGGGAGACGCTGTCACCCGCCCTGGTGACTGGAGGTTGAGTATCACTGCAGTTTACAGAGATTTTCATCCACTGGACAAACGGGCTAAGCACACTTCCGGTACTGCCATCTGAGATTCCCGGGATCTGACATAGAGTGAGACCCAGCAGACCTTTCCTGAGAAGGAAGTGCTCTAGTCAGTGTAGCAGGCTTTCTTTGAAGATATATGTAGGGTTTGTTTTTGTTTAAGGAATTGGCTCCTCTGATGTGGTGGCTGGCAAGTCTGAAATTCACAGGACTGGCTGGAGATTCACATCAGAGCTGACGTTGCAGGCTTGAGTTCGGATTCCAAAAGGCAACAGGCTGACAAGTCAAGCAGGGTTTCTAATTTGTGATCTTGAGAATTTCTTCAAGAAACCTGTCTTTGTTCTCAAGGCCTTCAACTGATTGGATGAGGCCTACTCACATTACAGAGGGTAATTGGCTTTGCTTAAAAGCTACCGATTTAAATGTTCATAACATCTAAGAAAGGGCTTCCTTAGTGGTTCAGACAGTAAAGAATCTGCCTGCAATGTGGGAGGCCTGGGTTGGGAAGATCCCCTGGAGAAAGGAATGGCTACACACTCCAGTATTCTTGCCTGGAGAATCTCACGGACAGGGGAGCCTGGTGGGCTACTCTCCATGGGGTTGCAAAGAGTTAGACAAGACTGAGTGACTAACACACACACATATCTAAGAAAATACCTTCACTATGAACCAGTGTTTTATGCAACAACAGGACACCATAGCCTGGCCCAGCTGACACATGAGATTAGCAGGTATTCCAGCATGATCCAAAATGTGCCAACAGTACTGTGAGATGGTGGGGGTGAAGTCCCTGCCGGGGAATGTTTATCCTTCATTCCTGACTAGCGTTCAGTTCATGACATTTTCAGTTCACTTCACATGTATTTCCACCCATCTCCTCCTCCCTAACCTTAGCATTCTAGAGGATTAAAACTTGTGCCCAATCTAGACTTCTGCTGCTGCTGCTGCAGCTGCTGCTAAGTCACTTCAGTCGTGTCCGACTCTGTGTGACCCCATAGATGGAAGCCCACCAGGCATCCCCGTCCCTGGGATTCTCCAGGCAAGAACACCGGAGTGGGTTGCCATTTCCTTCTCCAATGTGTGAAAGTGAAAAGTGAAAGTGAAGTCGCTCAGTCGTGTCCGACCCTTAGCGACCCCACGGACTGCAGCCTACCAGGCTCCTCCATCCATGGGGTTTTCTAGGCAAGAGTACTGACCCATCCCAAAATTTAAATTCAAAGTAAATCAGGAAGTCGTGAGAAATCAAGCAGAAGCCAGGACTCTGCTACTGCATCATAGATCTAGTAACTGGCATGAGCCCTTGGCTGGTGATTGTTAAGGAGTCTAGAAGCTGTTTGTTTTGTTGTTTCTTTTTATGTTCTTTCTGTTTTCTTCTTCTTTTTCTTTAACCTAGAGATAATCAAAATGGAGAGAAAGTCTAGGGAGATAGAAATTCAAAATAATCTGAAAATTAAAACTATAATATTACTATTCTTATTCTAAAAAAGACTCACTAAGTCAAATTTTTCACACTGGTTTTGGTCTGGGGGTCAGCTCACTAAGGAGAGAGGCAGTCTACCTCTGGTTTGGGGATTAAGGTCCATTTTTGTGTTTTCTATACCTCTTGTGCATATATTCTAACAGGATCCCAGGTTTTTTGTTTTTTGTTTTTTTCTGTTTAAGAAATAGTCATACTGGTAAAGACAGGTGGAAGGCCATGATACAGGCCCTTGACTTAGATAAAGGGAACCAAGGGATACCAAGGGAACATTTCATGCAAAGATGGGCTCAATAAAGGACAGAAATGGTGTGGATCTAACAGAATCAGAGATATTAAGAAGAGGTGGCAAGAATACAAAGAAGAACTATGCAAAAAAGATCTTCATGACCCAGATAATCACGATGATGTGATCACTAACCTAGAGCCAGACATCCTGGAATGCGAAGTCAAGTGGACCTTAGGAAGCATCATTACGAACAAAGCTAGTGGAGGTAATGGAATTCCAGTTGAGTTATTCAAAGCCTAAAAGATGATAATATGTCAGCAAATTTGGAAAACTCAGCAGTGGTCACAGGACTGGAAAAGGTCAGTTTTCATTCCAATCCCAAAGAAAAGCAATGCCAAAGAATGCTCAAACTACTGCACAGTTGCACTCATCTCACACACTAGTAAAGCTAAGCTCAAAATTCTCCAAGCCAGGCTTCAACAGTACGTGAACTGTGAACTTCCAGATGTTCAAGCTGGATTTAGAAAAGGCAAAGGAACCAGAGATCAAATTGCCAACATCCATTGTATCATCAAAAAAGCAAGAGAGTTCCAGAAAAACATCTATATCTATTTTTATTGACTATGTCAAAGCCTTTGACGGTGTGGACCACAACAAACTGGAAAATTCTTAAACAGATGGGAAGACCAGAACACCTGACCTGCCTCTTGAGAAACCTATATGCAGGTCGGGAAGCAACAGTTAGAACTGGACATGGAACAACAGACTGGATCCAAAAAGGGAAAGGAGAAAGTCAAGGCTGTATATTGTCACCCTGCTTATTTAACTTATATGCAGAGTACATCATGAGAAATGCTGGGCTGGATGAAGCACAATCTAGAATAAAGATTGCTGGGAGAAATATCAATAACCTCAGATACGCAGATGACACCACCCTTATGGCAGAAAGCAAGAACTAAAGACCCTCTTGTTGAAGCTAAAGAGAGTGAAAAAGTTGGCTTAAAGCTCAACATTAAGAAAACTAAGATCATGGCATCTGGTCCCATCATTTCATGGCAAATAGATGGGGAAACAGTGGGAACAGTGGCTGACTTTATTGTTTGGAGCTCCAAAATCACTGCAGATGGTGACTGCAGCCATGAAATTAAAAGACACTTGCTCCTTGGAAGAAAGGTTATGACCAACCTAGACAGCATATTAAAAAGCAGAGACATTACTTTGCAAACAAAGGTCAGTCTAGTCAAAGCTATGGTTTTGCCAGTGGTCATGTATGGATGTGAGAGTTGGACTGTAAAGAAGGCTTAGTGCCGAAGAATTGATGCTTTAAACTGTGGTACTGGAGAAGACTCTTGAGAGTCCCTTGGGCTGCAAGGAGATTCAACCAGTCCATTCTAAAGGAGATCAATCCTGAATATTAATTGGAAGGACTGATACTGAAGCTGAAACTCCAATACTTTGGCCACGTGATGCGAAGAACTCATTGGGAAAGACCCTGATGCTGGGGAAGATTGAAGGCAGGAGGAGAAGGGGACGACAGAGGATGAGATGGCTGGATGGCATCACCGACTCAATGGACATGAATTTGAGTAAACTCCGGAAGGTAGTGAAGGACGAGGAGGCCTGGCGTGCTGCAGTCCATGGGGTCGCAAAGAGTTGGACATGACTGAGCGACTGAACTGATCTGATGTCACTCGTTACATGGTGAGAAATAAAAATGAACCCACTTGAGTTATGGGTGCTGGCAGGTGGACTAGGAGCACACAAGACACCGCGAGGCCTCGTAAGCATGGTCTGAGTCTAGCTTCCCGCTGTCAGTGCCAGTGCACAAGCTGTCTTAGATGCCTTCCAAGGGCCTTGCCCACTGGACAAGCCTACCCTCAAATCTGTGCTTGTCCTTGGTAGTGCCCCTGGTCATTGCGGTGAATCGTTTAATTATTTATTTGATGTCTTTCTCCTATTGGGTGGTGAATTCTGTAAGAGACAGGTCTGAACCTGGAGTAATGATGGACATGATACTGAGTGAGCAAGTGCTCAGTGCGCTCTCAGAGTGAATGAACCAATCAGCCAGTAGCCAGGGGGCTGCGTCCCTCTAGTATGACTGGACAGGCCTTTTCATTTATGTGGTTGCGGCTACTTCCCGTTACCATAGATATGAGTGAAACCTTAGTCTTCCCCTTCATTTTCCTTTCTTCTTTTGAAGAAAGAATTTATGCATGGATAAATTACTCCATACTTTACAGAACTTTTAAAGACTGCCACATATGAGACTATTTTTCTAGCACCATCATTTCCCGTGAGATTAAGTTCTCAAGAATCATTATCAGTGTGATCCAGGGCAGCCTCAGCCTGCAGCAGTTTGAAGCGGGTCTTCAGCTCCCAGCCAGAGATTGAGATCGGGTCATGACAGTGAGAGCACTAAATCCTAGCCACTAGACCAATGGTCAGTGACAAGGCCCTGGTTCTTTGACTTTGCAGGAAAAAAAAAAAAAAAATTCCCCCAAAGATGGAAAGTAGTGAAGTGAGTATTTTTTAGGAAAAGAAGAGTGCAGTATGTGTGGAGAGACATGTGAGTAGATTCAGAGAGAGTCCCTGAGTCGTGCCTTTGTGATCATTTGAATCACTTTTATGGGGAATTTCTTCTGATTTTCCTCAGCCAATCATTTTGATTCACCTGGTTCAGAGTCTATATTTGGTATAGCCTCCCTTGTGTGTCCATGTGACTCTTAGCCAAGATAGAATCTATCCAAAAGGCCTATGGGTAGTTTGGCATTAGTTAGCATCACATCCCTTTTGACCTCTAAGGAGCCTTTCTGAGCATGTGTCGTTGGAGAGGTCTCCAGACTTCAAGAATGACAAATATATGGTTTCTTACCTTCTATCTAGTTGGGGCCTAGCCTCCTTTCTCAATAGTCCTGCCATTCTCATCTTGGAGTCCAGATCCACAGGGAGTCTCCAATTGCTTTACCCTAGAGGCAGGGCCCATCTACCTCCTGCCTCCAAGTGTATGTATGTATAGTTGTGAATTACCCATACTTTATCTTCCTTTCCTATGAAAGAGTCCCTTAAGAGCTCAAAGAAAATTATGTTTGTGTTTCTTCCATTTACTTTGCCTTTTCAAATAAAGGTGTCTGGAAGCATGTTTGCATGGAAGACATTGCTCAAATTCGCTGTAATTTCCTCTTCCCTTGTCAATGTTTTCCTCATCTCTAGGCAGCTCCCACCATGTTCACAAAGAAACAAAGTGACAAGTGGTATCTAGGGATCAGCTCTTGAGGAAGGTACTGAGAACGCATGGAGAACCAAACACAGTCTAGCCTTCGTGAGTTTACTCTTCTTAAAAGATAAACTGAGGCGTATTAAAATTTTTGCGTTTATTTGAGCAAAAATTGATTGTAATCGGGCAGTGCCAAACCAGAAGTGGTTTAGGAGCTCTCTGCCAACAGGAGCCAGAAGTTAAGACTTACACAGAAAAAATGTGGAAGCAAAGAAAAAGAAAGTATTTGATTGGCTGTAGCTGAAAGCCTCCTTGTCTGTGATTGGCTGTCCCTAGTTTCCTGAAGCTAGTTTCCTAGCTTCAAGGCATTTACAGCACTAGATTTTAATGTGCTTATGTCCGTGGACTAGAGACATATCAGTCTAATGACCTCATTATTTAATTAACACCCTGGATTGAGGAAGGTAGGCATTAAGCAAGTATGTAGGATGTAATGAAAGTTAACAAAGAGGATTTCAAAAACGTGATGAGAGCATAAAGCAAACAACAGAGTTGAGTCTAGTGTGTTAGAACAGGCCAGCTTGAGAACGTGACACGGAAGCTGAGAATTAAAGGAATGGGAAGAAGGTAGGCAAGTGGACAGAGCTAGGCTGGGGATATTGGTACAGGTTGAAGGAAGAGTAGTTAAAAAAAACAACACTGAGAAAGAAGATTGCATTCATGAAAATGAAGGAAACCAGAACACGGGCAGAAGAAACCATTCTCCCAGCATAACGTGCAAACTACTTTGTGCCCCCCTCTGTTGTCTTCACTCCTGCTCTTGCCTTGGTGTCAAATGGTGTTGTCCTTCTTAGTCTAGTGCATACTTTGGTTCAGTATTTATCTATGTCCTGAAGCTTTGCCCAACAATTCCCCTGATGGAATTAATTCTTCCTCCCACAACATTATTTTTAAGGTTGTTTTTTTTTTTTTCCATGTGGACCAGTTTTAAAGTCTTTATTGACTTTGTTACAATATTGTTTTTGTCTTATGTTTTGTGGTTTTTTTGACCATGAGGCATGAGATCTTACTTCCCCAAACAAGGATTGAACCTGTACCCCCAGCTCTTAGAAGGCAAAGTCTTAACCACTAGACCACCAGGGAAGTCCCTACTATAACTCTATTTATATAAATTTCTACACGGACCTCAGTATTTGTAATTCTGCTGTATCTCTTACCTCTTATCACCATATGATGATGGCTTCAGTACATCTTATTCCCCAGACTTACACAGTAGCCAGTGCAGAGAGAAAATCAGTTTTTTCCCAAAAGGAACTGAATTAAATTCTTTGATTCAGCAACTTCAGCGGGGTGAATACCCCAGAAAACTTCCACCCCCCAGTCCCACCTAATACTAGAACACTTCCTTTAGCATTTCTGACTGATAACAAGGCTTCACAGCTAATTACTGTCCCCAAGAAAGTCCATAGAGGGCAATGAATGTAAGCTTCTGCGTTGAGAAATATCTATAAAAGAACATATTGGGAGGAAGGTTTAACTTGGGTAAGAAGATTAATAGTCTGAGCTTTAAAATCATTAAGATGAGAGGAAAGAATGAGGTTTGAATAAACAAAGCCACGTCTAATGAAACATTTTTTTTAATATTAAAGACACGTTCTAAGCAGTGGGACTGACATTGGATTTATAAACACGAGTGTCATGGATATTGGGAGCAGGAAAATGAGCAAATGTCCCAGCAAGATAGGCCACAAAAAGTAGGTCAGCACTAAAGATCTGAGAACATACTAAGTGCTGCTCTAAATGGCGCAATAGTTGAGTTCTCTGCTTGTTCCTCAGATCCAGCTGGCATGTAACAGGTGCTCAAAGGCAAGGGCATGTGTAAGATCACAGCAACAACAATGATACATTATTTTATTTATTTGGCTGTGCTGGATCTTACTTATGACGTGCAGGATCTTCTCTGTACCATCCAGGGTCTTTGCAGCACACAGACTCCCCAGTTGTGGTCTGTGGGCTCAGTAGTTATGGTGCATGGGTGTAGTTGCCCTGTGGCATGTGGGATCTTAGTTCTCCAACCAGGGGTGGAACCCATGTCTCCTGCATTGCATGGTGGATTCTTAACCACTGGACCACCAGGGAGGTCCCCATGATGCATCATTTAAAAAAGATTTCTTCACCTCGGCAAACTGCCCTTTCTTCCTTTGTAAAATGCAGATCCTAACGTTCATCTTTAGATCATAGAGAGTCACCAGGAAACAGGCCTGAAACTGTAGTATGTACACATAAAGGATCATTGAAAATAGAAGCATCTTGTAGTGGAGAAGCGTCAATTTTTCCTTAAGGGAAAAATTCTTAGGTTTCCTTAGAGCAAACATGAATTTATTATATTGATTCATTTATTCAATCATTTGTTCATCTCTTCATCTACAAATGTTTATTCCATGACTTAGCTTAGAAAACCCACTCACTATCATTAATAATGCACCCTGTTTGCTCCCTATCACTAATCATGCCAGACAGAGTTGCCATGGTGAGGAAATCTGATTGCAAGTCAAGGCATATAGCTTTTCAATTTAGAGCTTGTATTTGAAATCATGGTTTATTTGCTCTTTTCATAGCACATGGTAAGAAGGGGTTTTCTCTTCTATTTGGCTGTCCTGGGGCATCAGGCATCACTGCTATAGCTCAGTGTTCACTGCTCAGGAATGCTCTTGTCTAATTCTTACGGTGCCCCCTGGAGCACCATAAAAATTCCATTAGGAATGTCTGCTTAGACATATGGTTTTATATTTTATCTTGTTGTTGGTCAGTCGCTAAGTTGTGTCTGACTCCTTGCAACCCCATGAACTTCCTGCACGCCAGAATTCCCTGTCCTTCACTGTCTCCCAGAGTTTGCTCAGACTTATGTCCATTAAGTCGGTGATGTCATCCAACCACCTCATCCTCTGTCACCCCGTTCTCCTGTCCTCAATTTTTCCCAGCATCAGGGTCTTTTCCAGTGAGTCAGCTCTTCACATCAGGTGACCAAAGTATTGGAGCTTCAGCATCAGTCCTTCCAGTGAATATTTATCTTAGACCTTATAAAATATACCTTTGCAGTTGCCAGTATGCTGTCAAGATTATTTGTGAAATGTGGTGACAACTAGAAATGTGATTTTATTCATATGGTTGCTGTTCAGCAAAGATGGTCCATCAGCTGCCCTGCTGCAGCTTAAAATCTACAAGGGAAGACACAATGTTATGTGAGAAGTCATAGGAAATTGTGATGGGTGTTAAAAGAGAAGAAGAATAGCATGCAAACATATAGCAGAGACCTAACTGAATTTAGGGGTCAGTGACATTTATACAAATATTTATGAGTGTATAATTTTATCAGTTCACAGGCAGATGTGGAGTTACACAAGGAAGCAGTGAGGACTGGGAAAAGTGTACTCCAGTTATTACTACAAGTTGGCATTTATATCTGGCTCATAAGTATAGAGGTTAATACAAGATGCTAAGATTCAAATACCTTTATAACTTACTGTGTGACCCTGGGCAAGTTATATAACCTTATGGTGCCTCAGTTTCCACATTTGTACATGTGAAAATACAATGCCCAATCTTGTAGCATTATTCTGATACTCTGGTAAATTCATACCCATCAGGCGCATAGACGAGTGGAGACAGCTCATAGCGAAAGCTGTGCAAATGTTAGCAATTATGATCATGAGTACAGTCATGATTATTACTGCTGTTATTATTGTTTTCTATGTAATTTCAAAAGAGGCAGATAAATACCCGAAGCCTCGGGTTCCTCATCCATAAAATGGTAATATGAATACCTTCACTGCAGGGGGATAAATGCAAAGGCTGTGCCTCTTCTCCACATCCTCTAGATGTTCAATAGATACCACTTGGTATTCACAGCAATAGCCCAAACCTCATGGAATGCCTTGGCCTTGAGCTTGGCCCTGTCCGCTGCTTATAGGTGATGTTCACACACTGACAGGTCTTCTTTCTCCAGGGTTACTTGAGGTAACAAAGCTTATGTAGAGGGCAGGTCTGGTGTACACCCACACCCAGACATAAAGATGGGCCACTTTCATAAGTTTTCCTTGCTTGGCAAGTGCCACATTCATGACCCTAGCACTCCCAAATGACTATACACTTCCTTAATGTTTTTTAATGATGGTGCTTCTGACATCCCTGACCCTGGACAATTTTCCTTGTCTCTTTCTCTGAGTATCACATTCAGTGGGGGAAAGGACAGCCTCAAAGAGGAGGTGCACACAAAAAGGAAACTCTTGTGCCAACACCTGTCAAAGGGAGAGGCAATGACCTTTCAATGGCTCCCCTTGGGCTCTCCTGGATGCAAATCTGAGAAGCAGAAGACTGGGCTGCTCTCTGCAAAAAGAATCCATCACCCAGCCATTTTCCCAGGTCCCATTAAAATGCTGACACCATTAATCTGCACTACTTTACTTCTCATTATGCAGAAATGTGCTCTTGATCAAAAGTCCCCTTGTGTAGCAGCCTGATTCATCACCAATAGCTATGGGCCACACACCAGAAATTCATAATCAGCTGACATTATCCACCCAAATCATTCCCAGGATCTGAAAAGCTCCGAACATGTCCATCATTGGGAGGAAGCAGCCACATAGGATGCAGCATGCACATAGGCCTGATAGTTAATACAGCAGGTTTATCAACAGGTTTAAATTAAGGAAAGAGTTTCTATCTCCTGTTTATGTACAGGTGACCCTAGAACAACATGAGTTTGAACTGCACAGGTCCACTTACGTGGGTTTTTTGCAATAAATACACATATATAGTATAAATGTATTTCTCTTCTTTATAATTTTAAACTACCATTATTATTTTAATAATAAAATACAATTATTTTAATAGTTAAATATAATTGTTATTATATTTATTATTTATTTGGCTGTACCAGGTCTTAATTGCATCACCTGGGGTCTTTAATCTTCATTGGGACATGTGGGATTGCAGCCTGCCAACTCTTAGTTGAAGTATGCAGGATCTAGTTCCCTGACCAGAGATCAAACCCAGGCCCCCTGCATTGTTGAAGCCCAAAGTCTTAGCCACTGCCCCACTAGCGAAGTCCCTATGATTTTAACACATCTTCTTTTCTCTAGCTTACTTTATTGTAAGAATACAGTATATAATACACATAACATATAAAATATGTGTTAATCAATTGCTTACATTATATAGGTAAGGTAAAGCTTCTTTCAACAGTAGGCTATAAGTGGTTAAGTTACACATAGAACTTCAATTATTAAGGGATCAGCACCCCTAACATTTACATTGTTCAAGGGTCAGCTTAATTGGGTTATCTGTTTTCTGAGAACTTGTCTCCACTGACCCCACATGGGATCTAAACAGCATAGAATTTGGAGACAAAGGTGACTTCAAGCTAAGGAGACCCCGATTAGGTGACATAAAAGTACTAGCTCAGGGACACAAAGCCACTTGTAAAAGACAGAGACCTTTCTACTACTCCAAGCTTACAGGCTTCTGGGTTCAATGCTGTTTTTCCAACACCCAGGTTTGACAGGCGTGTGTGATCTTGGTCCAAATACTTGCAGCTCATCCTTGCTTCCTTATTCTATGTCTAACCAAGTCACAAAGGAATGACTTGGGTAGTAAATTCACTGTGTGTGAATGTGTTAAAACTCAGTGTCTGTTCTCTTTACAATAACCCTCTGGTTGACTACCAAGTTTGGGATAAGAAGTGGGGTCCTAATCAAGCTTGTTAGTAAAATAATAGCTACATGATTCCCTGTGAGATGATCAAGTGCCAGATACTGTGGTATGTGCTTTGCAAGCATCATAGCAGTTATTTGTACAAACTGCCATAAACTCATAAGGTTGTTATGGAAATTTAAAAAATTAATACACTTAAAATGCTTAAAATATAGAAAGCACTCAGTAAAGTATATCCCCTAGCATTGTGGAGCATTGCTACATCTTGCATTTACAGGGTTGTTTCACCTGTTTGAACATCTGTCAAAAAAGTCACTTCCTCTCATTGTAGATACTTCTGGCCATTGGGTTGATCTGCCATAACTTGGGTTAGGATCTGAAACTTCTCAGTTCCAAACCGCTGTTTCCACATTTGTCCCCTAGGTAGAACAAATCCAATTCTTCTATTAGAAATCCCTGCAATAATTTAAAGTGATTCATCCTAATCTTGTCAAGTCTATTTTCTAGGCTAAAAAAGTCATTTCTTTTAGTTTTAGGCTCTTGTGTAATTTAACTTGAACTTCACTTCCTAACTTGTTTAAAATTGAGAAATTTCCTCAGCTCTGTGCTTCACGCTGAGTAACAGTGGTGAACCAGCCGAACAACTGCTCTGTCTAATAATGCAAGAGAGTGAAGAGGCAATAATAAGACACCAGGTACTTTCCTTGGAGATTAAACAGCTGCTATCATTTTACCATATTTGTTTCAATTTTCTTTTAAACAGTAAATAATACAGTATGACTTCACCTCCCTCCTGTCCCCAGAGGGAGAACCAATATCTGAAAGTTGATATGTAACCTCTTCATAATATGTGGATACACGTGGATGCTTATACCAATAATGTGTAGTATTTGTGCAAGCATTTCAGATTTAAATAGATGCTTCCATACTGTGCACATCACTTTATGTCTTACTGTCTGCATCCATATTAGATTTCTGTGTTGATCCATCTGTGTTGTTATACATATTAATTTTAGTTATTATATAGAAATTCACTGTGTGACTCAACTGTATTTTATTTACTCAATCCTGTTATAAAGGCCACTTACCCTTAGGTTAATTAGGCTAATTCCAATATTTTTAAAATTTTATTGAAGTATAGATGATTTACAATATTGTGTTAGTTTATAGCAAAGTGATTCAGTTATACATGCATACATATATGTATGCACACACACACATATAATTTTCATATTGTGTAGTATTGGTGCAAGCATTTCAGATTTAAATAGATCCTTCCATATTGTGCATATCACTTTATGTCTTACTGTCTGCATCCTGTATTATATTTCTGTGTTGATTCATCTACATTGTTATACACATTAATTTTAATTGCTGTATAGCAATTCATTGTGTGACTCAACTGTACTTTATTTACTCAATCCTGTTATAAAGGCCACTTACCTGTAGGATAATTAGGGTAATTCCAGTGCTTTGAAAATTTTATCAGAGTATAGTTGATTTAAAATATTGTGTTAATTTTTAGGAAAGTGATTGTTATACATGCATACATCTATATACATATATGTGTATACACAGACATATATATAATTTTCATATTCTTTTCCCATTTCCTCTTTAGGCTATTACAGAATATTGAGTTTCCTGTACTGTACAGTAGGTCCTTCTTAGTTATCTGTTTTATAAATAGTAGTGTGTATATCGGAGAAGGCAATGGCAAGCCACTCCAGTACTCTTGCCTAGAAAATCCCATGGATGGAGACGCCTGGTAGGCTGCAGTCCGTGGGGTCACTAAGGGTTGGACGCGACTGAGCAACTTCACTTTCACTTTTCACTTTCACACATTGGAGAAGGAAATGGCATCCCACTCCAGTGTTCTTGTCTGGAGAATCCCAGGGACGGGGGAGCCTGGTGGGCTTCCGTCTATGGGGTCACACAGAGTCAGACACGACTGAAGTGACTTAGCAGCAGCAGCAGTGTGTATATATTAATCCCAATCCCTTAATTTAGCCCTCTTTTTGATGTTTCCCTTTTGATAACTGTAAGTTTGTTTTCAAAATCTGGAAGACTGTTTCTCTTTTGTATATATGTTCATTTATATAATCTTAAAAATTAGATCCCACATATGAGTGACATCATGATATTTATCTCTCTCTGACTTCACTTAGTGTGACAATCTCTAGGTCCATCCACATGACTGCAAGTGACATAATTTCATTACTTTTATGGCTGAGTAACATTCCATTGTATATATGTACTACATCTTCTTTATCCATTCCTCTGTCAATGAACATTTAGGTTGTTTCCATGTCTTGGCTAATGTAAATAGTGCTGCAATGAATACTGGGGTGCATGTATCCCTTCAAAGTATGGTTTTCTCTGCATTTATGCCCAGAAGTGGGGGAGCTGGATCATATGGTAGTTCTATTTTAAATTTTGTAAGAACTTCCATACTGTTCTCCAAAGTGGTTTTACCAATTTACATTTCCACCAACAGTGTTACAGTGTTCTCTTTTCTCCACTCTTTCTCATGCATTGTTTGTAGACTTTTGATGATGGCCATTCTGACCAGTGTGAGGCCACTTATCTGTACAATAATTATGGTAATTCCAATGCTTTTAAAATTTTATCAGAGTATAGTTGATTCACAATGTTGTGTTTATAGCAAAGTGATTATTAATACATGCACACATATATATACATATATGTACATACACAGACATATATATATGTATACATATATGTGTATACACACAGATGTATATATAATTTAACTCATTGTAGTCTTGTTTGCCTTTCTCTGATAATTAGTGATATTGAGCATCTTTTCATGTGTTTTTTGGCCATCTATATGTCTTCTTTGGAGAAATGGTCTATATAGATGTTCTGCCAATTTTTTGACTGAGTTGTTTTTCTGACATACCACTGAATAAGCTGTTTGATATTTTGAGATTAATCCCTCTTTGGTCACTTCATTTGCAAATATTATTCCAGTTTTTTTTAATTAAAATTATATCTATGTATACATCCTTGGAAGGAAAGTTATGACCAACCTAGATAGCATATTAAAAAGCAGAGACATTACTTTGCCAACAAAGGTCCGTCTAGTCAAGGCTATGGTTTTTCCAGTGGTCATGTATGGATGTGAGAGTTGGACAGTAAAGAAAGCTGATCACCAAAGAATTGATGCTTTTGAACTGTGGTGCTGGAGAGGACTCTTGAGAGTCCCTTGGATTGCAAGGATATCCAACCAGTCCATTCTAAAGGAGATCAATCCTGGGTGTTCATTGGAAGGACTGATGCTAAAGCTGAAACTCCAGTACTTTGGCCACCTCATGCGACGAGTTGACTCACTGGAAAAGACTCTGATGCTGGGAGGGATTGGGGGTGGGAGGAGATGGGGATGACAGAGAATGAGATGGCTGGATGGCATCACCGACTCGATGGACATGAGTTTGAGTGAACTCTGGGAGTTGGTGATGGACAGGGAGGCCTGACATGCTGTGATTCATGGGGTCGCAAAGAGTCGGACATGACTGGTGACTGAACTGAACTGAACTGAACTGATACATATACATGCATATATATACATATATATGCACATTATCTTCTCCATATGTGCAAACTTGTAAACACACACATATACATATACAGGAGACATTGTACATGTGTATGAGTTTCATACAAAGAATACACACATCCATAGCAATACTGGACATTGACAAATTGTTCTTCCAAATCACTATGCCAACTTATTGCCACCAGCCATAGATGAAATTATATACTTGATCACAAAAGAAATTAATTAAATTAAAGAGAGATTATAAAATTCACATTCCTTAATCAAAATCCAATAAATTCAGAAATCCAGACATGGTTCAGTTGCTCAGTTGTGTCCAACTCTTTGCGACCCCATGAACCACATCACGCCAGACCTCCCTGTCCATCACCAACTCCCAGAGCCTACCCAAACCCATGTCCCTTGAGTCAGTGATGCCATCTAAACATCTCATCCTCTCTTGTCCCTTTCTCCTCCTGCCCTCAATCTTTCCCAGCATCAGAGTCTTTTCAAATGAGTCAACACTTTGTATCAGGTGGCCAACATTTTGGAGTTTCAGCTTCAACATCAGTCCTTCCAATGAACACCCAGGACTGATCTCCTTTAGGATGGACTGGTTGGATCTCCTTGCAGTCCAAGGGACTCTCAAGAGTCTTCTCCATCACCACAGTTCAAAAGCATCAATTCTTCGGCGATCAGCTTTCTTCACAGTCCAACTCTCACATCCATACATGACCACTGGAAAAACCATAGCCTTGACTAGATGGACCTTTGTTGGCAAAGTAATGTCTCTGCTTTTTAATATGCTATCTAGGTTGGTCACAACTTTCCTTCCAAGGAGTAAGTGTCTTTTAATTTCATGGCTGCAGTCACCATCTGCAGTGATTTTGGAGCTCCAAAAAATAAAGTCAGCCACGGTTCCCACTGTTTCCCCATCTATTTCCCATGAAGTGATGGGACCAGATGCCATGATCTTAGTTTTCTGAATGTTGAGCTTTAAGCCAACTTTTTCACTCTCCTCTTTCACTTTCATCAAGAGGTTCTTTAGTTCTTCACTTTCTGCCATAAGGGTGGTATCATCTGCATATCTGAGGTTATTGATATTTCTCCCAGCAATCTTGATTCCAGCTTGTATTTCATTCCAGCCCAGCATTTCTCATGATGTACCCTGCATATAAGTAAAATAAACACGTTGACAATATACAGCCTTGATGTACTCCTTTTCCTATTTGGAACCAGTCTGTTGTTCCACGTCCAGTTCTAACTGTTGTTTCCTGACCTGCATATAGATTTCTCAAGAGGCAGGTCAGGTGGTCTGGTATGCCCATCTCTTTCAGAAATAGTTACGAAAAAATAAGAAAAATCAAAATTACTTGAAAACTAAAAAAATACCCCCTAAATAATTGAATTATAAAACTAGAAAGCAGTGAAGACATAAATACATACCGAAACCTACAGAAGTAAAAAACAAAAGCAAAAAAATGCTATTCTCAGGGGAAAATGTACAGCTATAAATTAAATTGATAGATGCATTCATTTTAGAATTTAAAAATAAGAAAAAGCTAAGAAATTTAATACTTACCTTAATCAGAAAAAAGGAACAAAAGAGAGGAAGGATTTAATGAAGTATATAATTAATCAAGTTTTTTAAAAAGCAATGAAACTCAAAAAATGTTTCCTTGGAAAGACCAATAAAATAGACCAATTATGGGTTTTGTTACAGAGACACACACTCTGAGACGGAGAGGAAGAGAGAAAAATGCAATATATGAGAAAGAAGACATGACTGCAAACAGAAAGATTAAAATAATTAAGGGAAAATCATACCTACAACTTTATGAAATCAATTGAAAACCTTAGAACAACTATATAATTTCCTCAAAAAATATATATTACCACAATCAATTCAAGAAGGGAAAAAATAGAATAAAATATTACCCTATATAATGCTGGAAACATAATTTAAAATTTATCACTAAAAAAGCAACAAGACAAATTCAAAGTTGACTTTCATCCATTATTTATAATAAACAATTAAATGTTATGTAAGTTTAGATACAGAAAAAAACAGAAGACTAACCAATTTAACAGGCAGCTAGCAAAACAATGAAATTTGATGACGATAGTATAAAAATCCTGAGTATTCACGTATGAATATGTCAGTACAAGTATTAAATGTTAATACGTTAAACTTGTTACATACCAAAGACTAATAACTGTGAGAAGCAGCAAAAGTGGCAAAGATTCATTTTAATCCACAGGAAAAGAGTGGATTATTTCAAAATGGTATTGGTACAACTCGCTATCCATCTAAAAAAAAGTGTCTAAGGCCATATACATGAATATTTTATATACACTAAAGTCTTAAATGTAAAAATAAAATACTGCCTAAAACCCAAGAAACATGCATAGGATATATAGGGGATGGGGACATTGTTGATCAGATCTGAGAACCTAAAATCTTTTAAAGAAAATATGGGCACATTAGCTCAAGTCATAATTGAAAGGAAATTTTATAACATAATATAGTTTATACAAATTTAATATGAAAATAATATTCCCCAAATGTCTTTGTATTTCATACAACATGGGTCTTATAATATTTAAAGTAATTTTACATATTGACAAAGAAAAGAAACTTCATAGGAAAAATAGACAAAATTATGAATAAACACACACAAAAGCAAATCAAAGTGAATTGCAAACATTTAAATATGTCCAAACTCAGATTTAGATACCTGAAAATTATGCCATCAGTCAAATAATAATTTGCACCTGTGACTGGTAATGGGCTTCCTAGGTGGCACTCATGGTAAAGAACCTGCCTGCCAGTGCAGGAGACATAAGAGATGTGAGTTCAATCGCTGGATAGAGAAGATCCCCTGGAGTAGGAAATGGCAACCCACTCCAGTATTCTTGCTTGGAGAATCCCGTGGACAGAAGAGCCTGGTGTGCTACAGTCCATAGCGTCGCAAAAAGCTGGATATGACTGAAGTGACTCAGCATGCATGCACGCATGTAACTGGTAATGTTTTTTAAGTTGTTGAATTATAGTTGAATTACAATGTTAATTTCTGCTGTACAGCAAAGTGATTCAGGTTATATGTGTGTATATACATATATATATACACACACACACATTAGGTATGTATATATATCTAAATACACACACACACATATACATTCTTTGTATTTCTTTTCCATTATAGTTTATCACAGGATATTGACTATAGCTCCCTGTGCTATACAGTAGGACCTTGTTGTTTATACATTCCATATATAACAGTTTGCATCTGCTAATCCCAAACTCCCAATCTATCCCCCCGCCTTGGCAACCACAAGTCTGTTCTCATCTGTGAGTCTGTTTCTGTTTCATAGATAAATTCATCTGTCATAAGTGATATCACATGGCATTTGTCTTTCTGACTGACTTTACTTTGTATAATAATCCATAGGTCTGTCCATATTGCTGAAATGGTATTATTTCATTCTTTTTTTATGGCTGAGTATTAGTTTATTCTTTTTGTTTTTTGCTTTTTATTTATTGTAATTGAGGATAATTACTTTACAATATTGTGATTTTTGCCATACATTGACATGAGGCACATGTGTCCCCCTATCCTGAACCCCTCTTCCCTCCCCACTCCATCTCTCTGGGTTCTCCCAGAGTACCAGATTTGAGTGCCCTGCTTCATGCTTCAAATTTGCACTGGTCATCTATTTTACAAATGGCAATATACACATTTTAATGCTAATATCTCAAATCATCCCACCCTTGTCTTCTCCCACATAGTCCAAAAGTCTGTTCTTTATATCTATCTGTGTCTCTTTTGCTGCCTTGCATGTAGGATCGATGTTACCATCTTTCTAAATTCCATATATATGTATGTTAATATACTGTATTAGTGTTTCTCTTTCTAACTTCACTCCGTATAATAGGCTCCAGTTTCATCCACCACATTCAGTTCAGTTCAGTTCAGTCGCTCAGTCATGTCCGACTCTGCGACCCCATGAATCACAGCACGCCAGGTCTCCCTGTCCATCACCAACTCCCGGAGTTACTCAAACTCATGTCCACAGAGTTGGTGATGCCATCCAGCCATCTCATTCTCTGTCGTTCCCCTTCTCCTCCCGCCCCCAACCTTTCCCAGCATCAGAGTCTTTTCCAGTGAGTCAACTCGTCACATGAGGTGGCCAAAGTATTGGAATTTCAGCTTTAGCATCAGTCCTTCCAATGAACACCCAGGATTGATCTCCTTTAGAATGGACTGGTTGGATATCCTTGCAGTACAAGGGACTCTCAAGAGTCTTCTCCAACACCACAGTTCAAAAGAATCAATTCTTTGGCAATCATTAGAACTGACTCAAATGTGTGCTCTTTTATAGCTGAGTAATATTCCATTTTGTATATGTAGCACAACTTCCTTATACAGTTATCTTCTGATGAACATCAAGGTTGCTTCCATGTCCTAGCTACTGTAAACTCTGCTGCAATGAACAGTGGAGTACATGTGTCTCTTTTAATTCTGATTTCCTCACTGTGTATGCCCAGCAGTAGGATTGCTGGGACATATGGCAGTTCTATTTCCAGTTTTTTAAGGAATCTCCACACTGTTCTCCATAGTGGCTGTACCAGTTTGCATTCCCACCAACAGTGTAAGGGGGTTCCCTTTTCACCACATCCTCTCCAGCATTTATTGTTTGTAGACACTTTGCAAAAGCAAAATGGCTGTCTGAGGAGGCCTTTCAAATAGCTGTGAAAAGAAGAGAAGTAAAAGCAAAGGAGAAAAGGAAAGATATAAGCATCTGAATGCAGAGTTCCAAAGAATAGCAAGGAGAGATAAGAAAGTCTTCTTCAGTGATCAGTACAAAGAAATAGAGGAAAACAACACAATGGGAAAGACTAGAGATCTCGTCAAGAAAATTAGAGATACCAAGGGAACATTTCATGCAAAGATGGGCTCTATAAAGGACAGAAATGGTATAGACCTAACATAAGCAGAAGATATTAAGAAGAGGTGGCAAGAGAAGAAATGTACAAAAAAGATCGTCACGACCCAGATAATCACAATGGGGTGATCACTCACCTAGAACCAGACATCCTGGAATGTGAAGTCAAGTGGGCCTTAGAAAGGATCACAACGAACAAAGCTAGTGGAGGTGAAGGAATTCCAGTAGAGCTACTTCAAATCCTAAAAGATGATGCTGTGAAAGTGCTGCACTCAAAATGCCAGCAAATTTGGAAAACTCAGCAGTGGTCACAGGACTGGAAAAGGTCAGTTTTCATTCCAATCCAAAAGAAGGGCAATGTCAAAGAATGCTCAAACTATTGCACAGTTACACTCATCTCACACACTAGAAAGGATTGCTCAAAATTCTCCAAGCCAGGCTTCAACAGTACGTGAACTGTGAATTTCCAGATGTTCAAGCTGGTTTTAGAGAAGGCAGAGGAACCAGAGATCAAATTGCCAACATCCACTGGATCATCAAAAAAGCAAGAGAGGTCAAGAAAAACATTTGTTTCTGCTTTACTGACTATGCCAAAGACTTTGACTATGTGGATCACAATAAACTGTGGAAAATTCTGAAAGAGATGGGAATACCAGACCACCGGACCTGCCTCTTGAGAAATCTGTATGCAGGTCAGGAAACAACAGTTAGAACCGGATGTGGAACCACAGACTAGTTCCAAATATGGAAAGGAGTAAGTCAAGGCTGTATATTGTCACCGTGTTTATTTAACTTATATGCAGAGTACATCATGAGAAATGCTGGACTGGAGGAAGAACAAGCTGGAATCAAGATTGCTGGGAGAAATATCAATAATCTCAGATATGCAGATGACACCACCCTTATAGCAGAAAGTGAAGAAGAACTAAAGAGCCTCTTGATGAAAGTGAAAGAGGAGAGTGAAAAAGTTGGCTTAAAGCTCAACATTCAGAAAACTAAGATCATGGCATCTGGTCCCATCATTTCATGGCAAATAGTTGGGGAAACAGTAGAAACAGTGACAGAGTTTATTTTGGGGGGCTCCAAAATCACTGCAGATGGTGACTGCAGCCATGAAGTTAAAAGACGCTTATTCCTTGGAAGGAAAGTTATGACCAACCTAGACAGCATATTAAAAAGCAGAGACAGTACTTTGCCAGCAAAGGTCCATCTAGTCAATGGTTTCTCCAGTAGTCATGTATGGATGTGAGAGTTGGACTATAAAGAAAGCTGAGCACCAAAGAATTGGTGCTTTTGAACTGTGGTGTTGGAGAAGACTCTTGAGAGTCCCTTGGACTACAAGGAGATCCACCCAGTCCATCCTAAAGGAAAGCAATCCTGAATATTCAGTGGAAGGACTGATGTTGAAACTGAAACTCCAAAACCTTGGCCACCTGATACAAAGAACTGACTTATTGGAAAAGACCCTGAGGCTTTGAAAGACTGAAGGCGGGAGGAGAAGGGGACAACAGAGGATGAGATGGTATGGCATCACCGACTCAATGGACATGAGTTTGAGTAAACTCTGGGAGTTAGTGACAAACAGGGAGGCCTGGCATGCTGCAGTCCATGGGGTTGCAAAGAGTTGGACACGACTGAGCAACTGAACTGAACTGAACTGAGTCTTTTTGATGGCAGCCATTCTGACTGGTGTGAGATGATACCTCGTTGTGGTTTAGATTTGCATTTCTCTAATGATTGATGTTGAGCATCTTTTCATGTGCTTATTAGTCACCTGTATGTCTTCTTTGGAGAAATGTCTGTTTAGTTCTTGGCCCACTTTTTGATTTGATTGGTTGTTTTTCTGGTATTGAGTTGCATGGGCTCCTTGTATATTGTGGAGATTAATTCTTTGTCAGTTGTTTTGTTTGCTATTATTTTCTCCCATTCTGAAGGCTGCCTTATAGTTTCCTTCATTGTACAAAAGCTTTTAATTTTAATTAAGTCCCATTTGTTTTTGTTTTTATTTCCATTACTCTTGGAGGTAGGTTATGGTGGATCTTGCTGTGATTTATGCAACAGAGTGTTCTGCCTATGTTTTCCTTTAAGAGTTTTATAGTTTCTGGTCTTACATTTATATCTTTAATCCATTTTGAGTTTGTTTTTGTGTATAGTGTTAGAAAGTGTTCTCGTTTCATTCTTTTACACATGGTTGACCAGTTTTCCCAGCACCACTTATTTAAGACATTGTCTTTTCTCCATTCTATAGTTTTGCCTCCTTTGTCAAAACTGAGGTGTCCACAGGTGCATGGATTTATCTCTGGGCTTTCTATTTTGTTCCATTGATCTACATTTATGTCTTTGTGTCAGTACTATACTATCTTGAGGACTATAATTTAATAGTATAATCTGAAGTCAGGAAGGTTGATCCTTACAGTTCCATTCTTTCTCAAGACTGCTTTGGCTATTTGAGTTTTTTTGTTTGTTTGTTTCCATACAAACTGTGAAATTATTTGTTCTAGTTCTGTGAAAAATACCATTAGTAGCTTGACAGGGATTGTGTTGAATCTATAGATTGCTTTGGGTAGTATACTCATTTTCACTATATTGATTCTTCCAATCCATGGACATGGTATTTTTCCCCATTTATTTGTGTCATCTTTGATTTCTTTCATCAGTGTTTTATCTTTTCTATATATAGGTCTTTTGTTTCTTTAGGTAAATTTATTCCTAAATATTTTATTCTTTTCATTGCAATGGTGAATGGGACTGTTTCGTTAATTTCTCTTTGTGTTTTTTTCATTGTTATGTATAGGAATGCAAGAGATTTCTGTGTATCAATTTTATATTCTGAGACTTTACTGTATTCATTGATTAGCTCTAGTAATTTTCTGGGGGTATCTTTGGGGTTTTTTATGTAGATGATCATGTTGTCTGCAAACAGTGAGTTTTACTTCTTCTTTTCCAATCTGGATTCCTTTTATTTCTTTTTCTTCTCTGATTGCTGTGGCTAGGACTTCCAAAACTATATGAATAGTAGTGGTGAGAGTGGGCACTTTGTCTTGTTCCTGATTTTAGAGGGGATGCTTTCAGTTTTTCACCATTGAGGATAATGTTTGTTGTTGGTTTGTCATATAGTATATGGCTTTTATTATGTTGAGTTATGTTACACACACACACACACACACACATATATATGGACCATATTTTCTTTATACACTCACCTGTCAATAGACATTTAGGTTGTTTCCATGTCTTGGCTCTTGTGAATAGTGCTGCTATGAACATAGGGGTGTATGTATTTTTTTTTTTAATTATAGTTTTGTCTCGCTGTCTATTCTGTTCCATATATATCCATTTTTGTGCCAGTACCATGCTGTTTTGATTATTGTAGCTTTGTAGTATTGTCTGAAGTCTGAGAGGTTATACCTCTTGTTTTGTTATTTTTCCTCAGGATTACTCTGGCAAATCTGGGTCTTTTAAAGATTTTATTGAAGTATAATTTATTTACAATGTTGTGTTAATTTCTGCTGTATAGCTAAGTGATTCAGTTTCATATGTGTGTGTGTTTTCACATTCTTTTTCATTATGGTTCATCCCAGGATATTAAATATAGTTCTGTGTGGTATATAGCAGGACCTTGTTGTTTAGCCATCCTATATATAATGGTTTGCATCTGATAATCTCAAACGGAAACTCCAATACTTTGGCCACCTCATGCAAAGAGTTAACTCATTGGAAAAGACCCTGATGCTGGGAGGGATTGGGGGCAGGAGGAGAAGGGGACGACAGAGGATGAGATGGCTGGATGGCATCACCGACTCAATGGACCTGAGTTTGAGTGAACTCCGGGAGTTGGTGATGGACAGGGAGGAGGCCTGGCATGCTGCGATTCATGGGGTCGCAAAGAGTCGGACACGACTGAGTAACTGAAGTGAACTAAACTGAATCTCAAACTCTCAATCCTTTCCTTCCCCACCAGCTCTCCCCACTGGCATCCACAAGTCTGTTCTCTATATCTGTGAGTCTATTTCTGTTTCAAGGATATGTTCATTTGTGTCATAAATATTTTAGATTCCACATGTAAGTGATACCATATGGTTATGAGGCCAGTAATAGGTTGATTCCAAAATCAGACAAAAACATCATGATGAGAGAATTATTGACTAACATTTCTTGTGAATACAGGTGCAAAAATTCTCAACAAAATACTAGCACACCAAACTTAGAAACAGTATAAAGAATTACACACCAAAGCCAAATGGGATTTAAACAAAAAAGACAAATTTAACATCCAAAATTGAGTTAATGCTATACATTATATTAATAGAATAAAGGATAAAAACAATATGATCATCTCAATAGATGCAGGAAAAAGATTTGAAAAAATTAACACTCTTTCATAATTTTTTTTAAATGTCAATAAATTAGGAATAGAAAATAATTTCCTGAATCTGATAAGGGATATCTGTGAAAAAGCCACAGCTAAAACTTAGTGGAGAAAAGCAGGATACTTTCTCCACTAAAATGAGAAAGAAGACAAGGATGACTGCTTTCATTATTTCTGTTCAACATCATACCAGAGATTCTAGGTGGGTCGTGAGAGTAAGAAAAAGAAATCAAAAACATTCAGATTAGACAGGAAAAGTCAAAGTACATTTGAAGGTAACAGGATCTTATACATAGAAAATCTTGAGGAATTTACTTAATATTAAAACCCATTAGAAGTAGCAAATTAATTTAACAAGGTTCCAGGATACAAGAGCAATATGCTAAAAATTAATTGTTTTCCTGTACACTATGAATGAAATATCTGAAAATGAAATTAATAACTCAATAATAAAAAATCCTATTTAAAAAAGTGGCCAAATCGTTTGAATGTGTATTTCTCCAGTGAAGATATACAAATGTCAATAATCACATGAAAAATGTTCATGTCATTAGTAATTAGGGAATACAAATAAAAACCACAATAAGATACCACTTCATACCCAGTTCAGTTCAGTTCAGTTGCTCAGTCATGTCCAACTCTCCACGACCCCATGAATCACAGCACTCCAGGCCTCCCTGTCCATCACCAACTCCCGGAGTTCACTCAAACTCATGTCCACAGAGTCGGTGATGCCATCCAGCCATCTCATTCTCGGTCGTCCCCTTCTCCTCCCGCCCCCAACCTTTCCCAGCATCAGAGTCTTTTCCAGTGAGTCAACTCGTCGCATGAGGTGGCCAAAGTATTGGAGTTTCAGCTTTAGCATCAGTCCTTCCAATGAACACCCAGGATCGATCTACCTTAGAATGGACTGGTTGGATCTCCTTGCAGCAGAAGGGACTCTCAAGAGTCTTCTCCAACACCACAGTTTAAAAGCATCAATTCTTCGGTGATCAGCTTTCTTCACAGTCCAACTCTCACATCCATACATGACCACTGGAAAAACCATAGCCTTGACTAGACGGACCTTTGTTGGCAAAGTAATGTCTCTGCTTTTTAATATATTATCAAGGTTGATCATAACTTTCCTTCCAAAGAGTAAGCATCTTTTAATTTCATGGCTGCAATCAGCATCTGCAGTGATTTTGGAGCCCAAAAAAACAAAGTCTGACACTGTTTCCACTGTTTTCCCATCTATTTCCCATGAAGTGATGGGACCAGATGCTATGATCTTTGTTTTCTGAATGTTGAGCTTCAAGCCAACCTTTTCACTCTCCTCTTTCACTTTCATCAAGAGGTTTTTGAGTTCCTATTCACTTTCTGCCATAAGGGTAGTGTCATCTGCATATCTGAGATTATTGATATTTCTCCCAGCAATCTTGATTCCAGCTTGTGCTTCTTCCAGCCCAGCGTTCCTCATGATGTACTCTGCATATAAGTTAAATAAGCAAGGTGACAATATACAGCCTTGACACACTCCTTTGCTATTTGATGATTATAATAGAACAGAAATTAACAAGGGTTGGCAAAGATATGAGGAAATGGGAACTGTAATACAGTGCCAGTGGGAATGTGAAATGATGCAGTCACTTTAGAAAATAGTTTGACATTCCCTTAAACAGTTAAACATAGAATTGTCATATGACCCAACAATTCCACTATTAGATAGATACATAAGTACATATATCCAGACAAAAATTTGTATGTGAATGTTCATAGCAGCATTATTCACAAAGCCGAAAAGTGGAAACAGGCAAGTGTTCAACAGAAAATGAATGGATGAATAAAAGGTGATATACTCTTGTGATGAAAAAGCAATGAAAAGGGATGAAGTTTTGATACATGCTATAATCTGGATAAACCTTGAAAATATATGCTACGTGTAAGGTCAGGAAAAAAACAAACAAACACGTATTACATGATTTCATTTATGTGAAATGTCCAGAATAGGTGAATCCATAGAGCCAGGAAATAGATCAATGGTTATCCTGAAACTGGGAGATAATAAACACTGCTAAAGAGGTAGGGAGTCTCCTTTTGGGGTGATAAATGGGCTTTGTAACTCAGACTGTGGTGATAGTTATACAATTTCACACTAAAAACTCTTGAGTTGTATACTTTAAATGGGTGAACTATATGATAAGTAAATTATATCTAAATAAAGCATTTTTAATTTTTTAAGAAAAGGGACAATGAATTGAAAAGTCAAAGATGAATAAGACTGGTCCACTTGGGCAGTGGGGCTGGTATTATGAAAATGTTTCTTTACACCTGTGAGACTCCAGATTATTTTCTTGTTTCAATACTCATTTTTCAGTGAAGTAAAAACAACCCTTTTATTCTTCCATGGAAATTTGTATTACATGTAAATCACCATTCTGCTCTAAAATATAGGAAACTATCTCATTATAAATGGTATGTCTATCCCTAAACTAATAGCTGGAAACAGATGAAAAGCATGTTTTGAAATGTTAGAAATAATTTAGGTAATGGAAAGATGTATTTATAACATCAACAACCTTGATGCCAAAATGAGAAAATTATCTGTAAAGTGATTTGACAAGGCTGGATCAATAAAATAGTTTTAAAACTATATATGTGTCTGTGTGTGTGTGTGTGTGTGTGTGTATTCACTCTACATATTTAGTATTAATTAGTTTCTTTATATAGCAAACTGCAAACTTTTATCTTAGAATGTGCTAGCTACAGAAGTGAATGTTAACTCAGTGACTTCGTTCATAGAGCTTGAATGTGACTTTTTTTTCATTAGGATTCATTTGGGAACAGACTGTTGACTTAAGCCATGTAGACATTTTCTAGAACTGTTCTAGGAAGTTAACTAATAATCAAGTATGATTCATACCAGAAAAGAAAGAAAAACAAAACATGTATTGCTGTTGATTCACAGATAAGATCCTTCTGGAGTGCATGATGGTCTGTGTATAGTCACCTGTAGTCTTTGCAGTTACCATAAAACTTGTGGTTACCCTCTTCTGACCTTTTTAAATGAGCCTGACAGGCCAGCTCTAGATCACACTGGGATGTCATAAAGGCCCCTACAGTGTCTTGCTTTTGGAATTTCTCTGCACCATCTCCTATCAGCATGATCCTCTTCCTCAGCTTTTCCAAGCTAAATGCCTCTCTTCCAATTCCATGCCTTAGCCTCATGGTCTTATTTGATTTGAGACTCTGGACTCCTTCCATACACTTCTACCATGCTGTGATATGCCTGGGAACTGTCAATGGGTGACATTTACACCCCAGAACCTCTTACCCTTCTCACGGGATAGAGGTAATGGGTTGGTATTATTAAGCACAAAATGTCAACTGAGACTGGCATAATTGCTTTATATAAATTAATTTTATTTTTATTTTTAAAATTTTATATGCCAACTTATGTATTTTTATTGATTTTTGGCTGTTCTGAGTCTTCATTGCTGTGTGCAGGCTTTTCTCTAGTTGCGCCAAGCAGAGGCTTAGCTAGTCAAGGCACATGGGTTTCTCATTGTGGTGAATTCTCCTGTTGCAGAGAACAGGTTCTAGGGCACATGAGCTTTAGTATTTGAGGACTGTGGGCTCAGTAGTTGTGGCTCGCAGGCTTAGTTGCTCTGTAGCATGTGTGATCTTCCCAGACCAGGGGTCTAACTGGTGTCCCCTATGTTGCAAGGCAGATTCTTAACCACTGGACCATCAGGGAGACCCTAATATAGGTTAACTTTCAATCTTCAGGGCCATTCTCTTCTTTGTGATTTCAGCGGACATACTCTGAATGGTATAGGGCCTTGTATACAATTACTCGGCTAATATGGGCAGAATTCAAGTACTTCACTCCTGTATCAGGGCTGTTTCTCTTAGCTTGGACAAAGAATACCTGTACAACCACCTATAAGATCACACACACAGATTATCTGGCCCCAGCCCAGACCAACTGAATGAGACCAGGTGAATGAGAAAGTGGTACTCAGAATCTTGGACTTCCCTGGCTCAGGGGTAAAGAATCCACCTGCAATGCAGGAGATGCAGGTTCCATCCCAGGGTTGGGAAGGAGAGCATGGCAACCCACTCCAGTATTCTTGCCTGGAGAATCCTATGGACAGAGGAGTGTGGCAGGCTACAGTTCATAGAGTTGCAAAGAGTCAGACACAACTGCAGCGTAAACTTAGCACACACGCACCCAGAATCTTAATACGCCACAGGTGATTCTGATTCACATAAGTTTAAACACCATTGCATTAGTCTTCCTTGAGCATTTAATACAGCATTTCAGCAATTTCCTGAAAAGATTCAAATCCCCTAATGGCCAGAATGCACATTACCAGCATCATTTCCACTGTGGATGGGGAAAGATGTTCTTATACTTCTCTTCCCAATCCATATTTGTTATATTGTTGATGATACATTATGTTCCAAAAAAATCCAAAAAGGAAAACAAAACAAAACACAAGTTCCTCGGTGTGTCTACAGCACCTCTTGACTAAGAGAATGAGCGCAAAAATCTAGTTTTTACTAGTCATTATTAAAACATACATAGAGGATCCTCACTCCCCAACAACTCAAATGGCTTAGCTGCAATCTTGTTCCAGATCCGCTATACCCTGGTGCTGATGAATTGAATCGGGTATCCAATCATGGTCCTTCTGTTCTTATTTGAGACACAAAGATGCATAGCTGTGGAGAGATGGCAGTAGTCTTCCTACTCTTGAGAAAAAGATGCCTCAAAAAGGGAAAGGGGTTGTTTTATCATTGTTGATCTATACAAGTTCTTTATATATTTTGGATATTAACACCTTATAGGATATATGATTTGCAAGTATCTCCTCCAATTCAGGTTTCCTTTTGTTGATGGTTTCCTCTGCTATGCAGAATCTTTTAGCTTGATGAAGACCCACCCGTTTGTTTATTTTTTCTTTTGTTACCCTTCCCTGAGGAGACGTATCCAGGAAGATATTGCTAAGACCGATGTCAAAAAAGCATACAGCCTGTTTTCTTCTGGTTTTATGGTTTCAGTCTTAACATTCAAGGCTTTAATCCATTTTGAGATGATTTTTGTGTATGATGTGAGACAGTGGTCTAGTTTCATTCTTTTCCCTGTGGTACTGACAGCTAGAAACTAAATATTTGGTGGTAAGCATGTTGTATACACAGAAGTTAATAAGTACGCATATGTTGTTGTAGATCATAGAATTTATATCATGTTATAAATCAACATAAAACATAAGATTATAAATCAACATCACCTCAATTGAGCATTACTTTTTTTAAAGGTTTTGTTTTTGGTGTAGTCCATTTTTAGTCTTTATTGAATTTGTTACAATACTGCTTCTGTTTTACATTTTGGTGGTTTTATTTTTGGCTGTGTGGCATGTGAGATCTTAGCTCCCAGACTAGGGGTTGAACCCACACCCCCTGCAATGGAAGCCAAAGTCTTAATCACTGGCCCGCCAGGAAGTCCCTAAACATTAACTGAAAAAATAAAATAAAGAAAATTAAAAGGAGACGTGCACAAAAAAAAGGGCGGGGGAAAGGGTAAAGTTTTATTGGGTGCTTGGTAAAAAGGGCTTGTTTAGGAGTTAGCTCATTACTTGTATGTATTGTTCCCAGATTCAGTCTTCACCAATGCCCAGAACAATGCTTGCTAATGGTAAGTCAGTTGATATTTGCTGGATGGATGAGTCAAGATACTAATCAGCCTTATGTGACTACCAGAGGTAGAAGAGTTTGAGAGACTTGATTCATACCTGTCCTTCTCCTTTTACAGATGAGAAAACACCTTCATCAGTCAGAACTCAACTCTTTTTCCAAAAGCAGGAGGTCACCCCATTTCTTCCTCCACATTTTAGAACACTTGGCTGAAGGTATGTTTTCCCATCTAAGTTAAGGTCTCTATGAGTCTCTGACCTTTGATAGATTTCTCAGCTTTAATATTGTTTCCCCAGATCACTGTGGCTTAAGGCCAAGGCTACTTTTCCTTTCACTCTTTACTTGATACTGATAACTGCCATATGCCTGAGAAAGAAAAGCAAAAGGCACACGTACGGAGAAAAAGGAGTGTCCACTGAAAGACAGGTGGAGAGAAGAGAGAAGGGCAGAAGGTAATTTTTAAGGAGAAAGAAGCAACACTGAGCTAAAAGCCGGAAGCCGTAGAACACCCCTTCTCAGGGCAGAGTTTCATTCTCACTGATGTGACAAACATTTCCCAACAGAAGAAGTTTAACACCTTATATAAATACCCCAATACGCACATGCAACGGTAGTAATAATTAGTTTTCTCCCCCTTTCATCTCCGTTGTTTCTGCCCACACACATTTCCTATTTCGAGCTTTGGTGTAACAAATGCATCTTTCAAACTGGAAGCCCACGCCTTGTTTGCACAAACACAGGTCTCTTTATCGCCACGTGCAGTCCCTCCAGCTCGCGGAACTGAACAATGAGGCATTTTCCTCTCTCCCCGGCCCCAGAGCTCTGACAGAATTCATTTAATTTCCATGGAAAATGTAATCTGCAGATAATAATAGGTCATTCGCAGCAATATCACTCCACCCGCCCAGATCACCCGTTGTTGTGCTAATTGTGGGATAATGTAATAGACAAACCGCCCGCGGATGGAATTAGACGGGGCATTTTGTTTTGTGTGATGCTATGAAGAAGGATATAAGAGAAAGTGTCAGCAAATGCTATAGGCATTGTGCCCCTTTTGTAAAGTGACTTGAGTCTCCTTGTACATGGGGCATCTTTGATATTCTTGATGTCACCTGCAAAATTCAAGGGTTTTGGTGTTTCACTGGGCCTCTTTGGACCACTTAAATGCTCCACCTTACCAGATGAAGTGAGTTCTTGAGAAACTGGGAGGAGTCAAATGATGACTTGGGCAGGTGCTAATCACCTAATCTATCATTCTTGTTGTGAAATACTTAAAAAATATCAATCACCTCTGAAATTCCTCCTTCCAAGCTCGGAAGAGAAGCAGAGGCCTTTTCTGTGTAGAATGACTTTCCTCAGCATAGAAGCCTATACTCACCCATGTGTGCTAACCTTCTCTCTCTGTTTTTATTGAGCTATGTGTGTGTATGAAAGTTGCTCAGTCACGTCCAACTCTTTGCAACCCCATGGACTATACAGTGCATGGAATTTTCCAGGCCAGCATACTGGAGTGAGTTGCCTTTCCCTTCTCCAGGGGATCTTCCCAACCCAGGGATCGAACCTAGGTCTCCCGCATTGCAGGTGGATTCTTTACCAGCTGAGCCATGAGGGAAGCTCCTTACTGAGCTATAATTGACACATAACATTCTTTTGTTTTTGAGTTTGCAAAGTCAGGAGCTATCACAGAATCATGAAAAGTGAGTCCAAAGATGACTAAGTTTAACACCCTGATTATTTATTTCATGACTTTTTTTCTCTTCTAAGAAAGATCATTCAGTCATTGTAAATTATTTGAAAAGGGCTGAAGAAGCAGAAACGAGCCCACCCTTCAGAGAATTCCCTCAGGGCAGACAGTACAGGCAGAGGAAATGATTCTCCTCAGAACTGACAGTAGAATGGGCGGGAGGGTGTGTTTACAATGATATTTGGAAACTGATACGTGTGTGTGTGTCCATCCCTCTTAGCCGTCTGCATCACTGACGGGCTGTGTCTGACCCATGCCCACTGGATGATGCGGGGATGGGACGACTCAGGCAGGACCTCCCAGTTCTTCTCCTGCCAGGAAGCGGAGGGGCCTGCTGGGCTGACTCAAAGGGCTTAAGTCCAGCTTGTCAGGCTCTGATGAGGAAGACAGCTGGCCATTCCCTGCTCTCATTGTCAAGCCTGGTTGAGGTATGTGAGGAGACAAAATATACCCACACCCTGGGGAGAGAGAGAGACAAAGATGGAGGAGTTCGGAGATGCTGGGGGACAGGAAAAGAGAGTGAGCCCCGGAGAGCAGACAGAGCTCAGAGGGGAGCGGGGAGAGGGGAGCAAGACCGAGTGAAGGGCACAGAGGGAAAGGCCATGAAAGTAACAGACAGGCAAGGAGGGCCGGAAGACACAGAGAGACCAGGATGAGACAGAAAGCAGAAGCCGACAGCAGAGCTGGGGGCTCTGAGAAGAGACGAGTCTGTAAACGGACTGAGCCTGAGGCTGACAGCCGGGGGTGCGGGCAGGTGTGAGGGCGTGTGTGTGAGTGTGAATGTGTGAGTGCGCATGACGGATGATGCAGGTGTGTGAGAATACATGTGTGCACGTGTGGGGGTGTGTGTGAATGTGTGAGTGCGCATGACGGATGATGCAGGTGTGTGAGAATACATGTGTGCACATGTGAGGGGTGTGTGAGTGTGAATGTGTGAGTGTGCATGACGGATGATGCAGGTGTGTGAGAATACATGTGTGCACGTGTGAGGGGCGTGTGTGTGAGTGTGAATGTGTGAGTGCGCATGACGGATGATGCAGGTGTGTGAGAATACATGTGTGCACGTGTGTGTGTGTGAGTGTGAATGTGTGAGTGTGCATGACGGATGATGCAGGTGTGTGAGAATACATGTGTGCACGTGTGTGTGTGTGAGTGTGAATGTGTGAGTGCGCATGACGGATGATGCAGGTGTGTGAGAATACATGTGTGCACGTGTGTGTGTGTGTGTGTGAGTGTGAATGTGTGAGTGCGCATGACGGATGATGCAGGTGTGTGAGAATACATGTGTGCACATGTGAGGGGCGTGTGAGTGTGAATGTGTGAGTGCGCATGACGGATGATGCAGGTGTGTGAGAATACATGTGTGCACGTGTGGGGGTGTGTGTGAGTGTGAATGTGTGAGTGCGCATGACGGATGATGCAGGTGTGTGAGAATACATGTGTGCACGTGTGGGGGTGTGTGTGAGTGTGAATGTGTGAGTGCGCATGACGGATGATGCAGGTGTGTGAGAATACATGTGTGCACGTGTGGGGGTGTGTGTGAGTGTGAATGTGTGAGTGCGCATGACGGATGATGCAGGTGTGTGAGAATACATGTGTGCACGTGTGGGGGTGTGTGAGTGTGTGAATGTGTGAGTGTGCATGATGGATGATGCAGGTGTGTGAGAATACATGTGTGCACGTGTGTGTGTGTGAGTGTGAATGTGTGAGTGCGCATGACGGATGATGCAGGTGTGTGAGAATACATGTGTGCACGTGTGAGGGCGTGTCTGTGAGTGTGAATGTGTGAGTGCGCATGACGGATGATGCAGGTGTGTGAGAATACATGTGTGCACATGTGAGGGGCGTGTGAGTGTGAATGTGTGAGTGCGCATGACGGATGATGCAGGTGTGTGAGAATACATGTGTGCACATGTGAGGGGCGTGTGAGTGTGAATGTGTGAGTGCGCATGACGGATGATGCAGGTGTGTGAGAATACATGTGTGCACGTGTGGGTGTGTGTGTGTGAGTGTGAATGTGTGAGTGCACATGACGGATGATGCAGGTGTGTGAGAATACATGTGTGCACGTGTGTGTGTGTGTGTGTGAGTGTGAATGTGTGAGTGCGCATGACGGATGATGCAGGTGTGTGAGAATACATGTGTGCACATGTGAGGGGCGTGTGAGTGTGAATGTGTGAGTGCGCATGACGGATGATGCAGGTGTGTGAGAATACATGTGTGCACGTGTGGGGGTGTGTGTGAGTGTGAATGTGTGAGTGCGCATGACGGATGATGCAGGTGTGTGAGAATACATGTGTGCACGTGTGGGGGTGTGTGTGAGTGTGAATGTGTGAGTGTGCATGACGGATGATGCAGGTGTGTGAGAATACATGTGTGCACGTGTGAGGGGCGTGTGAGTGTGAATGTGTGAGTGCGCATGACGGATGATGCAGGTGTGTGAGAATACATGTGTGCACGTGTGAGGGCGTGTCTGTGAGTGTGAATGTGTGAGTGCGCATGACGGATGATGCAGGTGTGTGAGAATACATGTGTGCACGTGTGGGTGTGTGTGTGTGAGTGTGAATGTGTGAGTGTGCATGACGGATGATGCAGGTGTGTGAGAATACATGTGTGCACGTGTGGGGGTGTGTGTGAGTGTGAATGTGTGAGTGCGCATGACGGATGATGCAGGTGTGTGAGAATACATGTGTGCACGTGTGGGGGTGTGTGTGAATGTGTGAGTGCGCATGACGGATGATGCAGGTGTGTGAGAATACATGTGTGCACGTGTGGGGGTGTGTGTGAGTGTGAATGTGTGAGTGTGCATGATGGATGATGCAGGTGTGTGAGAATACATGTGTGCACGTGTGGGGGGTGTGTGTGTGTGGAAGGCGCCTCAGATTTGAAAGCTCTCTGACTTCCAGGATACACTCTGCCTCACCCACCCCTAACTACCTCAGACACCTCTGTAAGCGTCCAAAAGACCTTTTCCTTTCATTCTTCCTCTCTTCCTTGAAAGGAACCAGCTCTTCCAGTCATTTTGTCAGCAGCTGGGTGACTCTATGGTTTATTGCTTCACACCCTGGGGCATGGCAGGGGGTCACTCTGGAGGGGAATCCTGCAGGCCTGAAAGTGGTCAGAGGGGAGGGTGCAGGTCTATCGCAGGGTCAGACTCCGCTTCCACAGGCAGAAGGGCTAACCTGGCTTTCTGGCTCTGAGGTCTCTGACAGAGGAAGGGTCAGTCCTGAGCCAGCAGATAGATTAGGGTTAGTTATGTCCACGGACGTATGGACTCAGTGTATGTTCCCCACCCAGGAGGGCAGCCTATGGTCCATGAGCAGAGGACAGCAGCATCAGATGGAGGGACACTGGATCCTGGGCACAAAGACTAGGAGAGAGTTCTAGAAGCCAACATGGGGCGGGGTGGTTGTTGTTCCGTAGCTGAGTCAAGTCCAACTCTTTGCAACCCCATGAACTGCAGCATGTCAGGCTGCCCTGTCCTTCACTATCTCCCAGAGTTTGCTCAAACTCATGTCCATGGAAGGGAGGTGAATAGAAAATTATGTGTATGGGCAAGGCAGACTAGGGACACTGGACTCTGAGGGTGAAAGGACGTGGAGGAGATCCAAGGTGGAATCATGGGGCTGCCCAACAGATGGAGCTGGGCTTCTCCACTCCAGGTCACTGTGGGGGCTTCGTTCAAAGTCTCACAAGACTGTGCTGGAGCCTCCTGCCTGTGAACGTTGTCTTGAGCCCTGGACCGTGGTGGACCCATTTGTGAGGAATGGAGAGAAGACAGTCCAACCTGGTCCCTGCCCTGTACATAGGAGACAAAGGCACACACAAACATGTATACACTCACATGCACATGTGTAAAAGTACACACACACACCCCCTCTCTAAGAATGATTAACTTTATATCCTTGTTATTCAAAGTGTGGTCCATGGCCCAGCAGCATCAGCATAACCTGGATGTGAGTTACAAATTCAGACTCCCAGACCCCATCACAGACATACTGATCATGACCCATGCCTTAGCAAAAGCACTTTAAAGTCTGAGAGCAGTACTCCACGTGGCAGGGGATTGGGAAGAGCTGCTCGGAGGTGCTCCACAATTTGATGAGTTGGACATCACTTTCTTTGTCCTGTAAGTAAGGACAATGAAGTTTTTTAAAAGATTCTGTCTTAGTAGCCCATGGCAGCGTAGCTATGAAATGACAGAAATTTGGTCTCAAACTCAGACATAATGACTCAAACTTGGCAAGCCAAGACAACCACTTACTCATGCTACTATGTGTTAAGCCCAGCGCTGAGCACTTGATTATATCCATTACCAACCTGTATTCGCACAGCCACCAGATACCATATATTTTCCCCACTTCACAGAGAAAGGAACGCTAGACTCAGAGACTTCGGTATTTTTTTTCCAAAAACCAACCAGCTGGCTGATGGCAGAGCTGGGATTCAAGTACACAACTGTCTCACCACTAAGCCTGGGTTTTACTTTTGATTCTGCTTGGTATTGCCCAGTGGCTGCCCACTATACCTCCCTGCTTCATTTTCTAAAGATGCAAAATCTGTGCTGGTCTCAACTGCCTTTCTGTCCCCGTCTCTGGTCACAGTCAGCCTCCAGGAGCCAGGTCTATGTGAGCAGAGAAGACCACTGAAGTCACATGAGGAGGGCACATAGCAGACAGATCTGGACACGTACTGGTCAACAGCCCTGGAAGGAAGGACTCCTGATCAGCATTTGGAACCCAGCTGTGGGGTCAGAATTAGAAATGTGTATTCTTTATGCCCGAGTCACACAGTTTAATGCCTTCCCATGGCCTCAGTCTGGACCCCCTGGAGCCTCCAGCCTGGGAAAAGCTCAAGAAAATCAGGTTCCCAGAACATCTCCAGGCTTCCTGGTAGTAGTATGTCTGGGAAGACAGTCTGCATGACTGTTTCTCTCATTACAGCAAGATGTTTTTCAACCCCCTGCCCCTCCAGGCTCAGTGTTCTCCCCGTGTGCAAACTCCAGGTAGCGTTTCCTGTCCTTACTAGCTATTGCCTTAGATGCAGGCAGCCAAGAATCCCTGCCTTTCTTCGCTGATCTGCAGTAAGCTGACAAAGAATGCAGGTGGACCTTCTAAGAACTTTTGTTATCTGAGTTCCAAACTCCCTGAGCCCTGTGTGAGTGTGCAGGGAGCTCCCCAAAATGCAAACCACACCTGCCAAGATGGAGAAAGGTAGGATTATATCATTGAACAAGGACTAACAAAGCCCCCAGATCACATCCAGTCAGGTGACTCTGAAAATATCCCTGGATCCTAACACCTCCCTCAAGGACACAAGTATCTGCAAATCTCTACGTCTCGGTTATGATGCTCTAAACTGACTGGCAGGAAATATTGGCCCGGGAGAAAATATCATTACTGATGGTTTGTGAAGGAGGAAAGGCTCACACGCAGGGTGTGCTGGGAAGGGAGATGCTGTCTGCCAAAGTGGTTGGTGGTCCGATGAGATGTCCCTGTGTCCCAGAACGGCTGATGGGGACTCAGGAAGCCAGAGCCTGCCTTTCTGTCTCTGCATTGGAGAGCAACAACCCAGGATGACAAGTGGGGCTCGGGATCACCTGTCAGGTACAGAAGTTTTTAAGGAAAGTGGGCCCCATTTGCCTGCACTCACTGTAAAAGTGCGACAGGATGAGGCAGGCTTGGTGATTGCAGGCAAGTTATCCTGGAAAGGAAAACATGGCTTTCAGCTCCACGAATGCTTTTGATATTAGAGAAGCCTCTTGGTGGCTGTGACTTTAAGTGGAGATTGCTCCCTAGAGACAAATCAACCTGAAATTTGCAAGGGCTCAGGGGCAGAAGGAAGAAAATTGTTCCAGCTGGGAGGCTTTATATCTGTGAGTCCAGGATGGAGTCAGAAGTGGAGAAAAGGGTGGGCAGGCTGGGAGCCCTGCGGATCAGAGGGAGGGCTGAGGAGACGTTGTGCCAAGCCAGAGGTCACCCCTTCCCAAGGGGAGGGTGTCTTTGGGGACTCTGGGCAGAAAAGAACAGGCATGATTCTGAATGGAGACTTCCAGGTTGAAGAACCCCGAACCAGGAACGTTCCAGCTTCTCCCTTAGCCAACCTGACCCCGAGGATAAAAGTTTTTGGTGTTTACTTTTTCTAACTGAACTATTTACATACAACAGTTGTTGCTGTTGTTGTTGTTTTAAAGGGTGCAGCTGATTTGGGTTTTGCAAACAGATCACTCATATAACTAGTGTCGCAATTAAAATACAGAACATTTCCCCATCACCCCAGAGTGGCTCCCCTCTGCCCCTTCGAGCCAGTATTCCACCCCACTTCCCTTGCAGGGGCAAACACTGATTTCTGTCATCACAAGGTGAGTTCTGCTTATTCTAGAGAATCATATAGTATGATTTTCCGTCTGACTTCTTTCTCCCAGAAGAATGATTTTAAGTTGTCTCTGCTGTAGTGTGCAATAAAAATTGGTTCTGTTTTATTGCCAAATAGTATTTCATTATAAGAATGTATCACAGTTAATCCATTTACTTGTAGGTGGACACTGGGGTTGATAACATTTTGGGCTATAACAAGTAAAGCTATGAACATTCCTGTACAGTTGTTGTGGAAATAATCATGCATTCATTTCACTTGGCTAAAGAAGAGTGAGATTTCTGAGTCACAGGGTAGCTGTATATTTAACTTTATAAGCATCTACCAAATTATTTCTCAACACAGCTGAACCATTTTGTATTCCCATCAAATTACAAGATGCCCCCATCCTTACCAACCCCCTGGTACTGTCAGTCTTTTTAATTTTAGCTGTTCTGATGTCTGTCTACAAAGTGATATCTCCCAGTGGTTTTGATTTGTACTTCTCTAATGACTAATTGTGTGATACATCTTCTCATCTACTTATTGGCTATGTGTGTATTATTTTACAAATCATTTGTCCATTTTCTTAATGGGCTATTGTTTTATTAATGAACTGCATGAATTCTTGTATATCCTAGATAAAATGCTTCCATTGCAAATGTGTTTAACAGTCTGATGTGTTTTTTTTTTACTTTTATTCAAGAGCAGATGATTTTAATTTTACTAAAGTTTTTTTTTTTTTCCTTTTATGATTTGTGCCATTTGATTCCAGCTAAGAAATTTTCACCTCCTTTAAGGCATGAAGATATTCTTTTACATTTCTTCTAGAAGTTACCTAGGTTTAGCTGGTGTGCTCGGTATACCATCCATCTCATATTAACTTTTGTGAATGGTGTGAGTAAGGATTGAATTTTTCCCATTTTTTTTTTCAACTCAAGAGTCTCTCCTAAGTTTGCAGGAAAAAGTAAAATTGGGCTGCAGTCCTCTGAAGGCATCTGGTAAATAACTGATCTAACACTGTTTCTTTTGTTTGTTTTAAGAGTTGTTCGAGGGATTTCCCTGGGAGCCCATTGGTTAACACTTCACTTTCTAATGCAGGGGGTGCAGATTTGATCCATGGCTGGGAAGTTAAGGTTCCACATGAATCACATCTGGAAAATCAGAACATAAACAACAGAAGCCACATTGTAACAAATTCAGTAAAGACTTTGGAAATGGTTCACTTCAAAGAAAATAAAAATCTTAAAAAAAAAAAAAAGAAAAGTTGTTAGAAACATTTCCCAGTACTATTTTCTGAGGCCTTCCTTTCCCCAGTGAGTTACCTTGACATCTGTATATAAGAATTTATTTACAGATTCTCCATTTGGTAACACTTGATTGATTTGTCTGTCCTCATCATACAATAACACACTCTTCATTACTCAATTCTTTTAAATCTTAAAATTCAGATACTATAGGTCTTCTATCTTCTTTATCCAAGATAGTTTTGGCTCCTTTGTATTCACATAAAAATTTTAGAATCCACTAATCAATTAGTACAAATAGGCTTGTTGGAATCTTACAGTTCTGAATCTTCCAATCCATGGACATGGTGAATCTTTTACTTAGGTCTTTTTTTTCTCCTCAACAGTGTTTTGTAGTTTATAGCATAAAACCTGACGTGCTTTTTTTAAAGTTATATCATTAAATACTTTCTTGATGTTGTAGATGGTATTATTTTATATTTCATTTTCTAATCTCTATATTCATTATCAGTTGCTGTACAATACACCTCCCAACAGGGCTCAAAAAATCATCATTTATTTCCCCTCATAGTTTCTGTTAGTCAGAGATTTGGAGCTGATTAGATGGGAAGTTTCAACTCAAGAGTCTCTCCTAAGTTTGCAGGAAAAAGTAAAATCAGGCTGCAGTCGTCTGAAGGCTTGACCCTAACTAGGTCAGCCCATCACACATAAGCTCCTCACATAGCTGGTGGTTTGATGCTGATCACTGTCCTTGTGTGAGCCTCTCTGTGCGGTTGCTTGGCCGTCTTCACATCAGGGTAGCTGCCTTCCTTCACAGAGAGTGATCCAAAAGACCAGGGCAAAAGCTGCAATGCCTTTTGTGACCTGGCCTCAGAAACTACACATTGTCATTTTTGCCTTATCCTATCAGTCACTTAAGGCAGCCCTGATTCAATGTCTGCAGAGACTGTGTGCTATGCTTAGTCGCTCAGTCGGGTCCAACTCTTTGCAACCCCATAACTGCAGCCTGCCAGGTTCCTCTGTCCGTGGGGATTCTCCAGGCAAGAATACTGGAGTGGGTTGCCAAGTCCTCCTCCAGGGGATCTTCCCAACCCAGGGATCAAACCTGGGTCTCCTGCATTGCAGGCAAATTCTTTATCGTCTGAGCCGACTAGACAGGGAGTAAATAGTGGGAAGCAAGGGGTCACTGAAAATCGTCTTAGAAACTGGATGCCAATCCCATCAATAGAAATAGAACTGATTCCTCTATGTTGATTTGTGTTCTGTGACCTTGCTAGGTAGACATTAATTTTAGTAGGTTTTTTTTTCTTTTTAAGATGTCTTAGGATTTTCTTTGTAAAAGAAATCATGTCATCTGTGCATAAAGATTTTTCTTTCTAATGTATGCCTATTTTTCTTGCTTTAGTGCACTGGCTAAAATATGCAGCATAATGTTGAACAGAAGTGGTATGAATAGAAACCCTGTCTTGTCTCCAGGCTCAAGTAGAACACATCCAATATTTCTCCCTAAAGTATAATGTTGGTTACAGGTTTATCATGGATGTCTTTTATTAGCTTGAAAAAAATTTCTTTCTATTCCTAGATTGCTGAGGTCTTTTTCTTTTTAACCCCCCTTCCATGATCACTCATGGTAACTGAATTTTGTCAAATGCTTTTCCTGTATCTATTAAGGCAGTCATGTCATTTTTCTTCTTTATTTTGCTAATGGGTTAAGTTACATTGGTTTAACATGCCTAAATCAATCAATCTTGACTACCTGGAATAAATCCCAATGATTCATTACTCCTTCCATATATTTCTGGGTTAATCTTCTAGCATACTTTTAAGGACTTTGCATTTATAACCATGAGGGACAGTAGACCATAATTTTATTTACTAATAATACGTTTGTCAGGTTTTGGTATCAGAGTAATGCTGATCTTATGAAACAAGTCAGATATGCTCCCTGAGCCTCTGTTTTCTGAAAGAGTTTGTGTGAGATTCATGCTATTTCTTCCTAAAACATTTTATAGAATTTACAAGAGTGACTGTATGGGTCTAGGGTTTTTTTGTAGTCTTTCCCCCCTAATTTGATTTCTTTGAAAGCTATATTACCATTCAAAATCTTCCCTGTGTTTGCTTTGGTATGTTGTCACTGCCAAGAAACTTGACCATTTTGTTTCAGTTGACAAATAATAAAATGACACAAAGTTGTTAGTTTTGTAATATTTATGGGGTCTGTTGTTATTCTCCTCTGTCATTCTGATATTAGCGTAAAATGGTCAGTTCTGTCATATTTGTAGGGTATCTAATCATGCAGAAAAAGAGGTAACACAGCAGATCTGACTGCTGTCATTTGAAAGAGCTGCTTGCAAGGTTGGCTCCTGGCTGGCATCTAGAAACTTGGATTTCAGGAGGGTCCTCACTGTCCTAAACTGTATAGACAATATGGTGCATGACAAATATGTACTTTCCTTCTGAAATTTTTAAAAATGCTTATTTGGCTGTACCAGGTCTAGCTGCAGCATGTGGGCTCAAGTTCCCTGACCAGAGGTTGAACCCAGCTCCCTGCATTGGGAGCACAAAACATTAGCCATTGGACGACCAGGGAAGTCCCCCTGGAATTTTGTTATATGCTAGACAGAGGCTGCATACGTGACCAGCCCCCCAAATCCCTGGACACTGAATCTCTATTAAGCTCATCAGATGTATTAAATACACCATCATAAGTCATTGTGGAGAAACTAAGCATGTTTTTATTTTTTAATTTATTTTTAATTGAAGGATAATTGCTTTACAATGTTGTGCTACTTTCTGCTATACAACAACGTGAATCAGCCAAAAGTATACCTCTATCCCCTCCCTCTTGAGCCTCCCTTCCACCTGCCCCCACCCCACCCCTCCGGGTCACCACAGAGCACCGAGCTGAGCTCCCCTTGCTGTACAGCAGCTTCCACTAGTTATCTGTTTCACACCTGATAATGTATATCTGCCAATGCTGCTCTCTCAATTTCCCCACCCTCTCCTTCACCTGTGTGCACAGATCCATTCTCTCTGTCTCTAGCCCTGCCCTGCAGATAGGTATGTCATCAGTACCATTTTTGCTGGCACATGGTTTCCTCTGAACATCACTCCATGAAACGTTTCCCTTTGTTAATTTTGTTTTGTATCCTTTTGCTATAAAACAAACAAACAAAACAGTTAGCCATGAGTATGTCTACATGCTGAGTCATCCCAGTAAACCTGGCCAGTCTGGGGACCAATAATACAGTAGTTATTTCTCCTCTATCATAACAATATTTGTCATTTATATTTTCTCCTTTGTCCTTAATTGGTCTAGGAGTCCTTTTGGAGAACAAACTTTGGCTCTGTTGACTCGACAGCTCAACATGGGTCACTGTTGGTTTGTTTTCTGTCCTGATCTCTGACCTCATCTTCATCATTTCCTGATTTTTGTTTTCCTTTGTGATTAATTTGTACTTTTATTTGCTTCATACGGTGGAAGCTTCAGTCGCTGATTTTTAAGCCTATCTCCTTTTCTTATACAAGCATTTACAATTTACACATTCATTTCTAAATTTTTCTTTAGTTCCTGCCCATGAATGTTGATAGGTTGTGCTTTCATTACCCTTATTTCAAAATATTTTTAACCCCTCCTTTGTGATTTCTACTAATTTGCAAGTATGTTAGACCTTTCTAGATATCCTCCAGAAATCTTACTTCAAATGTTATTATACTCTTGTCCAAGAATATCCTCTGTATAATTCCAACCAGTAGATGATTTTAGGGACATCTTTTAAGGGCCAGCAGACTTCCCTTGTGGCTCAGCTGGTAAAGAATCCACCTGAAATGCAGGAGACTTGGGTTCAATCCCTGGTTGGGAAGATCCCCTGGGGAAGGGAAAGGCTACCCACTCCAGTACTCTGGCCTGGAGAACTCCAAGGACTGTATAGTCCATGGGGTCACAAAGAACTGGACAAGACTGAGGGACTTTCACTTCACTTTAAGGGCCAGCATATGGTCTATCTTTGTGAATGTATCACATGTACTTTCAAAGAACGTGCATTTTGCAGCTGCTGGTATTTGTTCTACAAAATATCAGTATACTCAAGTTGGTATTAAATACTATTCTTTACTTATGACAGTTCTTGTCTTGAAGTCTTCTTTGCCTGATATGCAGTATGAGCTTCTTCATAGCCACATAGGGCATTAAGGTTCTGTTCACCATTTTTCTTTCTTTTTGCTTTCAACTCATCCATGTGGTTATACTTACCCTGTATCTCCTAAAAGGGCTTCCCTGGTGGCTCAGATGGTGAAGAATCTGCCTGCCATATAGGAGACCCAGGTTGGATCTCTGGGTCGGGAAGATCCCCTGGAGAAGGGAATGGCAACCCTCTCCAGTATTATGGCCTGGAGAATTCCATGGACAGAGATCTCCTATAAACATATACTTGGTGGTTCTTTTTGTCTGGTGTGACCCATCTCTTGGGATGTGTAGTTTCTTGGCATTTGATGTAGATATCAATATAGTTTGTGTTAATTATACCAGCAGGCTGTTCATTGTTTATTTGTACTCTCAGTTCTTGGTTCTTCTCCCTTTGCTGTCTGGTTTTGGTATCATCAACTTTCTGAATTTTTTTTAACCTTCCTCCTTTATTGGCATTTTCATTTTTAGTTAGTCTTTTTAAAATTGTTACTCTGATAACAATATGCATCCTTAGCTTATCTAAACCTAATTTGAATTAACTTTATATCACTTTATATATCATGAAAAAGCCTAAAATAGTATGTTCCCACCCTTAGTTCTATCATCACATATTTTACCAATACTTTGTTATCAGCCTCAACTGTGTTATTATTTTTTACTCTAAACAGTTCATTACATGGTATAAAACTTGAGAAAAGAAAATACATCTTTTCATATTTACTGTTTGCTGTGTTCTTCAGATTTAATTGATCATTTGGTATTATTCACATTCAACCTGAAGAACTTCCTATAGCACTTCTTGTAGTATGACTCTGGTTATATTTTCTCAGCTTTTATTTACTGGGAAAAAAGTCTTTATTTTTTTTTTTCTGTCATTTTAAAAAGGATATTTTCGCACTTGGTGGAACAATCTATATAATAGTCCCTCCCCACACATCACCCCATGACACTTTTAAGATGTCATTCCTTTATCTTCCAGTCTTCACGCTTCTTCTGGCTTTCTTTTTAAATAATAAATCCACTGTCATTCTTCTCTGAGTTCTCCTGTAGACATCTCCGCACCTTCCATTCCCCTAAGCTTGCAAGGTTTATCTCTTACTTTGTTTGACAGCAGTTTAACTGTAATGTGCTCAGGTGTGATTTCCTTTGTATTTGTTCTGCCTGAGGTTTTCTGGGATTATTGAATTTGTAGGTTGATGATTTTGCTCAAACTTTTAAAAACTTTGGCCAACATTTTTTCCACTATATACTTTTTATCCCCCAAATTCTCACTTTCCTACCCTCTTGGACACAGCTATGGGGTTTTTGTCCCAGTTTTTCTTTCCTCTGTTCTTAGTCTAAAATGATTACTGTTAATGTGTCTCTAAATTTATGAATTATTTTTGTTGGATCCAATCTTCTGTTAATCGGTAATTCCTTTTATTTAATTTTACCTGATGTGCTGTCCATGTAAGATCTCTATTTGAGCCTTTTCTAAGTTTTTATATCTCCTGAAATTACCTACTTATTATCTTTATCTCTAACATTTTATATTGGTTATTTTTTAACAAAGTGCAAAGGCATTTCCCCTAGCTTCAAGATGTAATTTACAAGGTAACATGGTGCCAGTTTAATGTGTATAATATCTTCATTTGATACATTTATTAATTGTAAAATTATTACCATTAGCTGCACATCTGTCACATAGTTACCATATCGTTTTTGTACTGAGAAAATCTAAGAGCTACTGTCTTCTAGTATTCAGGTATATAATGTAGAGCATAAGCCCCATTCTCCTACATTAGAGCCCCAAAATTGTTAATCTTATAACTGGAAGTTTGTAGCCTTTGACCAATATCTACTCATTACACCTAACCCCCAACTGCTGGTTACCACCATTCTACTCTCTGTTTCTCTGAGTTTGTCTTTTTTAGCTACCATATATAAGTGATATCATTCAGTATTGTATCTTTCTCTCTCTGACTTATTCACTTAGCATAAAGCTCTCAACGTCATCCAAGTTGTTGGCAAACACCAAGACTTCTTTCTTAGAGCTGGATAATATTCCTTTTTCTCTATGTTTAAATAAACACATTTTTTTCTATCCATTCATCTGTTAATGGACACAGGTTGTTTCCATTCTTGGCTATTTGAGTAATGCTTCAATGAACATGAAAGTGCAGCTATCTCTACAAGACCCTGATTTAATTTCTTTGGAAATATACCTAGAAGTAGGATTGCTGGATGATATGGTAGTTATATTTCTATTTTTAGAGGGACTCCCATACTGTTTTCCACAGTGTCTGTACCAATTTACATTCCTACCAACATCGCACTGCTACTGCTGCTAAGTCACTTCAGTCGTGTCCGACTCTGTGTGACCCCATAGACAGCAGCCAACCAGGCTCCCCCATCCTTGGGATTCTCTAGGCAAGAACACTGGAGTGGGTTGCCATTTCCTTCTCCAGTGTGTGAAAGTGAAGTCACTCAGTCGTGTCCGACTAGTAGCGACCCCATGGACTGCAGCCCACCAGGCTCCTCTGTCCATGCGATTTTCTAGGCAAGAGTACTGGAGTGGCTTGCCATTGCTTTTCCCCACACTCTCGCCAACACTTACCTCATCTTTTTGATGACAGCCATTCTAACTACTGTAAGGTGATATCTCATTGTGGTTTTGATTTGCATTGCCCTGATGATTTATGTTGACCAGCATTCCACGTACCAGTGGCTGTATGTATGTCTTCTTTTGAAGACTGTCTACTAAGTTCCTCTGTCCATTGTTAAATCTATTAGATTTTTGTCTATCAGATTGTATTGAGATAATTTAGATATTAAGCCCTTATCAGATGTATGATTTGCAAATATTTTCCCTCATTCCTTAGATGGCCTTTAGGTTTTGTTTATTTTTTCTTTTGCCATGTAAAACCTTTTCAGTTTGATGTTGTTCTGTCGCTAAGTCATGTCCAACTCTTTGCAACCCCATGGACTGTACCCCTCCAGGCTCCTCTGTCCTCCACTGTCTCCTGAAGTTTGCTCATTTGTTTGTTGCAGTCCCAGTTAATTTTTGCTTTTGTTGCATGTGCTCTTGCTATCATATCCAGAAAATCACTGCTGAGATTAATGTCAAGGGGATTTTTTCCTATTTTACTTATAATTATTTTATGGATTCAATTCTTAAATTTAAGCCTTTAATTAGAGTTCAATTTTGTCACTGTAAAAGATGGAGATCCAGTTTCATTATTCTGTATGTTATACACTTTTCCAATCATCATTTATTGAAGAGATTATATTTTCCTCATTGGGTATTCTTGGTACTCTTGTCAAATATTAGTTGCCCATATATATAGGGATTTATTTCTAGGCTCCCAATTCTGTTCCATGTGTCCATGTGTCTATTTTTATTCCAGTGCCATACAGTTTTGAATGCTATAGTTTTATAGTTTAGTTTAAATTAAAATTTGTGATGCTTCTAGTTTTGCTCTTTCTCAAGAATGCTTTGGCTATTTTAGGCCCTTTGTGGATCCATGATAATTTTGGCATGGACTTTTTTCTATTTCTGTGAAAAATGCCATGGGAATTTTGATAGTGAGTACGCTACATCTATGAATGACTTTGGATAATATGGACATTTTAAACAGTATTCTTCCAATCCATGAACTTGGGGTATCTTTACATTTGTTTGTCTTCATCAAAGTCTTACAGCTTTTACTGTACAGATCTTTCCTCTCCTTGGTTAAGTTGACTTCTAAGGCACCTCCACTTGCACCCATGGTGGCAGTCCCTAATGGCCTGGTGACAGCTGCTGTTCTTGCTTGGAACAAGATACAGAATGAGCCACAGGAGCCTACACACGTCCCAGTAAGCCCATTTCTTCCTAATGATCTTGAGGAATGCTGTCACTGGCCAGCAAACATAAGAGACACTGTTAAGTGACTAAGAACAGATCATGCACAGACTTTCAATGAATGCCTCTGAGGGAAGCCAACATTGAATTCCATTTTAAACTGACAAAGCTGTCATATTATTGAAGTAATTCTCTGAACTTTCCTGGCTCAGAGTGCTGTGCCAACAGCCAGAGAGCTTCCACAACCCAGAGGAGGAAACCTTGCAGGAGACTCATAGATGTTTTACTTTCTTAATTAATTTGCATGGCTTAGAAGAAAACATGGCATTCTTGCATTTCTGCATGTCTACCAGTGTTAATTATAGATACACTTACACTGGGCTGGGTGACAGAAAATCAGTGCTGAGGCAGCTTGCAAGACTTCTTCCCCCAGACTAAGCTCAGGGTGGAGTGAAGACAGAGATAGGTCTGATCATGCCCCACAGGAACATTCCCTCTGGTGGATGTTTTCATTGACAAATTGCTTATGATCAGCTGGCTAGAACAGGACAATCCTGAGGTTAAAAGTCATTGGGTCAACACTGCTGTGATCATATTACTGTAACTGTCACATAGTTTCACAGGCTGTAACCTAGCCATGGCCAACTATTTTGAAAGTAAAACCTATGGTTGTAGATTCAATGTGTAGAAACCTACATCAAAAGAGGAAAAAATAAAAGCCCACCTACTTTATAGTCAATCAAAAATGCCCTGTTTATATAGGAATCTGTTACACATTATTTTCCCCAGTAGTCAAAGAAAATGGTCTTATATTCTTAGATTCCAGACTGTCAGGGTTCAAACTAAACTTTATTCGAATGGTAGTTTTGTTTTTGTTTTTTTTTTTGGCTTAGCTGTGACCCAGTCCGGTATTCTTGCCTGGAGAATTTCAAGGACAGAGGGGCCTGGCGGGCTACAGTTCATGGGAATTGCAGAGTTGGACATGACTGAGTGACTAACACACGTACAATGCAACATATAGGATCTTAGTTCCCCAACCAGGATTTGAACCTGTGCCCTCTGCATTGGGTGCATGGAGTCTTAACTACTAGACCACCAGAGAAGCCCCTCTAGTGGTACCTTTAACCATGATATAGTTCCGGTGGTGGAGTCTGCTGGGAAGCAATAATCTAAGGCAGGGACAATAAAGACAGGAGGCAGAGATGGCAGGAGGAGGGAGAAGGGACATACCGGGGAGATACTTAGGCCATGACCTGCCAGTCACTGGCATCTGGGAGTTTTAGTAGCATCATATGTTGGATGGACAAGAACTTGGACTAACTATACCACAATCATGAATGTCAGTTGCCCACTAGAACCTGAACTCGCTGATAAAAGCCCTGACTTGTAGAGCTTGCTGATTTCCCAGGTGTAACTGTTCCCAGCAGTTTCAAGCTACAAAGGGCCTAATAATCAGCTGGCAAAAATCCTGATGTTTTGAACACTGCTTGTGTAGGATAGTACGAGAGAGCTCTGGCACACCACTGACCTGAATTCAATGTCAAGCAATCCAATTTTCAATTTGCTTAAATTTTGTTCCTTTTTTTCCCTTCTTTGAACCTATTCATTATTTATACTTTGCCATTTCTTGTAAGAATGACTATAAGAGCTATTCTTAAGATTTTATGAATGTGGAAGAGACAGGCACAGACTGTACACTGGACTGTACATGGATGTACACTAGACATACACTGGTGTATACTGGGCTGTACATCAGACTGTTCCATTGGAATGTACACTGGACATACACTGACTATACACTGCGCTGTGTACACTGAGATGTGCCTTTGGATTGTACACCAGATGTGTCCAGATGTGCACTTGACTGTGTGCCAGATGTGCTCCAGATATATGCCAGCTGTGCTCCAGCTGTACACTGGGATGTACACTATACGCTGGACTGTACATTGGACTGAACATAGAAGTACACATGTACACTAGACTGTACACTGGGCTGTACAGTATACTGGACAGTGAATGTACACTGGGCTGTACACTATATTGTGCACTAGATGTACACTCTGCTGGAGCGTGAATGTACACTGGGATGTACACTATACTGTGCACTGGATGTGCACTCTGCTGGAGCGTGAATGTACACTGGGAGGTACACTATACTGTGCACTGGATGTGCACTCTGCTGGAGCATGAATGTACATTGGGCTGTACTCTATCCTGTGCACTGGATGTACACTCTGCTGGAGCGTGAATGTACACTGGGATGTACACTATACTGTGCACTGGATGTACACTCTGCTGGAGCATGAATGTACACTGGGATGTACACTATACTGTGCACTGGATGTACACTCTGCTGGAGCATGAATGTACATTGGGCTGTACTCTATCCTGTGCACTGGATGTACACTCTGCTGGAGCGTGAATGTACACTGGGCTGTACTCTATCCTGTGCACTGGATGTACACTCTGCTGGAGCGTGAATGTACACTGGGCTGTACTCTATCCTGTGCACTGGATGTGCACTCTGCTGGAGCGTGAATGTACACTGGGCTGTACTCTATACTGTGCACTGGATGTACACTCTGCTGGACCGTGAATGTACACTGGACTGTACTCTATCCTGTGCACTGGATGTGCACTCTGCTGGAGCGTGAATGTACACTGGGCTGTACTCTATCCTGGGCACTGGATGTATACTCTGCTGGAGCGTGAATGTACACTGGGCTATACACTATCCTGTGCACTGGATGTGCAGTCTGCTGGAGCGTGAATGTACACTGGGAGGTACACTATCCTGTGCACTGGATGTGCACTCTGCTGGAGCGTGAATGTACACTGGGCTGTACTCTATCCTGTGCACTGGATGTGCACTCTGCTGTAGCGTGAATGTACACTGGGCTGTACTCTATACTGTGCACTGGATGTACACTCTGCTGGAGCGTGAATGTACACTGGGCTATACACTATCCTGTGCACTGGATGTGCACTCGGCTGGAGCGTGAATGTACACTGGGAGGTACACTATTCTGTACACTGGATGTACAGTAGACTGTGAAGAAGCAAGCACCAGCGTGATGTTTTCTGGTGCATCATGGACACACATCCTTTGAACATATGTATGCAAAACGCCAAGCTGTAATGATGTCAGGATTTAGTTCTTCTGATTTTTCCTTGCGATCCAGATAGAAACAGTTCATTTTCAATTTCAAGATGCCAAAAAAGTTTAAAGGTCAACTGGTACATTTTATTATAACCAAAGCGTGACTGATTCTATGTTTTTTAATGTGTAGTTCAAAAACAGAAACCCCACAACTGAACTTGCTATGTTTTTCTACCCAAAACTAATGTTTTCCAAGGAGAAAATGTGGGGATAAACATTTGAAAAGAAGTTCTCATAATAGAGTTCAGGGAACATTTCTTCTGAATCCTTTGTGCTTCTCTTTTCATCAATTTTCTGACAGATAGCCCCAAGTAAAGCTACTAGTCAACAGATGATGTCACAACTCCAAGCAACAACAGAAATACTTTCTGTTCATCTACAAAACCAACCCATGAGTGTTCTTGTTAACAGCATAAGAACAATCTTTAATCTCATCATGTAGGGGAACTGTTATTTAAAAGTGTTGCTTTTATCCAGGTTATGACAATGGTTAGCAATCTATAGGCTTGTCCACACACATACAAATGTGCTTATCCTTTTAGCTGGAATCAGAGGATATGGACCACACTTAAACTCTACTTCACAATAATTAATGTAAAAATAAAATTGAAGGACAAATGGTCTTCCACCCAAGACCTGCAAGATTTTCATCATGGTTAGATGCTTAATAAGCACCCAAACAGAGCATAAGCATTTTAAGATAGTCATCACCTTTGTTGCCTGCTGAATGCATTTTAATGAGATGATTCAAACGCACCAGGTCTGAGAGAACCAGCTGAGGCCTCAGGTTCTGTCCTTGGCAGGATACCAGGCTGTGCTGAGAGTGTGCTAAAATCAGACCCATCTTTCCCAGTGAGGGTTGCATGCTGCCTTCTCAAAGTTTTGGATTCTCAAAGTTTGCTACTCAGTCCTACGTTCTCATTTTGTCTCCATCTTTGGGTGCCTGCTTCCTTACCCAGCTGGAATTCTTCTCCCTAGTCAGTGGTTGTCAACATTTTCCTGTCTCTGAATAACTTGGTTAAAATGACCAGGTTAAAACACAGATTGCCAGGCTCCAACCCCCAGAGGTTCTGGCTCAGTAGGCATGGGTGGGGCCTCAGAATGTGCCTTCCTGACAAGTTCCCAGGGGGTGCTAATGCATCTGGTCTAGGCACCACACTTTGAGAATCACTGCTGGACCTTGGCTCTCTAATATTAATAATTCTGCCTTGAATTCCTATCATTTAACACTCTTACTTTCCCCCTCATAGAGTGGCAGATGAGATCTGCTACATCACAGCCTGTGAGGAGCCATCTCTCCTCCCTGACTTCATTTTCTTTGTGGGTAAAATGGGTACCACCCTTTTCTCAAGGGGTGTTAGGATGGATCACTCATGTAAGATGCATCCTAGGGACCCAGCACCTGGCAATGACCAAGATGTGTGACTACCCCGCCCCTACTCTTTGCACTGTCCACCCTGTAATTTGATTACTTATTTAGGTAGATTGTAATTCTCTGGAAAAGGAAAAATGTACTTTATACATCTAGGTCTAGCCCCATATTCTACATTCAGAGCGTCAAGAACATTTATCGAAGATGATGATTTAAAAAAAAAAAAAAAAGCAGCCCTCATTACTTTCACTCTAAATGAATCTTACAATGGCACATGATAGAAAATAAAGCTGCAAAGAGAGACCCAAGAAAAATAATAAAGAAGCAATGTACTCAGAACAGAGCGCCCCCAGCCCCAACCATGTGGGAAGGATGGCCAAAGGAAAACAGTTCATCACCATCACAGCAGAATACAAACAAAGCTGACCAGACATCAGCTGTTTTCTCTCAGCCCCTTTGCCTCTGGAACAAACAAGTTCCTTCCAGCAGCAAATCAAGAGGGCACAGCACTATTTTCTAATTTCAAGTGATACTGTTGGGGCAGGCACAGGGAGTGGTCCGAGAAAAAAAAAGGAGATGGGGAGATGTGGGAAGTAACTGAAAAGGGGAGTGGGTGAAGGAAATAAAACCCATCTGTGACATCACTTGACATTTTTAAACCTAGCTGGTAGCACCTGGCAAGGCCTTCTGGGAAAACAGATCAGATCTCTGTAGCCTCATGTTTTGGGAACATAACTGAGTTTGCTAATTCATGGTCATAAACTCTCTTGTGAGTCTGTGTTGATTGTCACTTGGCCTAAAATAATAGCAAGCAAGAAACCTGGTCCTCATCTCATTTCCCTCCTGCAGCATGTGTCTGAGATTCCTGGCTTTTCTAAATCTCTTCTTGCCCACCCTCTCAAGCCTGAAGTCCTCCAACCTGACTGGGGACAGTGGTTCTGGAGACTAAGAAGCTCTGGAGGTAAAGCTGGGATTTTGGGGGCTAAGAAAGCATAGTGCAGCACATGGAATTTCTCACGAACTGGGGACTAAGTCCGTTTTACTGATAGACCTTTTGCCAGCATACATGCTGTGGTTCTTCCTCCAAATATAACAGACTGGACCATAGGCTAGCCACAGGTGTGCCAGCTCTGTTCCTGTTACCATGTTGTTACTATGCTCTTGGAGGATAGATCTTGTGTATGAGAACTGGAGTTCACCAAACTTGGAGTTCGTCAACAGACTTTTCTAAGATAACCCACAGTAGGACATTAGGGAGAAAGAAAAGAAAAATTTGGAGATTCAAGGAACATATCATGAGTTGCAAAATTCAGAATCAAACCATCTCTTTTTTTTGTAAATTAATTTATTTTAATTGGAGGCTAGTGGAGAAAAGATAATCTCTTTAACAAGTAGTGCTGGGAAAACTGGTCAACCACTTGTAAAAGGATGAAACTAGAATACTTTCTAACACCAAACACAAAAATAAACTCAAAATGGATTAAAGATCTAAATGTAAGACCAGCAACTATAAAACTCCTAGAGGAAAACATAGGCAAAACACTCTCTGACATATAACACAGCAGGATCCTCTATGACCCACCTCCCAGAGTAATGGAAATAAAAGCAAACCATCTCTTGAAACTCTTAGCCTGAGTGTATACTAATGTTTAGACACAGATGTTAGCACTTACTCAGCAACACGCAACATGCCCAGCAGGTAATATACTGGGTTAGTACAGACCATGCTTATATGAACCCAAACCAGGAGAATAAGCATTGTGGCCTATACCTTACTGAGTTAAGCACTTGAGGAACAGGTACCATTAAGACTCATTTTACACAGGATGAACATGAAGCACATGGAATCCGGAAAATGGTTTAGGGCCCTGCAGCCAAGTAGTACCAGAATTACGTCATGGGTCTTCTGCTAATTTCTGCCCCCACCCCCAGCTCAGGGTCCTGGTAGGCAACAAACTTCCACTCCAATGACTCACTGGAGCTTGGGCGCCAAATGAATACTAAACAGACATTTGCGTTAAAGACATGTTAAAGTGCCAAAAAATAGATTATAATATACTTTTGACTTGATGTTTGGAAATGTTACACTTCATACATTAAAAATCAATGGATTGGTTAAAAAAAGGTTTACTTCTAAGTATTTTTATTACTTTTAATGGTGTTATACACAAGATTGTTTTCTTTTTATGTTTTATTCTTAGCGTACAGAACTGAACTGTATTCTGTATGTTGCTTTTATACCCTTCAGTCTTACTGAATTTATTGATTTAGTTCTGATTTTGGTGGAGATTTTATATATATATATATATATATATACACAATATGTATAATTCAGGACTTAATACATGTATAATCATATCATCTGCAATCAAAGACATTTCTACCTCTTCCTTTCCTGTTCTGATGCCTTTTATTTCTTTTGCTTGCCTAATTGCTTTGGCTAAGATTTCCAGTACTATATTCAATAGGAGAGGTGGAAGTGGGCATGTCTGTCTTGTTCCTGAATTTAGAAAAAAGCTTTCAAATCTTTCACTATTGAGAATGATGCCAGCTATGGGTTCATCATATATGTCCTTTACTTTTTGAAGTGTATGCCCTCTATACCCAATCTGTTGCGCATTTTTATCATGAAAGGATATAGTACTTTGTCAAATGCTTTTTCTGCGTCTCTCCGGATGATCATGATTTTACCTTTCATTCTGTCAATGTGGTGTTTCATGTTTCAGTTCAGTTCAGTTCAGTCGCTCAGTCGTGTCCGACTCTCCGCGACCCCATGAATCACAGCACGCCAGGCCTCCCTGTCCATCACCAACTCCCGGAGTTCACTCAAACTCATGTCCACAGAGTCGGTGATGCCATCCAGCCATCTCATTCTTACCACTGTGCATATTGAACCATCCTTGCATCCTAAATTTAGATACATCCTGCTTAATCATAGTGAATGATGCTTTTAGATGTGCTGTTGCATTCAATTGCTAATATTTTGTTGAGAATTTTTTTACATCAATATTCATCAGGAATACTTGTCTGTAGCTTCCTTGTATCCTCTGGCTTTGGTATCAGGTTGATGACAGCCTCATAAAATGAGTCTGGGAGTGTTCTCTCTTCTTCCGTTCTTATAAGAGTTCGTGAAAGATGGCATTCATTTTTCTGTAAATACTGTAGAATTTACCAGTAAAACAATCTGCCTGGGCTTTTCTGCTTGGGGAGGTTTTTGCTTACTATCTTCTTCCTTGATATTTGTCTGTTGAGATTCCCTGTTACTTCGTGATTCACTCTTGGTAGGTTATATATTCCTAGGAACGTATCTGTTTTTCTGTGTTGTCCAGTTTATTGGTATATAACTGTTCACAGAAGTCTCTCATGATCTTTTATATTTCTGCAGCATCAAATTCAATATCTTCTTTCTCATTTCTAATTCTGATTTTTGAGTCTTCTGTTTTCCTGAGTTAGTTAGCTAAAAGTTTTTCAATTTTGTTGATCTTTTTCAAAAATCAGTATTTACCTATCTCCTAAAGCCTGGCTGGCTGTGAGCATAGATCCTGGGTTCTGATGAGGAGAGGGGACCCAAGTGGCTGTTGTTTTGTATTTGAACTGCCACAAAGACCTTAGATGGCTGCCAGGGTGGGTGTAGGCCCTGGCAGGGTATGAGGAGTGTGAAGGGAGCAAGGGAGGATTGAATCACAACCGGTGTTACTGAACATAAATACCTGTAAGGCAGCTGGCAAGATCTGCACAGCCAGTCCATAACTTGGTGTGTGGTGGAAGCTGCTGAATTTGTCTGAAAGAAAGATCTCTCTTGACCAAATCATTCCCACTGTGTGTTTGCTAATAATAGCCGCTTCTTTCTTTTCCCTAGCCAGCTCTCTTTGCTTATCTAGGATGGAAAAAACTAAGCTGGACCTTCGCACGGTGCTCAGAAAGGCTGAAGAAGCTAGTCACTCACCCCTCTCTTCCTCTTGTGATGAGAGGAACTCTTACTAGCTGGGAAGTTCCTTCTCAGAGTTGAACAAAGACAGCCTGGGACATGGGACGAGGCAGGCAAAATAGAGCTGCCTTTCTTTTCTGCCATTCTTCTCATATATTTTGTTCGATGGTGTTGCCAAAATGTCTTTAGGTGTATTTGTGGGTAGCTCTCTAGACACTGACCTTTGTGGGAGGACTGGGAAGTTGCAATCTTCTATACTGTCATTATTTCCCAGAATGCTTGGTTTATTTTATTTGCTTTTAATTTTTTAAAAATTGTTTTTTCTTCTGCACTGGGTCTTCGTTGCTATGTGTGGGCTTTCTCTAGTTGAGGCAAGTGAGGACTTCTCTCTAGCTGCAGTGCACAGGCTTCTCATTGTGGTGGTTTATCTTGTTGCAGAGCACAGGCTCTGGGGGTACAGACCTCAGCAGTTAGTTGTGATGCACAGGCTTATTTGCCCTGCAGCATATGGAATCCTCCTGCATCAGGGATCAAACCCATGTTCCCTGCATTGAGAGGCAGATTCCTAACCCCTGGACCACCAGGGAAGTCCTGCCTTGGTTAGTTTAAACTGATTGCCAGCTAATTCCAGCTTCTGGACATTTCAGGTCTACTTTTATTGACTGTTTTCACTACTGCCCTGCTTTTTCATGCATCTAATAATTTTTAAAATTGTGTGTTGGGCATCATTATTTGGTTGTACAGACTCTGAATTACATTAGTTCCTTTGGAACAGTGTTGCTTTCCTGCCCTGGCAGTTGAGTAGTTATTCACAGATTATTTTGATCCTGCCTTACATTTAGAGTTTGTCAGTTCGTTTTGCCCTTAGTGGTAAAATCTTTTAGTTCTCAGAGTCTTTACTTCTAAGTTTTGGCCTTTCTTCAATTTCAACAAAAAACAAAAGATATTTACCAAGCTTCTCACATAGAGGGATTTTAACTCCATACTCTTGTGCCTCTTTGATAGGCAGTAGATTAAATCTCTATTTAGCTCTCTTATCCTTCAGCTGTTCATATTGCCTCTGGGCTCCCTATAGCCTCATTCCAACATTCATAGTTAAGTATTTAGGCCCAGATTAGAGAAGAGTTCATATGTTGGTTTTGGGAGTTTCTTTTCAGTGGTTTTCTTCTTGGAATTTTTCTCCTCAATGTTCCAAGATATCTGGAAACCCTTAACTGTCTTCTGATTCCTAGACCCAAAGTACTGCGGTTTGCACTCTAGGTGCCAGACCCCATACTATTAGAGTAGCCTCAGAGGAAAAATAAACGTGGATCTCATCAAATGTGGCTGTTTTTGGTTTTTTTTTTTTTTTTTTTTAAGGATCAAATCCTTAAGTGTTTATGTCTACTTTGGGGGCACTCTTTAATTCCTGTATTTTTTTTTCCTTTTCTTATGTTGTATCCTTATTTTCTGTTTCCTCTGGAATTATTAGTTCAGTACAAGCTTCACTATTACCTAAATCAGAATGTCGTGAGTAATCTTATATCTATGCATTTATTTGACAAGTGTTGCTGAACTCCTCCATGTTCCTTGTACTGAGTTAGACATAGGAGATAAAACAGTAAATAAAAACATAAAGGGGGGGCGAGGTCCCTGGTGGCCTATGCAACCCAGTTAAGGTTCTGGGCTTTCACGGCCATGTCTTGGATTATATATATATATAGAGAGAGAGAGAGAGAATATATATATTTATATAGAGAGAAGGAAGAAAGAGAAAAGGAGGGAGGGGGAGGAAGAAAATATAAAGGGAAGGAGTGAACAAATAAAAAAG